>NC_080024.1:92430193-92793276 GCF_030020395.1 Manis pentadactyla | reverse complement strand
AACTGAAAGGAAAGGAGCGAAACACAGCAGCAATTCACCGAAGAATTCCACTTTATTAGGGAAAGGTGCTGGGTTATATAGGAAGGGGCATGAGCTGATTGAGGTGTCACTTCTACGGGGCTGGTGGCTATTGGCTACGTGCTGGGATTGGGAGAGGGTCAAGGGGTGATTGGGTTTCAGGTGGCGCCGGCAGGAACCGAGGACCCCAAAGAGAAGCAGGAAGTTCGCCATCTTATGGGTGGGGGTCCTTCATTCCCCCCTTTCGCCACTATGGGGTTGTGGACGTTGCTTTCTGTCTGACGGCTTCCTGCTGAACAGGGGCGGAGAAGGGAGTGAGGGCTTGAGGACTGGGCGGAAATAGTTGATAGGACTCCCCACAGTAAGGACGAGTAGATGTGGACTTCTTCAGGTTGGAAATCAATGAAGGTTCCTTGTAACCATAGGTTGAGGACTTGTTGATTCTAATGGTGTCAAGAGGATACGGGTGACAGAAGCCAGGCATCTGCGGCCATTGTTTCCAGGAACAGTTTCCAGTGGAGAGAGGGGTCCATGTCAGCGTGTGGTGAGGAGGTTACATGAGGGTGAGGGATCTTCTGTGGCTAAAAGCTGGTAGTTCCTGAGTAAAAGCTGGTTGAAAGTTTGATTAGAGATTTTACCGACTTGGGATTTGATAAACTTTCTATACAAGGTAAGAAGAGACAGGCGAGAAGAATGATTATTATAGGGCCTGCAATGGGCCACAGCCAGGTGAGGAAGGGGTTTGTTAGTATTGAAGAGAATGGGTTGGAGGAGTAATACTGTGGGTACTGGGAGTTACCCATGTAGTGAATGGCACAAGACCAGTAGGGACATCTCTGTAGGTGTCTGGCCATCGCCTGCAACAGGCTTGTTTTTGGTCATAGAGGAAGCAGAGGTAGGGAGAATAAAGGTAGCTGCTAGTGAACACTTCGGTGGAGGGAGGAAAGTGGAGGTATAAAGGCTCGGAGCAGCCTTTCAGAGGGCAGTCTGATGTGGCAATGAGGACAGTAATTTTTGTTTGATGCTGTGTGTAAGTCTGTCTTTGAATCGCCATACAAAGGAGGCTGGGATGGCGGGGAAGACAATAGGAATGAGGAAAAAAAGCGAGAGAGAGCGAGGGAGCAGTAAAGGAGGAAAAAGTCATGATTCGGGTATGGATGGCAAAGGGGGTGAACAGGATTTTGGAGAAAAGAGGACAATAAGGTCAGGAGTCTGGAGGGAGGGAGAGTCTGTAAACTTTTGTAGGTTAAGAGATCCTTTAGGTGATGGGACAGAATGGTAAGGGGCACCCCGAATGACAGTTTATGAGCTTCCTTCTGCAAGAGCTGTCCAGCGGCTAATGCCCATAGGCAGGGGGCCCATCCCCGAACTGTGGAGTCTAATTGCTTGGAAAGATAAGCTACTGGGGCAAAGGATGGGCCATAATATTGGCTTAGGACTCCTAGAGCTTGACTGGACCTCTCATGAATGTATAATTACAAGGGCTTTAACAAATCAGGAAGATGGAGAGCTGGGGCTTCCACAAGGGCTCCACGGAGCTTAATGAAGGAGTGTTGGGGTGAGGATAATGGTTCTCCAGGGGCGCCCTTGCTGAGGTCATATAGGGGTCTTGCCAACAGGGAGAAGTTAGGGATCCACGCTCTAAAATACTCAGTCAGGCCTAGAAAGGAAAGGATTTCTGTCTTGGTTTTTGGAACGGGCATGTCAGAGAGGAGCTGTTTTCTGTCTAAGGTAATGGACTTTCTTTGTTGAGATAGAAGAAATCCCAGGTAAGTGACAGAAGGGGAAGAGATTTGAGCTTTGACAGGGGATACCCGGTAACCTCTGGAAGCTAGAAGGTTAAGTAGGGAGGCAGTGTCAAGTTGAGACTGTTCGTACGAGGGTCTGCAGAGTAGAAGATCATCCACGTATTGTAATAAGGTGGACTCGGAATCCTTGTGGCAAAACTGTCCAAGTGAGTTGTTCAGAATGTCTTGTGTATGAGTCCGTCCAGGTAATGGCAAAAAAATCTTGGGAGGATGGTTCCAGAGGGATAGAAAAAAATGTGTCTTTGAGATCTAGGACTGAGAAGTGGGAGGCTGAGGGAGGGATCTGCGATAAAAGGGTGTATGGATTTGGGACTAAGGGATGGATAGGGACGATGGCCATGTTAATGAGGCGAAGGTCTTGGACGAGGCGGAAAGATACGTTGGTTTTTTTAACAGCTAATATGGGTGTATTAAACGGGGAGTGAGTGGGTCTGAGGTAATTTTTGTTTAAAAGATCTTGAATGACGGGTTGGAGGCCTATGAGGGCTGAAGTGGTTAGGGGGTATTGGGCCTGACAGATATACAGAGAGGGGTTACGTAATTTGATAGAGATAGGAGGACATAGAGCTACGGCGGGGCTTGTAATGTCCCAAACTTTGGGATTTACAGGGTGTATGAGGGTGGAACTGGAGCTTTCATTGGGTAGAGGGGGGTCATTGGCTATGAGGGCTATCAGAAAGGGAGTACTGGGGGCTGTGGGAGTGGATATGGTTATGGAAACATGGAGGAGAGAAAGGATGTCCCATCCTAGTAAAGGGATGGGACACTGGGGCATAACTAGGAAGGAGTGGGAGAAAGGTATGGGATTGTCTTGGATTGTGCATAAAAGGGGGTTTTTTAATGGGAAAATCTGTTTACCTCCTACCCCGACTATAGGAGTAATGGCAGGAGTGGTAGGGCCCCGGTATTCTCGCAAGACTGAGAAGGTGGCTGTTGTATCTAGGAGGAAGGAGATGGGGCGACCGTCTACTATTAAAGTAACCCTGGGCTCCTGTTTGATGATGGAAATGGTCGGGCGAGAAGCCCCCGGGCCCCATCAATCTTCTTCTGCCAGCCCCACTACGGAGGGCTTAGGATGGGGGTTGTTCGTCCAGCGTCCCCTTCGTGTGGCTGGTCAATCAGACCCCCAGTGGCCCTCTTTATGGCATCTGGGGCATGGGGTGGTAGCCCTTGACTAATGTTCTTCTTGTCCACAGTTGAAACAAGCTCCTGTGGGGGGCTTGTTTGCAGAGGAGTGCCCAGGTTGTGGTTTTATCAGCTGGGCCAACATTTGGAAATTGGCCTGATCAGCCTGTTTACGGTGTTCTTTCTCCTCCTCCCAGTTATGGAAGACTTTAAAGGCCACTGTTAGGATCTCAGTCTGTGGGGTAGCCGGGCCCTGTTCTAACTTTTTGAGTTTAGCTTTAATGTCGGGGTAGCTTTGAGCTAGGAAGTATGTCATAAGGACATGTCTCCTGTCAAGCGTTTCTGGGTCCGGCTGGTATACTGTAATACGGCTTGAGTGGGTCTGTCTAAGAACTTGGAGGGAGCTTTTGAAAATTGACTACTTTACAAGCTGCCTTTTTCATACCTGCTTTTAAGCAGGAGGCAAAAATAACTCAAGAGCGGAGACCCACGGCGGTGTTATAATCCCAGTGTGGGTCTTGTTCAGGGACAGCGGTGGGGCCAGGGGGATAGGTGGGGTCAGTCCTGTGGGTTTCTTTGGCGTGCATTTGGGCAAAGTCCCAAACTCATCTGCGCTCTTCAGGAAGGAGGGTATTGGCCAGGAGCATTGAAATGTCATGATGTGTGAGGGTCCATTGAAACTCCTTGATATATGTCGTGGGATCAGTGGAGAAGGAACCTAGGCGTTTCTCCAGTTGGGCTAAATCTCCTAAGGAGAAAGGGCTGTGAATGCACACGATGCTTTCGGATCCTGCTACTTCTCGAAGGGGCGCAATAATTTTGGGAGGCTCTCGGGACTGAGTCTGAGGAGGACTGAAGGGTTCTGGCTCAGTCTGTGGGGAGAAACAGGTGATGGGGGCAAAGACGCGATAATTTTGGGAGGCTTTCGGGACCAAATCTGAGGGGGACTGAAGGGTTCAGGCTCAGTCTGTGGGGGAGAAACAGGTGATGGGGGCAAAGACAGAGGAGGCTCCTGGAAATTAGTTGGAGGGGGGCTGAAAGGCTCAGGCTTGAACTGCAAGGAGGGTGAGGTGGGGGAGGAGATGGTGGTGGAAGTAGGGGGAGGGGCTGCTGTGGGAGAGGAGGGGGAGGCGGTGGCCTCAGTGAAAGAGGTTGGTGGGGTTGTAGGAGGGAGAAGGGAGTGAAAGGGAGGCTTTTGCGGGGGAGACAGCTTGCAGGCTAGGAGAACTTGGGGGGAGGCGGGAGGAGGAGGCGGAAAGCTTCGGTATAGGGAATCTCCTTCCAGTTTTTCAGGCGCTGACAGTAGTTAAAGAGATCGCGAGTGATGTTAGGATCAAGAGTTCCCCCTGCGGGCCATTGGTTGTTATTGTTTAGGGGCTATGTCAGCAGTTGGGAGCAGTATTTACGGGGAGGTTTTGGTTTTATATCAGGCATCACGGAGAGGGTGGCTAGATACTTGAGCAGGCATTCAAGAGGCGAACTTTCAGGGAGGGATGAGGAGGCTCCCATGGCTAAAGGACAGGGGAAGACGAACGGAGATCCTCGGACTGGGAGCAGACCGCAAGGAGACAAAGGGCGTCTCTGTTGATTCTTGGTGGTCTGCAGAAACTCATATACGAGTCGGTTTCTTTGGAAGTGTGGGTCATCACCCAGACTTCTCTAGGAAGGCAGAGTGCCGGAGTCCGAGGTACCAAGTACTAGGAGTTTTCAGCAGAAGGAATTTTCGGTGGAAGGAACGGAAGGAGGAGGGGGGGAGAAAGGGCACGTTTTCATCCGCAAAGGAGTCAAATCGTTTATGGCTGTTGGAGGAGGGGCCCCGAGGGTCCGCCGCAGCCGTGAAGGCCTAAGGCGGGGAGAGTTCCCTCGTTCCCGAGTGTCAGGGCCTTGCTGGACGATCATGGTCAATGGCGCTGCGATAGCTCGGGGAAGAGCGGCCCGCTCTGGGGGAAAACTTACCCAAAGGCCAAAGAGGAGTGGTAAGTGTGAGGAGCCAGCGCCGGAAAAAGAGGACGAGGGCGAGCTGCTGCTGGTGTCGGGGGAAGACGGGGCCCAGTTGGGGTGTCCCATCTCCCGGGTTTCGGCACCAATGAAAGGAGCGACACACAGAAGCAATTCACCGGAGAATTCCGCTTTATTAGGGAAAGGTGCTGGGTTATATAGGAAGGGGCATGGGGTGATTGTGGTGTCATTTCTTTGGGGCTGGTGGCTATTGGCTACGTGCTGGGATTGGGAGGGGGGCGAGGGGTGATCGGGCTTCAGGTGGTGCTGGCGGAAACCGAGAACCCGGAAGAGAAGCAGGAATTTCGCCATCTTATGGGTGGGGGCCCTTCAGCTGCCCCCTCCCAACCTGAAAAATGTGCCTTAGTTTAGCCAATCACACCGCTGTAAATCTAAGCTCTGCCTCCCCCTGCGTTCTTTTAAAACTCGCTATTTTCACGTGACTTCCCCGGCCTGTGATAGCTGGACTGCAGAACCTCACTCAAGGGCATTCAAATAAATTACCTGGCCCTTTGTTGCCTCTCTTTGCCTGCTTATTTCAGCTGGAGTTTATCTTACAGACACAAGTTTTACAGCTTACACCAAATCTCACTCAGAATTGTACATTGGCAAATTTTAAATGCAAAATTATAAAATTCTAGATAAAAAATGAAAATCTACATAATCTTGTATTTGCTGATAACTGTTAAGATCCTACACAAAAAGCATGTTCACAGAAGAAAAATAATTTCTTGGCTTTATAAAATTAAAATTTTCTAATCTGAAAGACCTTGTTCAGAGAACCAGAGACAAGACACAAACTGGGAGAAAATATTTGCAAAGTATATATTTGATAAAGGATTTGGGAAATCAGGAGACACAGCACTGCACACCTAGGAGAACTGCCAAACTCCAGAAACATGACAACACCGACCTCTGTGGGGTGAGGAGCACTGGGAGCCTCCTTCACTGCATGGACAGCCCCTTGGAAGAGAGTTTGCCAGTTTCTTTCAACACAAGTCTCATGTTAGGATCCAAGAATCATGCCTCCAGTATTTAGACAACTGCTTTGAGAAAACCACCATGCAATTATACACAGTAGCTCTATTCATAATGGCTAAAAACTTGAAATAAGTAGATAATAAATTCAGAATGAATAGGTAAATTGTGGTACATTCATGTGAAAGGGACCAGAATATGCCACCCTAAAATATGCCTCTTGGGCATAGGATTATTTGGGTCTGATTAATTTTTAAAAACAGCAGACACAGAGGAATCACTAAAAAGTGACTACAAGTTGCCCTTTTGTGAGAAGTCTGCATTAAGAAAGGAAATCTCCACTTGTACAGTGTCTCCCTCTCTGTACCAAGAATACAAGGATGAATAAATCCCTAGAAATCCATGTCAACAGAGGAGGCCTGGACTTAAGCCCTTATTTACTGTGCTTTGCCTGATAACTTCCCTCAACTGGCTGCCTGGAAGAGTTCCTTTTGTTTTTACCTGAAGATCCTATTTCAGGTGATGGCTTGGGCCATTTCCTGGAGTTCACTAGTTTTCCTGGGAATCCCCTGTGTATACAGCCAGTATTAATGTTGTCAAAATTCTAGACTTTTTTCCTACCTTTGATGCTGGGGTTCTTGTTCATGAAGCTGAAGAATGAGCTTCACAAACACTCAAGGTTTGGAGAGTAAGGTATAGGCTTTTATTTAGAAATAAAGTGAGAGACTAGAGCTCCTGGCTCACACCAGGAGGGGACAAGAGAGCCTGCAGTGGTGTGTTGTCTAGTTGGTTTTATAGGCAGCTGAGGATTTTGCAAGAACATGAAAAAACTTAGGGGTGTGGACTTGCATCACCTGCCCTGTCCTCAAGGTGGGCTGGGTCATATACTCTGATTCCTAGGGCTGACAGCAGAGTCACAGGTTATGATGATACCCTTGTAGAACACTCAAACATTCCAGGCCAAGATGCTCCTGGCATTTTGACCTTTAACTGATCTCACTGAAGATGTCTATATCTTTACCCTAGAGAATTAGTGTGACCTTGACTTTGTATAATGCTTAGCACAGACTTTCAATAGGAACTTCTTTGCCCATTGTTACATCGATCTTACTGTAAATATTCCACCGTGCTTTTCCCCCGTAGGCCCTCACCCTAATCTGACTACACCCACCATCCCTGTCTCATTATTAATCTCTCTTTTATTAAGGAGGGTCTCAGCCAAGAACCTGAAAAAGTAAAGGAAAAGTTATTTTTCCTCCCCTACACATACAATGCAGTACTATTCAGCCATAGAAAGAAATGAATTGCCAACCCATGCAGACACAGATGAATCTTAAATATGTTTAAAATACAAAAACCAAATGTAAAATTAAATTTCAAATTATTTTTATTTAAAAGAGTCATAAACTGGGAAGAACCCTATCTAGCAAGTAGAGGGGCAATCCATTGAGCTGCAGGAAAGGACAGGTTTATAAAGGCAGAGAGGGAGGGGAAACACAAAAGCAAAGAATGCATTGTTTTAGGCAAGGTCACCCTCCTACAGGGAATAGAAGGGGTCTGTCAGCAGATTTCCTCCAAGGGCTGACCAGGAAACTCCAATATGGCTGGTTAAAGGTTATACTTTGCAAGTGGGGAGGGACTGGGGGCCTGGCAAAACTGCAGTTAGGTTAGGCATTAAGTCTTGGTTCCCTGACATGGAGACTTATCATAAGTGACTTCATTTTGCTCCTGTGACTTTAGAAGCCAGGCTTCTCCTGTTGGAGTGGGAAGTTACAGATAAACAAGGAGAGAAGGTGACAATATCCATGTGATACGGGATGAGGCTGGAGACATCTATATAAACTCATCCTTAGCTAAAGACAGTTCCACATAGAAATCTTTATAATTAGGTATGTATGCATAGATTGGAACTGGTGCGTATATTTTCTTCCATTGTCCACTGAGCACATTTAGCTGCAACATGTAAATTTTTAATACCATTCCCTAAGGTGGCAGGGCTGTTTGAATAAATGGATAACACTAGGACTGAAACAGTAAATAAAGAATAATGAAGTATCACAAAATAGGGAATTACCCCCCCAAAAAAGGCTGACAAAGACTGAATATGTCAAAGGGGAACCGGAGCCGATGGATGTAGTTCTCCAGAGCCACAGCAGCCATGACTGGAGCAACCAGATGCTAGTGCTGGGCTGTCACCAAAAGCCTAAAACAGTGATCCAGACATTCACATTAGTAAAAATAAGTTATTAAGTGATTTTTACGCATGGGGTTGGACATAGTTATATTGCAGAAGAATTCTGAATAATTGATGTTGGCACTCAGACATCCATCATGGAGGTGTGGCCGACTCCCCTCTTCAGAGGAGGTCTTCCTCCTCAAGAAGACACACAGGATGGACATGGGGGAAAGTACCTTCCCAGTGGGGAGACCCAATGAACACTACCTAAATCAGTGGCCACAGATGTGAATAGCAATAAGTTGCCTTGAGAGCATGTTTAGAAACAAGCTGCATCAACCTGGTAGCCTAGAGGAATTGGGTGGATTTCCTAGTAAAAAAAACACACTAACAGAATGAGCCCTAAAACAAGGAAAATACAAGCACAACATGCAGGGACCTCTTCCCTAACTTCTCCTCTCACTGTTCTGGGGATTCTCTACCCCAGAACAGAGAAGGAACAGGGACAGAGCTGTTTTCTGCCCCTCAGATCTGACCCCATGCACTCCTCAACCACCCCCCAGCCATGCTCCACCCAGGGAGGACGCCAGGCAGAGGTAGTCTCAGGAATTATTGATAATGATGTGTCAGCTGGGACTTTTCTAGTTGCAAGGGACCAGACACACTTGGAGAAGTAAAATAAACTAATTACTTTATAAATGATAGAAATGTTAGTGACTGCAAGAGGCAATTTTAAGATGGTGCCTGAGCCTGCCAGATCCAGGGGCTCTCCCAGTAGGACATGGTCGGTCTCCAGCCCTCCGACCTGAGTGCCTGTGGGGTGGCCCCATTCATGGGCAGTCTCTCTCGCTGCATCTGGGGCCTCCAGCAGCTCCAGGTGGACACCCACTCACCGACCATTCTAAGGCAGTGTTCCTCCTTCCCTCAGGTTCCATGAAAAGTCATGTCGTTCAATGACTTTGGCCTGGCTCCAGTTGCATTTGCATCCTTGACCCCATCAGAACACCCAGAGGATGGAACGTGGGGTTGGATGGGCTGGGATCACACACCCATCTTCAAGGTGGGTGGAACATAGGGTCTGCCTTCTGGAGCTGATTGGAATGGAGGCAGGTGACTGACAGGAAAGCTGAGGTGCAGATTTGGATATGAGAACAGGTGCCGGGCAGGGAAAGCAGCACACTCCACATTACTGCTGGCCCGGTGCACAGCAGTGAGTCCAAAGCCCAAGGAAGGAGGGAGCTCACGTAGGGTCGGGGGTTGCATCTGCCCATCTGCTGCTCCTGGGGCCCTGCCATGGCCACAAGAAGCTAATCCACTGACAGAAAAAGCAGTATTAATGCTGGTGGTAAATGTAACAGGTATCTCCCTACCCTCTGGGAGACAGTTGCTCTCAGGTCTCTGATTTTCAATGAGTATGAATGTCAAAGGTTTGTTGCAGCTGGAAGGCTGAAGGAACGCAGGGTTGTATGTATGTAACTCTGCTGTATGGCTGTTGTGGTCAGGACCACATTCAATGCTCAGAAAGTTATTACCTCTCATGGCAGACTAAGGCTGTGAGGCAGGAGACACCTGTGTCAGCCACACTGGTGGTAGGAACTGAAACATCCCAAAGGGCTGTCTATACTGCCCATGTAGCTGTTCAATTGCCCAGCATCAGGATAAGCTCAGTAACTGGCCAAGGAGGCTTGACAGGGCCCAGACTGGCCTTAGTAGGAGGACCATGGATGCCCGCCTGGTGGACAGAAGCCAAGGGCTGTCCTGTCTACGTGTGATTGTCTGTGGCTGCCCACCAGAAAGGACAAGGGATCCATCCAGTCCCAAGAGGGCCCTGCCAGCCCTAAAGAAGGCAACATTTGGGAGCTGGCAGGTCACTGCACCCAGGCCTGTATAAATCCACACATGCCTACCAAGGGCCCTGTGTGACAGGCACTCAGGCTGCCCAGGAGTATGGCCATCAACACCCAGCCCAGGTGGGGCAGGAGGAAATGTGATCTCTAGGAACTCCAAAACATGTGATGGCGGTGGACTTGAAAGCACCAGAGTGAATGTTTCATTCTCCTCCTTTCAGAGCCCAGGACTGAGATGGGGGAAGGAGAGAAAACCACCAGTCCAGCCTAACCCTGTCTCATTGTGTGACCATGGGCAAGTCCTTTCCATCCTGGAGGCCTCAATAGAGATAGAGGGGCAGGGGAAATGGACTACTTGTGCTTAATGAAAGTTAAACCAAACCCCAATGCCCTAAATCTACACCAAACTCCCTCATCTTAATTATTATTTCCCTAAGTGTTTTATGTATACAATGTCATAATCTACATGTTTTAAATTTGCATATCACTTAATAATTTGTGTATTACTGATTTTACTACTTTTGCCTTTTGTACTTCAAAGTCACTATGTAAGTGATGTGTAGCTACATTTCACTGAGGAAAAACTTCTCAATTTAAAAACAATTCCATCTAAAGAAGTCCCTTTAACATATCCTGTAAGGTCAGTCTAGTGGTGATTAATCTTTTAGCCTTGATATCTATGGAAAACTTTTTCCTCTCTCCTTCAATTCTGAATGCTAACATTGCTTGGGAGAATATTCTCGGTTGTAGTTTTTTTTTCCTCTCAGTAATTTGAATATTCCATGCCCCTTCCTTATGGCCTGTAAACTTTCTGCTGAGAAATCTGATAGCCTTATGGAGTTCCCCTTATAGATACTGGTAACTGTCTGCTTTTCTCTTGCTGCTCTTAATATTCTCTCTTTATTGCTGATCTCTGCCATTTTAATTACTATGTGTCTTGGTGTGGACCTCCTTGGGTTCATCTTGTTAAGGATTTTCTGTGCTTCCAGAACCCCTATTATGAGAATATTGTTTGGTTTGGAGGTGTCACAGAGATGTTTTTTTTTTTTACTAAGGTATCATTGATACACACTCTTATGAAAGTTTCACAAGAAAAACAATGTGGTTACTACATTATCCAGTCTGCCCCATACCCCATTGCAGTCACTGTCCATCAGTGTACTAAGATGCCACAGAGTCCCTATTTGTCTTCCCTGAGTGACACTGTCTTCCCCATGACCCCACACACACCATGTGCACCAATCATGATACCCCACAATCCTGTTCTCCCTCCCTCCCCACCTGCCCTCTCCTACCCCTCCACTTCTTGGAGTCTGTGAGTCTGCTGCTATTTTGTTCCTTCAGTTTTGCTTATTGTTATACTCCACAAATGAGGGAAATCATGTGGCATTTGTCTTTCTCTGCCTGACTTATTTCACTGAGCATAATACCCTCTAGCTCCATCAAGATTGTTGCAAATGGTAGCATTTGTTTCTTTCTTATAGTTGAATAGCATTCCATTGTGTATATGTACATCTTCTTTATCCATTCATCTACTGATGGACACGTAGGTTGTTTCCATATCTTGGCTGTTGTAAATAGTGCTGAGATTAAATATAGGGGTGCATATGTCTTTTTGAATCTGGGAAGTTGTTTTCTTTGGGTAAATTCCTAGGAGTGGAATTCCTGGGTCAAATGGTATTTCTATTTTTAGTTTTTTGAGGAACCTGCTTATTGATTTCCACAATGGTTGAACTAGTTTACATTCCCACCAGCAGTGTAGGAGGGTTCCCCTTTGTCCACCTCCTTGCCAGTGTTTTTTGTTCCTAGTCTTTTCTATGTTGGCCATCCTAACTGGTGTGAGGTGATATCCGATTGTGTCACAGAGATTTTTCATGTATTCTCATTTTAGAAATTTTTTTCTCTCTGTTACTCAGCTTGGTCACTCTCCACCACCCTGTCTTCCAGCTCACTGATTCTTTCCTCTGCATCCTCCAGCTTACTTATGGCTTCTATTGTGTTTTCATTTCCTGTTGTATTCTTCAGCTCTGACTGGTTCATTTTTATATTTTCTGTAACTTTGTTGAAATCCTCCTTGAGATTATCAGTTCTTTTCCCAAGTTCAGTGAGCATCAGTATGACCATTGTTTTGTGTTCTTTGTCAGATAAATTGCTTATCTCCATTTCCTTTAGCACTTTTTGTGATGTTTTGTCTTGTTCTTTTTGCTTGGAACATATTCCTCTGGCTCCTCCTCTGTCTGGTTCCCTGCATTTGTTTCTATGTATTAGATACATTAGCTATAGCTCCTGGTCTTAGAAGTAGCGGTTTTATGTAGTAAGCATCCTGTGGTGCCAGCTAAACATTTTCTACAGATGCGGGAAAACTTTTTGGAGATACAGAACATAATAAAATAATTATATGACAAGAACAAACACAAATATCAGTTAATACAAAATTATTGTAGCTGGCAACACTTAAAATTGGTAATTTGCAGTTTCTTTTAAAGTTGGGCAGCTGCAAGCTGATTCATTGCCCTTTAGCCATTGAGCAGTTTAAGAGGAAACAATACATTTAATAAGTTGCAATCTTAATTTAATTATTTAAAATACAATTATGTACTTTGATTTACTATTTGGACTGCATCAAAATAATATTAAATCTTTATTTAAAAAAATTAACATATTTTAGTTTTCCTCTATGGAAGTGTATATTCCACTTTTGGGGAGAAAAAAAGCACTGATATCATGACCTACGTTCACAAAATGTTTTTTTGCTGGATACATGTCTTGGTTTTACACATAAGATTTTATAATAAGTAAATTATGTGGTCTTCGATTTAAGAATACATAAATGCAGAAACACTATGTGGAAGGAAAATAGAGACACCAAGCTAAAATCCAAAACAAGTCAAAACACAAATAGTTCCACAGCTCTAGAGAATTTAACAAAAAGTAAGTCAACTTTTAAGCCAGTTAACTTTGGCATTTGAATACAAAAAATTTAGCAGTGTCATCTACGTAGATTGCTGTGAGGGTTTTCAAATTCCCTGTGTATCCTTTATATAAGCATAGTTGGTATTCTGAGTTCTGCGTCCATCTCTGCATTACCCAATCTCACAGAACTCAGATTTATGCATGAGTTATGTCTGCAGTTTTATCTCCACACATGTGTGAAACCACACGGGACCCTGTACAACAGACCAACCCCAAGGAGCTCGGAGTGGAGGCTTCAGTCCTGGCTAGAACCTGGGTTCTGGAGCCGTGGAGCAGTGGGGCTGCTGCAGAGCAGACGGCTGCTGGTCTAGGACCAAGGAATCAAGGACCCATGGTGGGGAAAGCACAGTGTTTCCAATGAAGACAGCTGGGAAAACCAGGCCCCACGCACACCTCACACAGAAACCACTAAACCCCGGTCTCCACAGCAAGCCCTTCCTCCCGGGACATCCCAAGGCTGAGCCCCCTCCAACCGGTGCCCAGGAGGCTTCTCCCGGTTTCCACTCACCTTTCCGTGGGTCACTGCGCCTCCCTGGACACAGAAAGATGCGCTCCTGTCCGACCGCGGGGAGCCAGGCGGAGGCCCAAGATGCGCTCTCAGGAGGCAGGTGGGTGAGCGGCCGCCCGAGGGCTCCCTGCACTCCCACAGGCTGGATGTGCTCTTGGCCCAGGGCAGGTGGGGCCACCTCGCCACGGTCAGGTTGAATCTATTAAATTTTGGAAATTCAGACTGAAAGGGAGCCAAATATCCCCACAACTTCTCTATGGTTAAGGACCTGAAGGGGCACCTGTTTTGTCAGCCCAGGATACACCTCTTTGTTAGAGTGATTATTCTACACTGGTTATTATTAGGAAACTGCAAACACAGGAGAAACTGAAAACCCACTAGAAGTTGGCCTTTTGTATGAGATTTACATGTGCAAGGGAAATCTCCATTTGTAAGGGTGTCTTCCCCTCTGAATCAGGAAGAGGTGAATGACTGAATGTAGAAATCTTAGCACAGGCAAAGACATAAATGTGAATAAAAACCAGATGCCTTTTTATGGTGCTTTGCCTGTAAACCTCCCATAACTGGCCTCCCCCACAGCCAACATCTTTTCTTTTGTTCTTACATGAAGATGTCATTTACGGTGATAGTTTGTGTCTTTTGTGGGACTTACTAAGTTTTACTAGGAGTCTAACATATATGGGTGAAGCATAGGAGCTCAGCTCCTGGCAAGTTCACAGTGGATTCCATGAGCCCAAAACAGGACAAGGCTACCAAGCTTTATTCTCCCGGTGGCCAGTTCAGTGCTGAGATTACACCTCCTGTATCTGCATGCAGCAAGTCTCTGATCCACACTCTGCAATAGAGCACCAGGCAGAGATCCTTATACAGCAGCACAGACATCAATGACGTCCTGCCAACCAGTACAAAAGCCTGCACAAGCTCAGTAGGCAGTCATGAGGTCACAATGCACACACATTTTGAGGAGTCAGGAGAAAGCACATGGCATGCCATGTGGGTGAGTAGGTGACGGTCAGGCGAGCAGCCTGGCCGAGGGAACTCCATTTTCCCTGCAATGATAGAGACACATATTTATTAACTTTCTGTTTGTTTTCTCATGTTAATCTATCTTTTATTACCAGAAAGGTCTCAGCCACATACACAGGAGGATAGAGGGAAAATTATCTTTCCTCCCCACTCATGTAATTGAATATTATCCAGCACTAGAAATCATCATCAGCCCATTGAGATACGTGGATGAATCTTATGTGAATATTGCAAAGTAAAAGAATTTTAAACTGTAGGACCGCATATCCTTTACACTGTGGGACCCCATTTCCAGAACATTATGGACAAGGCAAAATTACACAGATGGTGAATAGATCATGAGGTGGGGCTTGGAGAATTCCATGGGACACTTTAGTGGATGACACATGCTACTATGCATTTCTCCAAACCCAAAGATTTTTACATTGTAAGAGGAACTAAAAACCAAAGGATGAAAAACAAAATATGACAAAGAATATAACTACAGTAATGGACAAACCCACAGCCAACATCATACTTAACAGCAAGAAGCTGAAAGCTTTTACTTTAAGATAGGGAACAAGACAAGGATGCCCACTCTCCCCACTTTCATTCATCATAGTTCTAGAGGTCCTAGCCACAGCATTCAGATAACACAAAGAAATAAAAAGCATACAGATTGGCAAGGAAGAAGTTAAACTGTCCCTGTTTGCAGATGATACGATATTGTACATAAAAAACCCTAAGAATCCACTCTAAAACTACTAGAACTAACATCTGAATTCAGAAAAGTTGAAGGATACAAAATTTATACTAAGAAATCTGCTGCATTCTTATATACTAATAATGAACTAACAAAAAGAGAAATCAGGAAAACAATTCCATTCACAATTGCATCAACAAGAATAAAATACCTAGGAATAAACCTAACCAAGGAAGTGAAAGAACTATACTCTGAAAACTACAAGACACTCATGAAAGAAATTAAAGAAGATACCAATAAATGTAAACACATCCTGTGCTCATAGATAGGAAGAATTAATATTGTCAAAATGGCCATCCTGCCTAAAGCAATCTACAGATTGAATGAAATCCCTATCAAAATGCCAATGGCATTCTTCAACAAATTAGAGCAAATAGTTCTAAAATTCACACGGAACAACAAAAGACCCCCTGAAAAGCCAAAGTAATCCTGAGAAGGAATAATAAAGCCGGGGGGATTACATTCCCTGACTTTAAGCTCTACTAAAAAGCAACAGTAATCAAGACAACTTGGTACTGGCACAACAACAGACCCATAGATCAATGGGAGAGAATAGACAGCCTAGATATAAACCCAAGCATTTATGGTCAATTAATATACATTAAAGGAGTCTCTGCAACAACTGGTGTTGGCAAAACTGGACAGCTACATGTAAGAGAATGAAACCAAATACCACTTGACCCAGGAATTCCACTCCTAGGAATTTACCCAAAGAAAACAAACTATCAGATTCAAAAAGACATATGCACCCCTATGTTTACCATAGCCCTGTGTACAATAGCCAAGATATGGAAGCAACCTAAGTGTCCCTCAGTAGATGAATGGATAAAGATGATGTGGTACATATACACAATGGAATACTATTCAGCCCTAAGAAGGAAAAAATCCTACCATTTGCAACAACATGGATGGAACTACTAGAGGGAATTATGCTCAGTGAAATAAGTCAGGCAGAGAACCAAATGACCACTCATTTGTGGAGTATAACAACAAAGCAAAACTGATGGAACAAAACAGCAGCAGACTCACAGACTCCAAGAAGGGACGAGCGGTGACCAAAGGGGAGGGCGGGGGGAGTGTGGGTGGGGAGGGAGGGAGAAGGAGATTGAGAAGTATTATGATTGGTACACATGTGTGGGGGGTGTCATGGGGAAGACAGTCTAGCACAGAGAAGTAGTGACTCTGTGGCATCTTACTACACCGATGGACACTGACTGTAATGGGGAATGTGGGGGAGGGGACTTGATAATATGTTTGAATGTAGTAACCACATGTTTTTCATGTGAAACCTTCATAAGACTGCATATCAATGTTACCTTAATAAAAAATATATATGAAAAAAAATCAGTGAGTGTTGGGGCAAAACATGCTGACCTAAATAACTTTGCCAATGTAGACTAAAGGCAAACTGTAATGTAAATAAACAGTGGACTCTGTTTAGAAAATTCCTTCTCATGATAAGGAAAAATTCTGATGTCCTAAAATTAAGTGCCATAAGGGCTGAAGAACCAGGGGAAGAGACAAGGGAAGGTACCCATCCAATAGCCAGGGCCATAGCTAGCCAGAAAGACCATGTGACTGGGTGAAATCATTTCAGCTGTTATCTAGAAGGTCCTAGAAGCACAGCATTCCTCTTGAGCATGAACAATGTCTGACCATCACCAACAACCAATCCAGGATCCTTCCTTACGGACTATCCACTTATCCCCGGACTTTCTCACTTCACGTTTGCCCACCATCTTCATCTAACACCAGTATAAAGTTAAAGAACTTTCTTTCCCTCAGACCCCTTATGAATGATCCCTGCTTCTTGAGTCTGGCAGACAAGTTGTTTCTGCTCACTGGTCTGGCTGCTGGTGAACCAGAAACTTCCTGTCTCAGAAATGAGTCCCTTTCCTGGCTAACATCTGTCAAGTCTCAATAAACCATTTTATTTCAGACATCTGCTGGTTTCCACTGTTCTTGATTTTTCTTCATGGGGGTATTAGCTAAGAATGCTGGAACCACTATACCTGTAAACTGGAATGGGTCAATCACTGAATTTAATAAATGGCAGCTGATGAGAGCCAGGTTTCTCCATATTGCAGTGCAGTTGCAGATAAGCAAGGACTACGTGACAATATCCATATGATAATGGATCCAGTTGGAGAAATCAGAATAAACTCATCTTTAGCTTAATATGCATACAGAAAGTTCCACATAGAAATCTTTATGCTTAGGAATGTATACATAGGTTGGAGGAGTTGCATATATTTCCCTGCATTCTCCTCTGAGCACATGTAGATTTTTAATACCATTCTCAAATAAAGGGAACCAGGGATCTTTGAAGAAATGGCTGATACTAAAAATGAGACAATAAATAAAGGACTCAGGACACTATTCAAGGATCACAAAGTAAGTAACACCAAGAACGAAGACCAACAAAGATGGAATATGTCAGAGGGAACAGGAGCCAGTGGAAGGAGCTCACTGTGGCCAGGCAGGCATGACCTGAGCACCAAACACCGTGGTGCTGCAGCATCACCAAAAGCCTGGCGCAACTGTCTGGCACACACACCAGTAAAAATAAAATACTATACAGATTGTTTATGAATGGTGTTGAACAGAAATGTCCTATGCAGAAGATTTCCAAATGATGTAGACCCTCAGCGTCCATCATGCAGGTGGATCTAACTCCCGGCTCCTAGCCCAGGCTACACATACTATTCTCTTCCTAAAAAAAGAAACAGAATGGACATAGGAAAAAATAACCTCACAGTGGAGAAACCTGAGACACACTGTGTCAGCTAGTGACCAAAGCTAAGACTGTAAAGAAAATATAATCACTGTACTGGGGACTAGGAAATAACACCTCTAAAGCCTAACTATTGAGGGTTTCATTAACTCTGGGAGTCTCAAAATAAGACTCCTCAGAAACAAGATAAGTGAATAAAGGGTAAGTCCTAATGTGTCATATGATTAGAGTAACCTAATTCCTAAATCTGGGTTAGATGATCAAAACATGATGCTGATTTTGGGAGCATTATTACCAATTTTATTGCATACTGCTTAAATTCATCCAGGATGAACTAGTTTCAGAACTGAAATTACCTTAATATTGAAGAGCCAAACCATTATCTCCTTTTTATAAATCAGATTTATTTATGGAAAATAGATTTTCTCTGGTTGCAAGTACAAAATATGAGGGCACTTGGTTTAATTTTGCATCTCACTTTCAAAGATGATGTGGTCATGTTTCCAGTCTCCTTCTCTTCTTTCTGTGCCTCTTCCCCATCATAACAGATGCTTTCATGCTCATTTCTTTACTTTTCCTATTGGCTTCTTTTCAAATTCAGAAAGTATGTTGCCATGTTGTAAGTCTTACATCCCTCACATAATTTATTTTTGCCTATTTTTTATTGAAATGTTGAAATACATACCAAATGGTGTCAGGTGTACAACACTGTGATTCAGCAACTATATACTTAGCCCTTACCACTTTACATTATAAGTATTAGTTTTTGTTTGTACTCTCCTCACATTAAATCTCTGAGGTAGGTGCTATGATTAGCACTATTTAACAGATGAGAAACTAAATCAGAGAAAGGTCAAGCAATTTTCCCAAGGTCACCAGCTAGTAACTAGTAGAGACAGAACTCACACCTAAGCAGTCAGATTTTAGCGTTTCCCACTCTAGACTCAAAATTCTCAAGGGCAGAGACAGTGCCTTATGCATCTTTGCATTCCCAGTGTCTACCAGGGATCCTAGCACATAAATGCAATATAAGTCAAACTAAACTGCATTTGCTGAATTCTGCTAAAAAGTTTAGGGATATCAAAAATGACTAAGACATGATTCTTACTCTCAAAGAAGTCTGTGCCCTATTAGGGTTAGGGAGAATTAGTAGAAGATTCCAATAATGGAAAAGAATGAACTAAAAGAAAAGAAACGGAGTTCAGCAGTTTACACTTTGGCAGACTGTATTAGAATGTTGAGGATCCTATTTAAAATCTCATCAGAGTAGCATATAGAATCTCCCTGGAACCCATGGTTACATGAAAAACCAAATCCAGTGACTCATGACCAGTGAATTATTGCAATCCAAACTGGAAGATGTCTAGTGACAAACTCTGACATGCTGGCCCAGCCTTTGCCCTATTTACCAGTGTACTATATACCAATCCTGAGCCCACTATGAGCCACGCAATTGTAATAAGGGTGGTGATACAAAGAATAATTAATGCAATAAAGATATAGAAGACATGTTGAAATCTGAGGATGGCTCAGATAACTAACATCGGATAATATGATAGATGGGAAAATAGGTTATCTGGAACTATGAGCAAAATCAACAAGACGGCATTTTAAACCATCAGAATTACTATTTTTCTTTATAAAAAATCAATTTCCCAAGAAAATGGTAACAATAATTGTACTTTAAAAGACCAATAATTTAGTTGGCATAATCTTACCTGTGGATTGTGGCTGCTAAAAAGAAAACTAGCATAATTTTGGTGTGAATTTGTAAAATAGACTGCCTATATAAAGGAGAAACTGGTTACTGGCCAGTGTTCTACACTGCTTAGACTACACCTAAGCTACTTCATTCACTAGTGGGAACAGTATTTTAAGAGAGACATTGACAAATCAGAATCCATAGAAGCAGAAGAGAGGGTTGAAGGCTAGAAGCATAATCAGCCAGACAGTGAATTTTGGAATGTTTTTTCTGGAGAACTGGAGAAAGAATATAATAACAGATGAGTGTCTGTTTGCAGTATCCTGTGCCAGAGAAAATAACTAAAACTGTGGACAGAAGTCAGAAAGCAGCATCCAGGAGGGAAATATGAGGAACTTTTTCTATGATATGAACAGATATGAACTGTCTCACATAGATTACATGTGAGACATGTACTGAGGCAGGAAGCAGTAAACCAGGGCTTGATGCCATCTGTCAACTTTATAGAGATTCCTTTACTGACATGGGAAGATGGGCTCATATGATGCTCTCTAAGATCCCTTTCATTTAAGATCCTAGGAAAGTCTCTCATCTGAGATGCCACAAAAATTTTGAGATGATTTTCAAAGTTTAGAGAGAATCACACATTCTTCCTTTGGAGAAGATCCATCACAGCTAAAACTAAACTTAAAAAATTAAAACTGGACCATGGTAACCCATCCATCAAAAGAGCCAAATAAAGTTTTCTTTAAATAACACTGATCGTCCAGTTTACTTCCATAATAGTACCTTCAACATAGTGGTGCCCACGTGTTCAAAAACCTGACAGACTGAAGCATATTTCAGAAATGCCTGTCTTTTATAATAATAAGCAGCTCTTGTAATTGGCACAGGGCAGTGATTTGCATTTTCTCATGTGCTTCCTGCTGTTTGTAACATGAAAAGCAAGGGATTCACTCTAGCTTTATAATCTATATTTTCTAATCAAAGTTATTTAATAATGATTTCACCAGTCTTTAATTTGAACTCAATCTAAATTCAGGCATGAGGTTACAGGCATATTGACTTTCATTCAGTCCTGAAGTGATAAAAGGGTAAAAATGCAGAAGTTCCTCATGATCAAGGGAACATGGTATATATCTTGTTTTTCAAGTTCATGGGCTATCTGCTTCAGCAAAATATGTACATGTGATCATGACGTTTTTTCCCTCACATTTCAAATTACTCTTTTATCACCTCTTTGCTAACTCTCCTCATTCTACATTTTCATTCTAAGTCCATTTTATTCTAAATTAAGAATGTTGTATAACTAATTCTTTCATCAGACTCTCATCATCTTTCTCATTCTTTGTTCACGTATGCCCTTTTGCCTTATGAAGTGCTATCTTAACATTTTAAACCCATTCAATGGCAAATACAGAGGACTCAGCATCAGGTGGGCATGTTACATTTTAAAGGTCAAGCAAATAGGAAGGGGACTGAATCGCTCTACCTCACTGAACCTAAAACTGGAGATGGAAAAGATGGGAATTGTATGAAGCCTCTATTATCTTCTCTTTCACCCTCTTATCTTTTATTCTTTTTCCTGATGGGTGTGCCAGTGGTGATAGTAGTGGTGTGTATGTGTGTGTGTGCATGTGTGTGTGTCTAGGAAGAAAGAAAAAGGAGAGAGAGGAAAAGGAGAGGAAAGCCAGAGTTCGATACTATTAATAATTGCTAAAATGTAATACATAAAGAATGCAGCAGCCCAGTTCAAGAAAGACATCTGCACCCCTAAATGTATGGCAGCACGATTCTCAATAACCAATCTACAATTATATAAGGAACATTAAGGATACTGGACTGCCCAGATCATCCAGTCGCCCCCGCAGACCCCATTACACTCACTGTTCACCAGCAGAGTAACATGCTACAGAATCACTGCTTGAATTCTCTGAACTATACTGCCTTCCCCATAGAATTCCCCCCCACATTATGTGAGCTCATCGTAATGCCCCCTTAGCAGCCTGCTCCCGTCCTTCACAACCAGCCTCCCTAGTCCCTTAACCTTTGCTACGTTGGTGATGGGGGGAGTGTACTCAACATGATGTTATCCACATAATTGTAGATTGATGACAAATAAATAAAAGAATAAATAGATGAATGAATGAATGAATGAATGAGAGAATGCCGCCGCCAGTTTAAAAGCGACACGTGCATCCCTATGATTACCACAGCACTATTCTCAATAGCCAAGCTCAGTGTCCACCAGTAGATGAACATTGGAATATTATTCCGTCATATGAAAACAAATCCTACCATTGGCAGAAACATGGATGGTGTGAGAGTGCATCATACTCAGTGCAGTAAGGCAGGCATGTGGAGAAACACAAATATCAAATGATTTCACTCGCCTGTGCAGGAGAACCAAGAGACCTCCGAGGAAGAAAAACGGCACCAGAAGAGTGCACTAACAGTTACCAAAGGGAAAGGGATGGAGGTGCACAGGTGGGAACGGAGCAGTAAGTCAGGGGGAGCGGGGGACAATGTGCACATTACCTTTGGCATGCATAAAGTGGAAGGGGGGCATGGGGAGGGACGTACAATGCAGAGAAGACAACAAGGGATTCTACGGCATCTTACTATGCTCATGGACCGTGACTGCAATGAGGTATCTGGGGGCATTTCGTTGTGGGGGGCAGTTTAGTCAACCACATGTGACTCACGTCGATGTAGACTAATGATAAATAAATAAATAAATAACAGATATCTAAGTGAGTAATTGACTAACTAAATACATTCACACATCCATACATACAAAAATAACCACTAGAATACAGCAGCCCAGTTTAAAAAAGACCTCTGAACCCGTATGATTATCAAGCACTATCCATAACGGCAAAGGTAAGTGTCTATCAGAGGATGAACAGTGGAATATTATTCTGCCATATGAAGAAACCAATCCTACCATGTGCAACAACATGGAGCGAGGTAGCGGGTATCACGCTCAGCGAAATAAGCCACGCAGAGAAAGACAAGTGTCAACTGATTTCGCTCACCTGGGGACTACCGGAAATAAGAAAGGGAGTGATAGAACAGGACAGTAGCACCCGCAGCGAACCCAAGAATGGACTCACGGTTACCAAAGGGAATGGGACTGAGGAGGACGGGTTAGGAGGGAGGGGAGAGAGGGAAAATGGGGCAGTACGAGTGGCACACAGGCTGCGGCCCGGCGGCGTGCTTAGGGAAGTCCGTATAACATAGCGATGATCAGCAGCACTTCTACGGCATATTCCTGGGCTGTTGGACAGCCACTCTTACGGGCTACGTGGTGGGGACTTGACAGTGGGGGTAGTCTAGGAACCATAATGTTGTTCATGTAACTGTGAAGTAGTGTCAACAAAATTAAAAGGAACACACAGTACCTTGGCTCTGGATTCCATTTACCCTGATGCTGTCAAGTTGGTCAGTGTCCACCTCACCGGAATCACACCTGCTCCTCTCAGCATACACATTATGTCTCTAGGACAGAGACACCACTGTGACATCGTGGAATCTCCAGGCAACAGTGATGCGCTCACAAACTTCACCCACGGGGAGGGGCACTGCCCAGCCGTGGAGAGCTGCATCATCTTACCAAACATTAGAGTTACTTACCTACATATATATATATAAATATATATATATATATGTATAATGATATCACTCATCATTACAGTCTCAGAACAAACAAAAAAATGAAGAACAAAACAGCAGCAGTCTCAGAAAACCCATGAATGGACTAAAAGTTAACAGAGGGAAGAGACTGAGGTGAATGGGTGGGCATGGAGGGATTAGGGAGGGGGGAAGTAAGGACACATTAGAATAAGAATATATAATGTGGGAGCGGGGGTCACAGGCAGGGCTGCAAAACCCAGAAAAGACAAGTAGGGCTTCAACAGTATCTTACTATGCTCATGGACTGTGACTGCAATGGGGTATCTCGGGGCACATGCGTGATGGGAGGAGTCTAGTAAACATCATGTTACTCATCTAATTGTGTATTAATGACACAAAGATACACAGATAGATAGGTAGACAGATAAAAGAATGCATGAATGAATGGATGCATGGAAGGATGAATACATACATACATACATTCAAACATACATACATAAAGAATGCAGCATCCCAGTTCAAGAAAGACATCTGCACCCCTAAATGTATGGCAGCACGATTCTCAATAACCAATCTACAATTATATAAGGAACATTAAGGATACTGGACTGCCCAGATCATCCAGTCGCCCCCGCAGACCCCATTACACTCACTGTTCACCAGCAGAGTAACATGCTACAGAATCACTGCTTGAATTCTCTGAACTATACTGCCTTCCCCATAGAATTCCCCCCCACATTATGTGAGCTCATCGTAATGCCCCCTTAGCAGCCTGCCCCCGTCCTTCACAACCAGCCTCCCTAGTCCCTTAACCTTTGCTACGTTGGTGATGGGGGGAGTGTACTCAACATGATGTTATCCACATAATTGTAGATTGATGACAAATAAATAAAAGAATAAATAGATGAATGAATGAATGAATGAATGAGAGAATGCCGCCGCCAGTTTAAAAGCGACACGTGCATCCCTATGATTACCACAGCACTATTCTCAATAGCCAAGCTCAGTGTCCACCAGTAGATGAACATTGGAATATTATTCCGTCATATGAAAACAAATCCTACCATTGGCAGAAACATGGATGGTGTGAGAGTGCATCATACTCAGTGCAGTAAGGCAGGCAGGTGGAGAAACACAAATATCAAATGATTTCACTCGCCTGTGCAGGAGAACCAAGAGACCTCCGAGGAAGAAAAACGGCACCAGAAGAGTGCACTAACAGTTACCAAAGGGAAAGGGATGGAGGTGCACAGTTGGGAACAGAGCAGTAAGTCAGGGGGAGCGGGGGACAATGTGCACATTACCTTTGGCATGCATAAAGTGGAAGGGGGGCATGGGGAGGGACGTACAATGCAGAGAAGACAACAAGGGATTCTACAGCATCTTACTATGCTCATGGACCGTGACTGCAATGAGGTATCTGGGGGCATTTCGTTGCGGGGGGCAGTTTAGTCAACCACATGTGACTCATGTCGATGTAGACTAATGATAAATAAATAAATAAATAACAGATATCTAAGTGAGTAATTGACTAACTAAATACATTCACACATCCATACATACAAAAATAACCACTAGAATACAGCAGCCCAGTTTAAAAAAGACCTCTGAACCCGTATGATTATCAAGCACTATCCATAATGGCAAAGGTAAGTGTCTATCAGAGGATGAACAGTGGAATATTATTCTGCCGTATGAAGAAACCAATCCTACCATGTGCAACAACATGGAGGGAGGTAGCGGGTATCACGCTCAGCGAAATAAGCCACGCAGAGAAAGACAAGTGTCAACTGATTTCGCTCACCTGGGGACTACCGGAAATAAGAAAGGGAGTGATAGAACAGGACAGTAGCACCCGCAGCAAACCCAAGAATGGACTCACGGTTACCAAAGGGAATGGGACTGAGGAGGACGGGTTAGGAGGGAGGGGAGAGAGGGAAAATGGGGCAGTACGAGTGGCACACAGGCTGCGGCCCGGCGGCGTGCTTAGGTAAGTCCGTATAACATAGCGATGATCAGCAGCACTTCTACGGCATATTCCTGGGCTGTTGGACAGCCACTCTTACGGGCTACGTGGTGGGGACTTGACAGTGGGGGTAGTCTAGGAACCATAATGTTGTTCATGTAACTGTGAAGTAGTGTCAACAAAATTAAAAGGAACACACAGTACCTTGGCTCTGGATTCCATTTACCCTGATGCTGTCAAGTTGGTCAGTGTCCACCTCACCGGAATCACACCTGCTCCTCTCAGCATACACATTATGTCTCTAGGACAGAGGCACCACTGTGACATCGTGGAATCTCCAGGCAACAGTGATGCGCTCACAAACTTCACCCACGGGGAGGGGCACTGCCCAGCCGTGGAGAGCTGCATCATCTTACCAAACATTAGAGTTACTTACCTACATATATATATGTATAATGATATCACTCATCATTACAGTCTCAGAACAAACAAAAAACTGAAGAACAAAACAGCAGCAGTCTCAGAAAACCCATGAATGGACTAAAAGTTAACAGAGGGAAAGAGACTGAGGTGAATGGGTGGGCATGGAGGGATTAGGGAGGGGGGAAGTAAGGACACATTAGAATAAGAATATATAATGTGGGAGCGGGGGTCACAGGCAGGGCTGCAAAACCCAGAAAAGACAAGTAGGGCTTCTACAGTATCTTACTATGCTCATGGACTGTGACTGCAATGGGGTATCTCGGGGCACGTGCGTGATGGGAGGAGTCTAGTAAACATCATGTTACTCATCTAATTGTCTATTAATGACACAAAGATACACAGAGAGATAGGTAGACAGATAAAAGAATGCATGAATGAATGGATGCATGGAAGGATGAATACATACATACATACATACATTCAAACATACATACATAAAGAATGCAGCAGCCCAGTTCAAGAAAGACATCTGCACCCCTAAATGTATGGCAGCACGATTCTCAATAACCAATCTACAATTATATAAGGAACATTAAGGATACTGGACTGCCCAGATCATCCAGTCGCCCCCGCAGACCCCATTACACTCACTGTTCACCAGCAGAGTAACATGCTACAGAATCACTGCTTGAATTCTCTGAACTATACTGCCTTCCCCATAGAATTCCCCCCCACATTATGTGAGCTCATCGTAATGCCCCCTTAGCAGCCTGCTCCCGTCCTTCACAACCAGCCTCCCTAGTCCCTTAACCTTTGCTACGTTGGTGATGGGGGGAGTGTACTCAACATGATGTTATCCACATAATTGTAGATTGATGACAAATAAATAAAAGAATAAATAGATGAATGAATGAATGAATGAATGAGAGAATGCCGCCGCCGCCAGTTTAAAAGCGACACGTGCATCCCTATGATTACCACAGCACTATTCTCAATAGCCAAGCTCAGTGTCCACCAGTAGATGAACATTGGAATATTATTCCGTCATATGAAAACAAATCCTACCATTGGCAGAAACATGGATGGTGTGAGAGTGCATCATACTCAGTGCAATAAGGCAGGCAGGTGGAGAAACACAAATATCAAATGATTTCACTCGCCTGTGCAGGAGAACCAAGAGACCTCCGAAGAAGAAAAACGGCACCAGAAGAGTGCACTAACAGTTACCAAAGGGAAAGGGATGGAGGTGCACAGGTGGGAACGGAGCAGTAAGTCAGGGGGAGCGGGGGACAATGTGCACATTACCTTTGGCATGCATAAAGTGGAAGGGGGGCATGGGGAGGGACGTACAATGCAGAGAAGACAACAAGGGATTCTACAGCATCTTACTATGCTCATGGACCGTGACTGCAATGAGGTATCTGGGGGCATTTCGTTGTGGGGGGCAGTTTAGTCAACCACATGTGACTCACGTCGATGTAGACTAATGATAAATAAATAAATAAATAACAGATATCTAAGTGAGTAATTGACTGACTAAATACATTCACACATCCATACATACAAAAATAACCACTAGAATACAGCAGCCCAGTTTAAAAAAGACCTCTGAACCCGTATGATTATCAAGCACTATCCATAACTGCAAAGGTAAGTGTCTATCAGAGGATGAACAGTGGAATATTATTCTGCCATATGAAGAAACCAATCCTACCATGTGCAACAACATGGAGGGAGGTAGCGGGTATCATGCTCAGCGAAATAAGCCACGCAGAGAAAGACAAGTGTCAACTGATTTCGCTCACCTGGGGACTACCGGAAAGAAGAAAGGGAGTGATAGAACAGGACAGTAGCACCCGCAGCGAACCCAAGAATGGACTCACGGTTACCAAAGGGAATGGGACTGAGGAGGACGGGTTAGGAGGGAGGGGAGAGAGGGAAAATGGGGCAGTACGAGTGGCACACAGGCAGCGGCCCGGCGGCGTGCTTAGGTAAGTCCGTATAACATAGCGATGATCAGCAGCACTTCTACGGCATATTCCTGGGCTGTTGGACAGCCACTCTTACGGGCTACGTGGTGGGGACTTGACAGTGGGGGTAGTCTAGGAACCATAATGTTGTTCATGTAACTGTGAAGTAGTGTCACCAAAATTAAAAGGAACACACAGTACCTTGGCTCTGGATTCCATTTTCCCTGATGCTGTCAAGTTGGTCAGTGTCCACCTCACCGGAATCACACCTGCTCCTCTCAGCATACACATTATGTCTCTAGGACAGAGGAACCACTGTGACATCGTGGAATCTCCAGGCAACAGTGATGCGCTCACAAACTTCACCCACGGGGAGGGGCACTGCCCAGCCGTGGAGAGCTGCATCATCTTACCAAACATTAGAGTTACTTACCTACATATATATATATATATATATATATTATATATATATATATATATGTATAATGATATCACTCATCATTACAGTCTCAGAACAAACAAAAAACTGAAGAACAAAACAGCAGCAGTCTCAGAAAACCCATGAATGGACTAAAAGTTAACAGAGGGAAAGAGACTGAGGTGAATGGGTGGGCATGGAGGGATTAGGGAGGGGGGAAGTAAGGACACATTAGAATAAGAATATATAATGTGGGAGCGGGGGTCACAGGCAGGGCTGCAAAACCCAGAAAAGACAAGTAGGGCTTCTACAGTATCTTACTATGCTCATGGACTGTGACTGCAATGGGGTATCTCGGGGCACGTGCGTGATGGGAGGAGTCTAGTAGACATCATGTTACTCATCTAATTGTGTATTAATGACACAAAGATACACAGAGAGATAGGTAGACAGATAAAAGAATGCATGAATGAATGGATGCATGGAAGGATGAATACATACATACATACATACATTCAAACATACATACATAAAGAATGCAGCAGCCCAGTTCAAGAAAGACATCTGCACCCCTAAATATATGGCAGCACGATTCTCAATAACCAATCTACAATTATATAAGGAACATTAAGGATACTGGACTGCCCAGATCATCCAGTCGCCCCCGCAGACCCCATTACACTCACTGTTCACCAGCAGAGTAACATGCTACAGAATCACTGCTTGAATTCTCTGAACTATACTGCCTTCCCCATAGAATTCCCCCCCACATTATGTGAGCTCATCGTAATGCCCCCTTAGCAGCCTGCTCCCGTCCTTCACAACCAGCCTCCCTAGTCCCTTAACCTTTGCTACGTTGGTGATGGGGGGAGTGTACTCAACATGATGTTATCCACATAATTGTAGATTGATGACAAATAAATAAAAGAATAAATAGATGAATGAATGAATGAATGAATGAGAGAATGCCGCCGCCGCCAGTTTAAAAGCGACACGTGCATCCCTATGATTACCACAGCACTATTCTCAATAGCCAAGCTCAGTGTCCACCAGTAGATGAACATTGGAATATTATTCCCTCATATGAAAACAAATCCTACCATTGGCAGAAACATGGATGGTGTGAGAGTGCATCATACTCAGTGCAATAAGGCAAGCAGGTGGAGAAACACAAATATCAAATGATTTCACTCGCCTGTGCAGGAGAACCAAGAGACCTCCGAAGAAGAAAAACGGCACCAGAAGAGTGCACTAACAGTTACCAAAGGGAAAGGGATGGAGGTGCACAGGTGGGAACGGAGCAGTAAGTCAGGGGGAGCGGGGGACAATGTGCACATTACCTTTGGCATGCATAAAGTGGAAGGGGGGCATGGGGAGGGACGTACAATGCAGAGAAGACAACAAGGGATTCTACAGCATCTTACTATGCTCATGGACCGTGACTGCAATGAGGTATCTGGGGGCATTTCGTTGTGGGGGGCAGTTTAGTCAACCACATGTGACTCACGTCGATGTAGACTAATGATAAATAAATAAATAAATAACAGATATCTAAGTGAGTAATTGACTGACTAAATACATTCACACATCCATACATACAAAAATAACCACTAGAATACAGCAGCCCAGTTTAAAAAAGACCTCTGAACCCGTATGATTATCAAGCACTATCCATAACTGCAAAGGTAAGTGTCTATCAGAGGATGAACAGTGGAATATTATTCTGCCATATGAAGAAACCAATCCTACCATGTGCAACAACATGGAGGGAGGTAGCGGCTATCATGCTCAGCGAAATAAGCCACGCAGAGAAAGACAAGTGTCAACTGATTTCGCTCACCTGGGGACTACCGGAAAGAAGAAAGGGAGTGATAGAACAGGACAGTAGCACCCGCAGCGAACCCAAGAATGGACTCACGGTTACCAAAGGGAATGGGACTGAGGAGGACGGGTTAGGAGGGAGGGGAGAGAGGGAAAATGGGGCAGTACGAGTGGCACACAGGCAGCGGCCCGGCGGCGTGCTTAGGTAAGTCCGTATAACATAGCGATGATCAGCAGCACTTCTACGGCATATTCCTGGGCTGTTGGACAGCCACTCTTACGGGCTACGTGGTGGGGACTTGACAGTGGGGGTAGTCTAGGAACCATAATGTTGTTCATGTAACTGTGAAGTAGTGTCACCAAAATTAAAAGGAACACACAGTACCTTGGCTCTGGATTCCATTTACCCTGATGCTGTCAAGTTGGTCAGTGTCCACCTCACCGGAATCACACCTGCTCCTCTCAGCATACACATTATGTCTCTAGGACAGAGGAACCACTGTGACATCGTGGAATCTCCAGGCAACAGTGATGCGCTCACAAACTTCACCCACGGGGAGGGGCACTGCCCAGCCGTGGAGAGCTGCATCATCTTACCAAACATTAGAGTTACTTACCTACATATATATATATATATATATATATGTATGTATGTATAATGATATCACTCATCATTACAGTCTCAGAACAAACAAAAAACTGAAGAACAAAACAGCAGCAGTCTCAGAAAACCCATGAATGGACTAAAAGTTAACAGAGGGAAAGAGACTGAGGTGAATGGGTGGGCATGGAGGGATTAGGGAGGGGGGAAGTAAGGACACATTAGAATAAGAATATATAATGTGGGAGCGGGGGTCACAGGCAGGGCTGCAAAACCCAGAAAAGACAAGTAGGGCTTCTACAGTATCTTACTATGCTCATGGACTGTGACTGCAATGGGGTATCTCGGGGCACGTGCGTGATGGGAGGAGTCTAGTAGACATCATGTTACTCATCTAATTGTGTATTAATGACACAAAGATACACAGAGAGATAGGTAGACAGATAAAAGAATGCATGAATGAATGGATGCATGGAAGGATGAATACATACATACATACATACATTCAAACATACATACATAAAGAATGCAGCAGCCCAGTTCAAGAAAGACATCTGCACCCCTAAATGTATGGCAGCACGATTCTCAATAACCAATCTACAATTATATAAGGAACATTAAGGATACTGGACTGCTCAGATCATCCAGTCGCCCCCGCAGACCCCATTACACTCACTGTTCACCAGCAGAGTAACATGCTACAGAATCACTGCTTGAATTCTCTGAACTATACTGCCTTCCCCATAGAATTCCCCCCCACATTATGTGAGCTCATCGTAATGCCCCCTTAGCAGCCTGCTCCCGTCCTTCACAACCAGCCTCCCTAGTCCCTTAACCTTTGCTACGTTGGTGATGGGGGGAGTGTACTCAACATGATGTTATCCACATAATTGTAGATTGATGACAAATAAATAAAAGAATAAATAGATGAATGAATGAATGAATGAATGAGAGAATGCCCCCGCCGCCAGTTTAAAAGCGACACGTGCATCCCTATGATTACCACAGCACTATTCTCAATAGCCAAGCTCAGTGTCCACCAGTAGATGAACATTGGAATATTATTCCGTCATATGAAAACAAATCCTACCATTGGCAGAAACATGGATGGTGTGAGAGTGCATCATACTCAGTGCAATAAGGCAGGCAGGTGGAGAAACACAAATATCAAATGATTTCACTCGCCTGTGCAGGAGAACCAAGAGACCTCCGAGGAAGAAAAACGGCACCAGAAGAGTGCACTAACAGTTACCAAAGGGAAAGGGATGGAGGTGCACAGGTGGGAACGGAGCAGTAAGTCAGGGGGAGCGGGGGACAATGTGCACATTACCTTTGGCATGCATAAAGTGGAAGGGGGGCATGGGGAGGGACGTACAATGCAGAGAAGACAACAAGGGATTCTACAGCATCTTACTATGCTCATGGACCGTGACTGCAATGAGGTATCTGGGGGCATTTCGTTGTGGGGGGCAGTTTAGTCAACCACATGTGACTCACGTCGATGTAGACTAATGATAAATAAATAAATAAATAACAGATATCTAAGTGAGTAATTGACTAACTAAATACATTCACACATCCATACATACAAAAATAACCACTAGAATACAGCAGCCCAGTTTAAAAAAGACCTCTGAACCCGTATGATTATCAAGCACTATCCATAACTGCAAAGGTAAGTGTCTATCAGAGGATGAACAGTGGAATATTATTCTGCCATATGAAGAAACCAATCCTACCATGTGCAACAACATGGAGGGAGGTAGCGGGTATCATGCTCAGCGAAATAAGCCACGCAGAGAAAGACAAGTGTCAACTGATTTCGCTCACCTGGGGACTACCGGAAAGAAGAAAGGGAGTGATAGAACAGGACAGTAGCACCCGCAGCGAACCCAAGAATGGACTCACGGTTACCAAAGGGAATGGGACTGAGGAGGACGGGTTAGGAGGGAGGGGAGAGAGGGAAAATGGGGCAGTACGAGTGGCACACAGGCTGCGGCCCGGCGGCGTGCTTAGGTAAGTCCGTATAACATAGCGATGATCAGCAGCACTTCTACGGCATATTCCTGGGCTGTAGGACAGCCACTCTTACGGGCTACGTGGTGGGGACTTGTCAGTGGGGGTAGTCTAGGAACCATAATGTTGTTCATGTAACTGTGAAGTAGTGTCAACAAAATTAAAAGGAACACACAGTACCTTGGCTCTGGATTCCATTTACCCTGATGCTGTCAAGTTGGTCAGTGTCCACCTCACCGGAATCACACCTGCTCCTCTCAGCATACACATTATGTCTCTAGGACAGAGGCACCACTGTGACATCGTGGAATCTCCAGGCAACAGTGATGCGCTCACAAACTTCACCCACGGGGAGGGGCACTGCCCACCCGTGGAGAGCTGCATCAACTTACCAAACATGAGAGTTACTTACCTACATATATATATAAATATATATATATATATGTATAATGATATCACTCATCATTACAGTCTCAGAACAAACAAAAAACTGAAGAACAAAACAGCAGCAGTCTCAGAAAACCCATGAATGGACTAAAAGTTAACAGAGGGAAAGAAACTGAGGTGAATGGGTGGGCATGGAGGGATTAGGGAGGGGGGAAGTAAGGACACATTAGAATAAGAATATATAATGTGGGAGCGGGGGTCACAGGCAGGGCTGCAAAACACAGAAAAGACAAGTAGGGCTTCTACAGTATCTTACTATGCTCATGGACTGTGACTGCAATGGGGTATCTCGGGGCACGTGCGTGATGGGAGGAGTCTAGTAGACATCATGTTACTCATCTAATTGTGTAGTAATGACACAAAGATACACAGAGAGATAGGTAGACAGATAAAAGAATGCATGAATGAATGGATGCATGGAAGGATGAATACATACATACATACATACATTCAAACGTACATACATAAAGAATGCAGCAGCCCAGTTCAAGAAAGACATCTGCACCCCTAAATGTATGGCAGCACGATTCTCAATAACCAATCTACAATTATATAAGGAACATTAAGGATACTGGACTGCCCAGATCATCCAGTCGCCCCCGCAGACCCCATTACACTCACTGTTCACCAGCAGAGTAACATGCTACAGAATCACTGCTTGAATTCTCTGAACTATACTGCCTTCCCCATAGAATTCCCCCCCACATTATGTGAGCTCATCGTAATGCCCCCTTAGCAGCCTGCTCCTGTCCTTCACAACCAGCCTCCCTAGTCCCTTAACCTTTGCTACGTTGGTGATGGGGGGAGTGTACTCAACATGATGTTATCCACATAATTGTAGATTGATGACAAATAAATAAAAGAATAAATAGATGAATGAATGAATGAATGAGAGAATGCCGCCGCGAGTTTAAAAGCGACACGTGCATCCCTATGATTACCACAGCACTATTCTCAATAGCCAAGCTCAGTGTCCACCAGTAGATGAACATTGGAATATTATTCCGTCATATGAAAACAAATCCTACCATTGGAAGAAACATGGATGGTGTGAGAGTGCATCATACTCAGTGCAATAAGGCAGGCAGGTGGAGAAACACAAATATCAAATGATTTCACTCGCCTGTGCAGGAGAACCAAGAGACCTCCGAAGAAGAAAAACGGCACCAGAAGAGTGCACTAACAGTTACCAAAGGGAAAGGGATGGAGGTGCACAGGTGGGAACGGAGCAGTAAGTCAGGGGGAGCGGGGGACAATGTGCACATTACCTTTGGCATGCATAAAGTGGAAGGGGGGCATGGGGAGGGACGTACAACGCAGAGAAGACAACAAGGGATTCTACAGCATCTTACTATGCTCATGGACCGTGACTGCAATGAGGTATCTGGGGGCATTTCGTTGTGGGGGGCAGTTTAGTCAACCACATGTGACTCACGTCGATGTAGACTAATGATAAATAAATAAATAAATAACAGATATCTAAGTGAGTAATTGACTAACTAAATACATTCACACATCCATACATACAAAAATAACCACTAGAATACAGCAGCCCAGTTTAAAAAAGACCTCTGAACCCGTATGATTATCAAGCACTATCCATAACTGCAAAGGTAAGTGTCTATCAGAGGATGAACAGTGGAATATTATTCTGCCATATGAAGAAACCAATCCTACCATGTGCAACAACATGGAGGGAGGTAGCGGCTATCATGCTCAGCGAAATAAGCCACGCAGAGAAAGACAAGTGTCAACTGATTTCGCTCACCTGGGGACTACCGGAAAGAAGAAAGGGAGTGATAGAACAGGACAGTAGCACCCGCAGCGAACCCAAGAATGGACTCACGGTTACCAAAGGGAATGGGACTGAGGAGGACGGGTTAGGAGGGAGGGGAGAGAGGGAAAATGGGGCAGTACGAGTGGCACACAGGCTGCGGCCCGGCGGCGTGCTTAGGTAAGTCCGTATAACATAGCGATGATCAGCAGCACTTCTACGGCATATTCCTGGGCTGTAGGACAGCCACTCTTACGGGCTACGTGGTGGGGACTTGTCAGTGGGGGTAGTCTAGGAACCATAATGTTGTTCATGTAACTGTGAAGTAGTGTCAACAAAATTAAAAGGAACACACAGTACCTTGGCTCTGGATTCCATTTACCCTGATGCTGTCAAGTTGGTCAGTGTCCACCTCACCGGAATCACACCTGCTCCTCTCAGCATACACATTATGTCTCTAGGACAGAGGCACCACTGTGACATCGTGTAATCTCCAGGCAACAGTGATGCGCTCACAAACTTCACCCACGGGGAGGGGCACTGCCCAGCCGTGGAGAGCTGCATCATCTTACCAAACATTAGAGTTACTTACCTACATTTATATATATATATATATATTATATATATATATATATATATGTATAATGATATCACTCATCATTACAGTCTCAGAACAAACAAAAAACTGAAGAACAAAACAGCAGCAGTCTCAGAAAACCCATTAATGGACTAAAAGTTAACAGAGGGAAAGAGACTGAGGTGAATGGGTGGGCATGGAGGGATTAGGGAGGGGGGAAGTAAGGACACATTAGAATAAGAATATATAATGTGGGAGCGGGGGTCACAGGCAGGGCTGCAAAACCCAGAAAAGACAAGTAGGGCTTCTACAGTATCTTACTATGCTCATGGACTGTGACTGCAATGGGGTATCTCGGGGCACGTGCGTGATGGGAGGAGTCTAGTAGACATCATGTTACTCATCTAATTGTGTATTAATGACACAAAGATACACAGAGAGATAGGTAGACAGATAAAAGAATGCATGAATGAATGGATGCATGGAAGGATGAATACATACATACATACCTACATTCAAACGTACTTACATAAAGAATGCAGCAGCCCAGTTCAAGAAAGACATCTGTACCCCTAAATGTATGGCAGCACGATTCTCAATAACCAATCTACAATTATATAAGGAACATTAAGGATACTGGACTGCCCAGATCATCCAGTCGCCCCCGCAGTCCCCATTACACTCACTGTTCACCAGCAGAGTAACATGCTACAGAATCACTGCTTGAATTCTCTGAACTATACTGCCTTCCCCATAGAATTCCCCCCCACATTATGTGAGCTCATCGTAATGCCCCCTTAGCAGCCTGCTCCCGTCCTTCACAACCAGCCTCCCTAGTCCCTTAACCTTTGCTACGTTGGTGATGGGGGGAGTGTACTCAACATGATGTTATCCACATAATTGTAGATTGATGACAAATAAATAAAAGAATAAATAGATGAATGAATGAATGAATGAATGAGAGAATGCCGCCGCCGCCAGTTTAAAAGCGACACGTGCATCCCTATGATTACCACAGCACTATTCTCAATAGCCAAGCTCAGTGTCCACCAGTAGATGAACATTGGAATATTATTCCGTCATATGAAAACAAATCCTACCATTGGCAGAAACATGGATGGTGTGAGAGTGCATCATACTCAGTGCAATAAGGCAGGCAGGTGGAGAAACACAAATATCAAATGATTTCACTCGCCTGTGCAGGAGAACCAAGAGACCTCCGAAGAAGAAAAACGGCACCAGAAGAGTGCACTAACAGTTACCAAAGGGAAAGGGATGGAGGTGCACAGGTGGGAACGGAGCAGTAAGTCAGGGGGAGCGGGGGACAATGTGCACATTACCTTTGGCATGCATAAAGTGGAAGGGGGGCATGGGGAGGGACGTACAATGCAGAGAAGACAACAAGGGATTCTACAGCATCTTACTATGCTCATGGACTGTGACTGCAATGAGGTATCTGGGGGCATTTCGTTGTGGGGGGCAGTTTAGTCAACCACATGTGACTCACGTCGATGTAGACTAATGATAAATAAATAAATAAATAACAGATATCTAAGTGAGTAATTGACTAACTAAATACATTCACACATCCATACATACAAAAATAACCACTAGAATACAGCAGCCCAGTTTAAAAAAGACCTCTGAACCCGTATGATTATCAAGCACTATCCATAACTGCAAAGGTAAGTGTCTATCAGAGGATGAACAGTGGAATATTATTCTGCCATATGAAGAAACCAATCCTACCATGTGCAACAACATGGAGGGAGGTAGCGGGTATCATGCTCAGCGAAATAAGCCACGCAGAGAAAGACAAGTGTCAACTGATTTCGCTCACCTGGGGACTACCGGAAAGAAGAAAGGGAGTGATAGAACAGGACAGTAGCACCCGCAGCGAACCCAAGAATGGACTCACGGTTACCAAAGGGAATGGGACTGAGGAGGACGGGTTAGGAGGGAGGGGAGAGAGGGAAAATGGGGCAGTACGAGTGGCACACAGGCTGCGGCCCGGCGGCGTGCTTAGGTAAGTCCGTATAACATAGCGATGATCAGCAGCACTTCTACGGCATATTCCTGGGCTGTTGGACAGCCACTCTTACGGGCTACGTGGTGGGGACTTGACAGTGGGGGTAGTCTAGGAACCATAATGTTGTTCATGTAACTGTGAAGTAGTGTCAACAAAATTAAAAGGAACACACAGTACCTTGGCTCTGGATTCCATTTACCCTGATGCTGTCAAGTTGGTCAGTGTCCACCTCACCGGAATCACACCTGCTCCTCTCAGCATACACATTATGTCTCTAGGACAGAGGCACCACTGTGACATCGTGGAATCTCCAGGCAACAGTGAGGCGCTCACAAACTTCACCCACGGGGAGGGGCACTGCCCAGCCGTGGAGAGCTGAATCATCTTACCAAACATTAGAGTTACTTACCTACATATATATATGTATAATGATATCACTCATCATTACAGTCTCAGAATAAACAAAAAACTGAAGAACAAAACAGCAGCAGTCTCAGAAAACCCATGAATGGACTAAAAGTTAACAGAGGGAAAGAGAATGAGGTGAATGGGTGGGCAGAGAGGGATTAGGGAGGGGGGAAGTAAGGACACATTAGAATAAGAATATATAATGTGGGAGCGGGGGTCACAGGCAGGGCTGCAAAACCCAGAAAAGACAAGTAGGGCTTCTACAGTATCTTACTATGCTCATGGACTGTGACTGCAATGGGGTATCTCGGGCACGTGCGTGATGGGAGGAGTCTAGTAGACATCATGTTACTCATCTAATTGTGTATTAATGACACAAAGATACACAGAGAGATAGGTAGACAGATAAAAGAATGCATGAATGAATGGATGCATGGAAGGATGAATACATACATACATACATACATTCAAACGTACTTACATAAGGAATGCAGCAGCCCAGTTCAAGAAAGACATCTGCACCCCTAAATGTATGGCAGCACGATTCTCAATAACCAATCTACAATTATATAAGGAACATTACGGATACTGGACTGCCCAGATCATCCAGTCGCCCCCGCAGACCCCATTACACTCACTGTTCACCAGCAGAGTAACATGCTACAGAATCACTGCTTGAATTCTCTGAACTATACTGCCTTCCCCATAGAATTCCCCCCCACATTATGTGAGCTCATCGTAATGCCCCCTTAGCAGCCTGCTCCCGTCCTTCACAACCAGCCTCCCTAGTCCCTTAACCTTTGCTACGTTGGTGATGGGGGGAGTGTACTCAACATGATGTTATCCACATAATTGTAGATTGATGACAAATAAATAAAAGAATAAATAGATGAATGAATGAATGAATGAATGAGAGAATGCCGCCGTCAGTTTAAAAGCGACACGTGCATCCCTATGATTACCAGAGCACTATTCTCAATAGAAAAGCTCAGTGAACACCAGTAGATGAACATTGTAATATTATTCCGTCATATGAAAACAAATCCTACCATTGGCAGAAACATGGATGGTGTGAGAGTGCATCATACTCAGTGCAATAAGGCAGGCAGGTGGAGAAACACAAATATCAAATGATTTCACTCGCCTGTGCAGGAGAAGCAAGAGACCTCCGAAGAAGAAAAACGGCACCAGAAGAATGCACTAACAGTTACCAAAGGGAAAGGGATGGAGGTGCACAGGTGGGAACGGAGCAGTAAGTCAGGGGGAGCGGGGGACAATGTGCACATTACCTTTGGCATGCATAAAGTGGAAGGGGGGCATGGGGAGGGACGTACAATGCAGAGAAGACAACAAGGGATTCTACAGCATCTTACTATGCTCATGGACCGTGACTGCAATGAGGTATCTGGGGGCATTTCGTTGTGGGGGGCAGTTTAGTCAACCACATGTGACTCACGTCGATGTAGACTAATGATAAATAAATAAATAAATAACAGATATCTAAGTGAGTAATTGACTAACTAAATACATTCACACATCCATACATACAAAAATAACCACTAGAATACAGCAGCCCAGTTTAAAAAAGACCTCTGAACCCGTATGATTATCAAGCACTATCCATAACTGCAAAGGTAAGTGTCTATCAGAGGATGAACAGTGGAATATTATTCTGCCATATGAAGAAACCAATCCTACCATGTGCAACAACATGGAGGGAGGTAGCGGGTATCATGCTCAGCGAAATAAGCCACGCAGAGAAAGACAAGTGTCAACTGATTTCGCTCACCTGGGGACTACCGGAAATAAGAAAGGGAGTGATAGAACAGGACAGTAGCACCCGCAGCGAACCCAAGAATGGACTCACGGTTACCAAAGGGAATGGGACTGAGGAGGACGGGTTAGGAGGGAGGGGAGAGAGGGAAAATGGGGCAGTACGAGTGGCACACAGGCTGCGGCCCGGCGGCGTGCTTAGGGAAGTCCGTATAACATAGCGATGATCAGCAGCACTTCTACGGCATATTCCTGGGCTGTTGGACAGCCACTCTTACGGGCTACGTGGTGGGGACTTGACAGTGGGGGTAGTCTAGGAACCATAATGTTGTTCATGTAACTGTGAAGTAGTGTCAACAAAATTAAAAGGAACACACAGTACCTTGGCTCTGGATTCCATTTACCCTGATGCTGTCAAGTTGGTCAGTGTCCACCTCACCGGAATCACACCTGCTCCTCTCAGCATACACATTATGTCTCTAGGACAGAGGAACCACTGTGACATCGTGGAATCTCCAGGCAACAGTGAGGCGCTCACAAACTTCACCCACGGGGAGGGGCACTGCCCAGCCGTGGAGAGCTGCATCATCTTACCAAACATTAGAGTTACTTACCTACATATATATATATATATATATATATATATATATATATATATATATATATGTATGTATAATGATATCACTCATCATTACAGTCTCAGAACAAACAAAAAACTGAAGAACAAAACAGCAGCAGTCTCAGAAAACCCATGAATGGACTAAAAGTTAACAGAGGGAAAGAGACTGAGGTGAATGGGTGGGCAGGGAGGGATTAGGGAGGGGGGAAGTAAGGACACATTAGAATAAGAATATATAATGTGGGAGCGGGGGTCACAGGCAGGGCTGCAAAACACAGAAAAGACAAGTAGGGCTTCTACAGTATCTTACTATGCTCATGGACTGTGACTGCAATGGGGTATCTCGGGCACGTGCGTGATGGGAGGAGTCTAGTAGACATCATGTTACTCATCTAATTGTGTATTAATGACACAAAGATACACAGAGAGATAGGTAGACAGATAAAAGAATGCATGAATGAATGGATGCATGGAAGGATGAATACATACATACATACATACATTCAAACATACATACATAAAGAATGCAGCAGCCCAGTTCAAGAAAGACATCTGCACCCCTAAATGTATGGCAGCACGATTCTCAATAACCAATCTACAATTATATAAGGAACATTAAGGATACTGGACTGCCCAGATCATCCAGTCGCCCCCGCAGACCCCATTACACTCACTGTTCACCAGCAGAGTAACATGCTACAGAATCACTGCTTGAATTCTCTGAACTATACTGCCTTCCCCATAGAATTCCCCCCCACATTATGTGAGCTCATCGTAATGCCCCCTTAGCAGCCTGCTCCCGTCCTTCACAACCAGCCTCCCTAGTCCCTTAACCTTTGCTATGTTGGTGATGGGGGGAGTGTACTCAACATGATGTTATCCACATAATTGTAGATTGATGACAAATAAATAAAAGAATAAATAGATGAATGAATGAATGAATGAATGAGAGAATGCCGCCGCCGCCAGTTTAAAAGCGACACGTGCATCCCTATGATTACCACAGCACTATTCTCAATAGCCAAGCTCAGTGTCCACCAGTAGATGAACATTGGAATATTATTCCGTCATATGAAAACAAATCCTACTATTGGAAGAAACATGGATGGTGTGAGAGTGCATCATACTCAGTGCAATAAGGCAGGCAGGTGGAGAAACACAAATATCAAATGATTTCACTCGCCTGTGCAGGAGAACCAAGAGACCTCCGAAGAAGAAAAACGGCACCAGAAGAGTGCACTAACAGTTACCAAAGGGAAAGGGATGGAGGTGCACAGGTGGGAACGGAGCAGTAAGTCAGGGGGAGCGGGGGACAATGTGCACATTACCTTTGGCATGCATAAAGTGGAAGGGGGGCATGGGGAGGGACGTACAATGCAGAGAAGACAACAAGGGATTCTACAGCATCTTACTATGCTCATGGACCGTGACTGCAATGAGGTATCTGGGGGCATTTCGTTGTGGGGGGCATTTTAGTCTACCACATGTGAAACACGTCGATGTAGACTAATGATAAATAAATAAATAAATAACAGATATCTAAGTGAGTAATTGACTAACTAAATACATTCACACATCCATACATACAAAAATAACCACTAGAATACAGCAGCCCAGTTTAAAAAAGACCTCTGAACCCGTATGATTATCAAGCACTATCCATAACTGCAAAGGTAAGTGTCTATCAGAGGATGAACAGTGGAATATTATTCTGCCATATGAAGAAACCAATCCTACCATGTGCAACAACATGGAGGGAGGTAGCGGGTATCATGCTCAGCGAAATAAGCCACGCAGAGAAAGACAAGTGTCAACTGATTTCGCTCACCTGGGGACTACCGGAAAGAAGAAAGGGAGTGATAGAACAGGACAGTAGCACCCGCAGCGAACCCAAGAATGGACTCACGGTTACCAAAGGGAATGGGACTGAGGAGGACGGGTTAGGAGGGAGGGGAGAGAGGGAAAATGGGGCAGTACGAGTGGCACACAGGCTGCGGCCCGGCGGCGTGCTTAGGGAAGTCCGTATAACATAGCGATGATCAGCAGCACTTCTACGGCATATTCCTGGGCTGTTGGACAGCCACTCTTACGGGCTACGTGGTGGGGACTTGACAGTGGGGGTACTCTAGGAACCATAATGTTGTTCATGTAACTGTGAAGTAGTGTCAACAAAATTAAAAGGAACACACAGTACCTTGGCTCTGGATTCCATTTACCCTGATGCTGTCAAGTTGGTCAGTGTCCACCTCACCGGAATCACACCTGCTCCTCTCAGCATACACATTATGTCTCTAGGACAGAGGAACCACTGTGACATCGTGGAATCTCCAGGCAACAGTGAGGCGCTCACAAACTTCACCCACGGGGAGGGGCACTGCCCAGCCGTGGAGAGCTGCATCATCTTACCAAACATTAGAGTTACTTACCTACATATATATATATATATATATATATATATATATATATGTATGTATAATGATATCACTCATCATTACAGTCTCAGAACAAACAAAAAACTGAAGAACAAAACAGCAGCAGTCTCAGAAAACCCATGAATGGACTAAAAGTTAACAGAGGGAAAGAGACTGAGGTGAATGGGTGGGCAGGGAGGGATTAGGGAGGGGGGAAGTAAGGACACATTAGAATAAGAATATATAATGTGGGAGCGGGGGTCACAGGCAGGGCTGCAAAACACAGAAAAGACAAGTAGGGCTTCTACAGTATCTTACTATGCTCATGGACTGTGACTGCAATGGGGTATCTCGGGGCACGTGAGTGATGGGAGGAGTCTAGTAGACATCATGTTACTCATCTAATTGTGTATTAATGACACAAAGATACACAGAGAGATAGGTAGACAGATAAAAGAATGCATGAATGAATGGATGCATGGAAGGATGAATACATACATACATACATACATTCAAACATACATACATAAAGAATGCAGCAGCCCAGTTCAAGAAAGACATCTGCACCCCTAAATGTATGGCAGCACGATTCTCAATAACCAATCTACAATTATATAAGGAACATTAAGGATACTGGACTGCCCATATCATCCAGTCGCCCCCGCAGACCCCATTACACTCACTGTTCACCAGCAGAGTAACATGCTACAGAATCACTGCTTGAATTCTCTGAACTATACTGCCTTCCCCATAGAATTCCCCCCCACATTATGTGAGCTCATCGTAATGCCCCCTTAGCAGCCTGCTCCCGTCCTTCACAACCAGCCTCCCTAGTCCCTTAACCTTTGCTACGTTGGTGATGCGGGGAGTGTACTCAACATGATGTTATCCACATAATTGTAGATTGATGACAAATAAATAAAAGAATAAATAGATGAATGAATGAATGAATGAGAGAATGCCGCCGTCAGTTTAAAAGCGACACGTGCATCCCTATGATTACCACAGCACTATTCTCAATAGAAAAGCTCAGTGTCCACCAGTAGATGAACATTGGAATATTATTCCATGATATGAAAACAAATCCTACCATTGGCAGAAACATGGATGGTGTGAGAGTGCATCATACTCAGTGCAATAAGGCAGGCAGGTGGAGAAACACAAATATCAAATGATTTCACTCGCCTGTGCAGGAGAACCAAGAGACCTCCGAAGAAGAAAAACGGCACCAGAAGAGTGCACTAACAGTTACCAAAGGGAAAGGGATGGAGGTGCACAGGTGGGAACGGAGCAGTAAGTCAGGGGGAGCGGGGGACAATGTGCACATTACCTTTGGCATGCATAAAGTGGAAGGGGGGCATGGGGAGGGACGTACAATGCAGAGAAGACAACAAGGGATTCTACAGCATCTTACTATGCTCATGGACCGTGACTGCAATGAGGTATCTGGGGGCATTTCGTTGTGGGGGGCAGTTTAGTCAACCACATGTGACTCACGTCGATGTAGACTAATGATAAATAAATAAATAAATAACAGATATCTAAGTGAGTAATTGACTAACTAAATACATTCACACATCCATACATACAAAAATAACCACTAGAATACAGCAGCCCAGTTTAAAAAAGACCTCTGAACCCGTATGATTATCAAGCACTATCCATAACTGCAAAGGTAAGTGTCTATCAGAGGATGAACAGTGGAATATTATTCTGCCATATGAAGAAACCAATCCTACCATGTGCAACAACATGGAGGGAGGTAGCGGGTATCATGCTCAGCGAAATAAGCCACGCAGAGAAAGACAAGTGTCAACTGATTTCGCTCACCTGGGGACTACCGGAAAGAAGAAAGGGAGTGATAGAACAGGACAGTAGCACCCGCAGCGAACCCAAGAATGGACTCACGGTTACCAAAGGGAATGGGACTGAGGAGGACGGGTTAGGAGGGAGGGGAGAGAGGGAAAATGGGGCAGTACGAGTGGCACACAGGCTGCGGCCCGGCGGCGTGCTTAGGTAAGTCCGTATAACATAGCGATGATCAGCAGCACTTCTACGGCATATTCCTGGGCTGTAGGACAGCCACTCTTACGGGCTACGTGGTGGGGACTTGTCAGTGGGGGTAGTCTAGGAACCATAATGTTGTTCATGTAACTGTGAAGTAGTGTCAACAAAATTAAAAGGAACACACAGTACCTTGGCTCTGGATTCCATTTACCCTGATGCTGTCAAGTTGGTCAGTGTCCACCTCACCGGAATCACACCTGCTCCTCTCAGCATACACATTATGTCTCTAGGACAGAGGCACCACTGTGACATCGTGGAATCTCCAGGCAACAGTGATGCGCTCACAAACTTCACCCACGGGGAGGGGCACTGCCCACCCGTGGAGAGCTGCATCAACTTACCAAACATGAGAGTTACTTACCTACATATATATATAAATATATATATATATATGTATAATGATATCACTCATCATTACAGTCTCAGAACAAACAAAAAACTGAAGAACAAAACAGCAGCAGTCTCAGAAAACCCATGAATGGACTAAAAGTTAACAGAGGGAAAGAAACTGAGGTGAATGGGTGGGCATGGAGGGATTAGGGAGGGGGGAAGTAAGGACACATTAGAATAAGAATATATAATGTGGGAGCGGGGGTCACAGGCAGGGCTGCAAAACACAGAAAAGACAAGTAGGGCTTCTACAGTATCTTACTATGCTCATGGACTGTGACTGCAATGGGGTATCTCGGGGCACGTGCGTGATGGGAGGAGTCTAGTAGACATCATGTTACTCATCTAATTGTGTAGTAATGACACAAAGATACACAGAGAGATAGGTAGACAGATAAAAGAATGCATGAATGAATGGATGCATGGAAGGATGAATACATACATACATACATACATTCAAACGTACATACATAAAGAATGCAGCAGCCCAGTTCAAGAAAGACATCTGCACCCCTAAATGTATGGCAGCACGATTCTCAATAACCAATCTACAATTATATAAGGAACATTAAGGATACTGGACTGCCCAGATCATCCAGTCGCCCCCGCAGACCCCATTACACTCACTGTTCACCAGCAGAGTAACATGCTACAGAATCACTGCTTGAATTCTCTGAACTATACTGCCTTCCCCATAGAATTCCCCCCCACATTATGTGAGCTCATCATAATGCCCCCTTAGCAGCCTGCTCCTGTCCTTCACAACCAGCCTCCCTAGTCCCTTAACCTTTGCTACGTTGGTGATGGGGGGAGTGTACTCAACATGATGTTATCCACATAATTGTAGATTGATGACAAATAAATAAAAGAATAAATAGATGAATGAATGAATGAATGAGAGAATGCCGCCGCGAGTTTAAAAGCGACACGTGCATCCCTATGATTACCACAGCACTATTCTCAATAGCCAAGCTCAGTGTCCACCAGTAGATGAACATTGGAATATTATTCCGTCATATGAAAACAAATCCTACCATTGGAAGAAACATGGATGGTGTGAGAGTGCATCATACTCAGTGCAATAAGGCAGGCAGGTGGAGAAACACAAATATCAAATGATTTCACTCGCCTGTGCAGGAGAACCAAGAGACCTCCGAAGAAGAAAAACGGCACCAGAAGAGTGCACTAACAGTTACCAAAGGGAAAGGGATGGAGGTGCACAGGTGGGAACGGAGCAGTAAGTCAGGGGGAGCGGGGGACAATGTGCACATTACCTTTGGCATGCATAAAGTGGAAGGGGGGCATGGGGAGGGACGTACAATGCAGAGAAGACAACAAGGGATTCTACAGCATCTTACTATGCTCATGGACTGTGACTGCAATGAGGTATCTGGGGGCATTTCGTTGTGGGGGGCAGTTTAGTCAACCACATGTGACTCACGTCGATGTAGACTAATGATAAATAAATAAATAAATAACAGATATCTAAGTGAGTAATTGACTAACTAAATACATTCACACATCCATACATACAAAAATAACCACTAGAATACAGCAGCCCAGTTTAAAAAAGACCTCTGAACCCGTATGATTATCAAGCACTATCCATAACTGCAAAGGTAAGTGTCTATCAGAGGATGAACAGTGGAATATTATTCTGCCATATGAAGAAACCAATCCTACCATGTGCAACAACATGGAGGGAGGTAGCGGCTATCATGCTCAGCGAAATAAGCCACGCAGAGAAAGACAAGTGTCAACTGATTTCGCTCACCTGGGGACTACCGGAAATAAGAAAGGGAGTGATAGAACAGGACAGTAGCACCCGCAGCGAACCCAAGAATGGACTCACGGTTACCAAAGGGAATGGGACTGAGGAGGACGGGTTAGGAGGGAGGGGAGAGAGGGAAAATGGGGCAGTACGAGTGGCACACAGGCTGCGGCCCGGCGGCGTGCTTAGGTAAGTCCGTATAACATAGCGATGATCAGCAGCACTTCTACGGCATATTCCTGGGCTGTAGGACAGCCACTCTTACGGGCTACGTGGTGGGGACTTGTCAGTGGGGGTAGTCTAGGAACCATAATGTTGTTCATGTAACTGTGAAGTAGTGTCAACAAAATTAAAAGGAACACACAGTACCTTGGCTCTGGATTCCATTTACCCTGATGCTGTCAAGTTGGTCAGTGTCCACCTCACCGGAATCACACCTGCTCCTCTCAGCATACACATTATGTCTCTAGGACAGAGGCACCACTGTGACATCGTGTAATCTCCAGGCAACAGTGATGCGCTCACAAACTTCACCCACGGGGAGGGGCACTGCCCAGCCGTGGAGAGCTGCATCATCTTACCAAACATTAGAGTTACTTACCTACATTTATATATATATATATATATTATATATATATATATATATATGTATAATGATATCACTCATCATTACAGTCTCAGAACAAACAAAAAACTGAAGAACAAAACAGCAGCAGTCTCAGAAAACCCATTAATGGACTAAAAGTTAACAGAGGGAAAGAGACTGAGGTGAATGGGTGGGCATGGAGGGATTAGGGAGGGGGGAAGTAAGGACACATTAGAATAAGAATATATAATGTGGGAGCGGGGGTCACAGGCAGGGCTGCAAAACCCAGAAAAGACAAGTAGGGCTTCTACAGTATCTTACTATGCTCATGGACTGTGACTGCAATGGGGTATCTCGGGGCACGTGCGTGATGGGAGGAGTCTAGTAGACATCATGTTACTCATCTAATTGTGTATTAATGACACAAAGATACACAGAGAGATAGGTAGACAGATAAAAGAATGCATGAATGAATGGATGCATGGAAGGATGAATACATACATACATACCTACATTCAAACGTACTTACATAAAGAATGCAGCAGCCCAGTTCAAGAAAGACATCTGTACCCCTAAATGTATGGCAGCACGATTCTCAATAACCAATCTACAATTATATAAGGAACATTAAGGATACTGGACTGCCCAGATCATCCAGTCGCCCCCGCAGTCCCCATTACACTCACTGTTCACCAGCAGAGTAACATGCTACAGAATCACTGCTTGAATTCTCTGAACTATACTGCCTTCCCCATAGAATTCCCCCCCACATTATGTGAGCTCATCGTAATGCCCCCTTAGCAGCCTGCTCCCGTCCTTCACAACCAGCCTCCCTAGTCCCTTAACCTTTGCTACGTTGGTGATGGGGGGAGTGTACTCAACATGATGTTATCCACATAATTGTAGATTGATGACAAATAAATAAAAGAATAAATAGATGAATGAATGAATGAATGAATGAGAGAATGCCGCCGCCGCCAGTTTAAAAGCGACACGTGCATCCCTATGATTACCACAGCACTATTCTCAATAGCCAAGCTCAGTGTCCACCAGTAGATGAACATTGGAATATTATTCCGTCATATGAAAACAAATCCTACCATTGGCAGAAACATGGATGGTGTGAGAGTGCATCATACTCAGTGCAATAAGGCAGGCAGGTGGAGAAACACAAATATCAAATGATTTCACTCGCCTGTGCAGGAGAACCAAGAGACCTCCGAAGAAGAAAAACGGCACCAGAAGAGTGCACTAACAGTTACCAAAGGGAAAGGGATGGAGGTGCACAGGTGGGAACGGAGCAGTAAGTCAGGGGGAGCGGGGGACAATGTGCACATTACCTTTGGCATGCATAAAGTGGAAGGGGGGCATGGGGAGGGACGTACAATGCAGAGAAGACAACAAGGGATTCTACAGCATCTTACTATGCTCATGGACTGTGACTGCAATGAGGTATCTGGGGGCATTTCGTTGTGGGGGGCAGTTTAGTCAACCACATGTGACTCACGTCGATGTAGACTAATGATAAATAAATAAATAAATAACAGATATCTAAGTGAGTAATTGACTAACTAAATACATTCACACATCCATACATACAAAAATAACCACTAGAATACAGCAGCCCAGTTTAAAAAAGACCTCTGAACCCGTATGATTATCAAGCACTATCCATAACTGCAAAGGTAAGTGTCTATCAGAGGATGAACAGTGGAATATTATTCTGCCATATGAAGAAACCAATCCTACCATGTGCAACAACATGGAGGGAGGTAGCGGGTATCATGCTCAGCGAAATAAGCCACGCAGAGAAAGACAAGTGTCAACTGATTTCGCTCACCTGGGGACTACCGGAAAGAAGAAAGGGAGTGATAGAACAGGACAGTAGCACCCGCAGCGAACCCAAGAATGGACTCACGGTTACCAAAGGGAATGGGACTGAGGAGGACGGGTTAGGAGGGAGGGGAGAGAGGGAAAATGGGGCAGTACGAGTGGCACACAGGCTGCGGCCCGGCGGCGTGCTTAGGTAAGTCCGTATAACATAGCGATGATCAGCAGCACTTCTACGGCATATTCCTGGGCTGTTGGACAGCCACTCTTACGGGCTACGTGGTGGGGACTTGACAGTGGGGGTAGTCTAGGAACCATAATGTTGTTCATGTAACTGTGAAGTAGTGTCAACAAAATTAAAAGGAACACACAGTACCTTGGCTCTGGATTCCATTTACCCTGATGCTGTCAAGTTGGTCAGTGTCCACCTCACCGGAATCACACCTGCTCCTCTCAGCATACACATTATGTCTCTAGGACAGAGGCACCACTGTGACATCGTGGAATCTCCAGGCAACAGTGAGGCGCTCACAAACTTCACCCACGGGGAGGGGCACTGCCCATCCGTGGAGAGCTGAATCATCTTACCAAACATTAGAGTTACTTACCTACATATATATATGTATAATGATATCACTCATCATTACAGTCTCAGAATAAACAAAAAACTGAAGAACAAAACAGCAGCAGTCTCAGAAAACCCATGAATGGACTAAAAGTTAACAGAGGGAAAGAGACTGAGGTGAATGGGTGGGCAGAGAGGGATTAGGGAGGGGGGAAGTAAGGACACATTAGAATAAGAATATATAATGTGGGAGCGGGGGTCACAGGCAGGGCTGCAAAACCCAGAAAAGACAAGTAGGGCTTCTACAGTATCTTACTATGCTCATGGACTGTGACTGCAATGGGGTATCTCGGGCACGTGCGTGATGGGAGGAGTCTAGTAGACATCATGTTACTCATCTAATTGTGTATTAATGACACAAAGATACACAGAGAGATAGGTAGACAGATAAAAGAATGCATGAATGAATGGATGCATGGAAGGATGAATACATACATACATACATACATTCAAACGTACTTACATAAGGAATGCAGCAGCCCAGTTCAAGAAAGACATCTGCACCCCTAAATGTATGGCAGCACGATTCTCAATAACCAATCTACAATTATATAAGGAACATTACGGATACTGGACTGCCCAGATCATCCAGTCGCCCCCGCAGACCCCATTACACTCACTGTTCACCAGCAGAGTAACATGCTACAGAATCACTGCTTGAATTCTCTGAACTATACTGCCTTCCCCATAGAATTCCCCCCCACATTATGTGAGCTCATCGTAATGCCCCCTTAGCAGCCTGCTCCCGTCCTTCACAACCAGCCTCCCTAGTCCCTTAACCTTTGCTACGTTGGTGATGGGGGGAGTGTACTCAACATGATGTTATCCACATAATTGTAGATTGATGACAAATAAATAAAAGAATAAATAGATGAATGAATGAATGAATGAATGAGAGAATGCCGCCGTCAGTTTAAAAGCGACACGTGCATCCCTATGATTACCAGAGCACTATTCTCAATAGAAAAGCTCAGTGAACACCAGTAGATGAACATTGTAATATTATTCCGTCATATGAAAACAAATCCTACCATTGGCAGAAACATGGATGGTGTGAGAGTGCATCATACTCAGTGCAATAAGGCAGGCAGGTGGAGAAACACAAATATCAAATGATTTCACTCGCCTGTGCAGGAGAAGCAAGAGACCTCCGAAGAAGAAAAACGGCACCAGAAGAGTGCACTAACAGTTACCAAAGGGAAAGGGATGGAGGTGCACAGGTGGGAACGGAGCAGTAAGTCAGGGGGAGCGGGGGACAATGTGCACATTACCTTTGGCATGCATAAAGTGGAAGGGGGGCATGGGGAGGGACGTACAATGCAGAGAAGACAACAAGGGATTCTACAGCATCTTACTATGCTCATGGACCGTGACTGCAATGAGGTATCTGGGGGCATTTCGTTGTGGGGGGCAGTTTAGTCAACCACATGTGACTCACGTCGATGTAGACTAATGATAAATAAATAAATAAATAACAGATATCTAAGTGAGTAATTGACTAACTAAATACATTCACACATCCATACATACAAAAATAACCACTAGAATACAGCAGCCCAGTTTAAAAAAGACCTCTGAACCCGTATGATTATCAAGCACTATCCATAACTGCAAAGGTAAGTGTCTATCAGAGGATGAACAGTGGAATATTATTCTGCCATATGAAGAAACCAATCCTACCATGTGCAACAACATGGAGGGAGGTAGCGGGTATCATGCTCAGCGAAATAAGCCACGCAGAGAAAGACAAGTGTCAACTGATTTCGCTCACCTGGGGACTACCGGAAATAAGAAAGGGAGTGATAGAACAGGACAGTAGCACCCGCAGCGAACCCAAGAATGGACTCACGGTTACCAAAGGGAATGGGACTGAGGAGGACGGGTTAGGAGGGAGGGGAGAGAGGGAAAATGGGGCAGTACGAGTGGCACACAGGCTGCGGCCCGGCGGCGTGCTTAGGGAAGTCCGTATAACATAGCGATGATCAGCAGCACTTCTACGGCATATTCCTGGGCTGTTGGACAGCCACTCTTACGGGCTACGTGGTGGGGACTTGACAGTGGGGGTAGTCTAGGAACCATAATGTTGTTCATGTAACTGTGAAGTAGTGTCAACAAAATTAAAAGGAACACACAGTACCTTGGCTCTGGATTCCATTTACCCTGATGCTGTCAAGTTGGTCAGTGTCCACCTCACCGGAATCACACCTGCTCCTCTCAGCATACACATTATGTCTCTAGGACAGAGGAACCACTGTGACATCGTGGAATCTCCAGGCAACAGTGAGGCGCTCACAAACTTCACCCACGGGGAGGGGCACTGCCCAGCCGTGGAGAGCTGCATCATCTTACCAAACATTAGAGTTACTTACCTACATATATATATATATATATATATATATATATATATATATATATATATATGTATGTATAATGATATCACTCATCATTACAGTCTCAGAACAAACAAAAAACTGAAGAACAAAACAGCAGCAGTCTCAGAAAACCCATGAATGGACTAAAAGTTAACAGAGGGAAAGAGACTGAGGTGAATGGGTGGGCAGGGAGGGATTAGGGAGGGGGGAAGTAAGGACACATTAGAATAAGAATATATAATGTGGGAGCGGGGGTCACAGGCAGGGCTGCAAAACACAGAAAAGACAAGTAGGGCTTCTACAGTATCTTACTATGCTCATGGACTGTGACTGCAATGGGGTATCTCGGGCACGTGCGTGATGGGAGGAGTCTAGTAGACATCATGTTACTCATCTAATTGTGTATTAATGACACAAAGATACACAGAGAGATAGGTAGACAGATAAAAGAATGCATGAATGAATGGATGCATGGAAGGATGAATACATACATACATACATACATTCAAACATACATACATAAAGAATGCAGCAGCCCAGTTCAAGAAAGACATCTGCACCCCTAAATGTATGGCAGCACGATTCTCAATAACCAATCTACAATTATATAAGGAACATTAAGGATACTGGACTGCCCAGATCATCCAGTCGCCCCCGCAGACCCCATTACACTCACTGTTCACCAGCAGAGTAACATGCTACAGAATCACTGCTTGAATTCTCTGAACTATACTGCCTTCCCCATAGAATTCCCCCCCACATTATGTGAGCTCATCGTAATGCCCCCTTAGCAGCCTGCTCCCGTCCTTCACAACCAGCCTCCCTAGTCCCTTAACCTTTGCTATGTTGGTGATGGGGGGAGTGTACTCAACATGATGTTATCCACATAATTGTAGATTGATGACAAATAAATAAAAGAATAAATAGATGAATGAATGAATGAATGAATGAGAGAATGCCGCCGCCGCCAGTTTAAAAGCGACACGTGCATCCCTATGATTACCACAGCACTATTCTCAATAGCCAAGCTCAGTGTCCACCAGTAGATGAACATTGGAATATTATTCCGTCATATGAAAACAAATCCTACTATTGGAAGAAACATGGATGGTGTGAGAGTGCATCATACTCAGTGCAATAAGGCAGGCAGGTGGAGAAACACAAATATCAAATGATTTCACTCGCCTTTGCAGGAGAACCAAGAGACCTCCGAAGAAGAAAAACGGCACCAGAAGAGTGCACTAACAGTTACCAAAGGGAAAGGGATGGAGGTGCACAGGTGGGAACGGAGCAGTAAGTCAGGGGGAGCGGGGGACAATGTGCACATTACCTTTGGCATGCATAAAGTGGAAGGGGGGCATGGGGAGGGACGTACAATGCAGAGAAGACAACAAGGGATTCTACAGCATCTTACTATGCTCATGGACCGTGACTGCAATGAGGTATCTGGGGGCATTTCGTTGTGGGGGGCATTTTAGTCTACCACATGTGAAACACGTCGATGTAGACTAATGATAAATAAATAAATAAATAACAGATATCTAAGTGAGTAATTGACTAACTAAATACATTCACACATCCATACATACAAAAATAACCACTAGAATACAGCAGCCCAGTTTAAAAAAGACCTCTGAACCCGTATGATTATCAAGCACTATCCATAACTGCAAAGGTAAGTGTCTATCAGAGGATGAACAGTGGAATATTATTCTGCCATATGAAGAAACCAATCCTACCATGTGCAACAACATGGAGGGAGGTAGCGGGTATCATGCTCAGCGAAATAAGCCACGCAGAGAAAGACAAGTGTCAACTGATTTCGCTCACCTGGTGACTACCGGAAAGAAGAAAGGGAGTGATAGAACAGGACAGTAGCACCCGCAGCGAACCCAAGAATGGACTCACGGTTACCAAAGGGAATGGGACTGAGGAGGACGGGTTAGGAGGGAGGGGAGAGAGGGAAAATGGGGCAGTACGAGTGGCACACAGGCTGCGGCCCGGCGGCGTGCTTAGGGAAGTCCGTATAACATAGCGATGATCAGCAGCACTTCTACGGCATATTCCTGGGCTGTTGGACAGCCACTCTTACGGGCTACGTGGTGGGGACTTGACAGTGGGGGTAGTCTAGGAACCATAATGTTGTTCATGTAACTGTGAAGTAGTGTCAACAAAATTAAAAGGAACACACAGTACCTTGGCTCTGGATTCCATTTACCCTGATGCTGTCAAGTTGGTCAGTGTCCACCTCACCGGAATCACACCTGCTCCTCTCAGCATACACATTATGTCTCTAGGACAGAGGAACCACTGTGACATCGTGGAATCTCCAGGCAACAGTGAGGCGCTCACAAACTTCACCCACGGGGAGGGGCACTGCCCAGCCGTGGAGAGCTGCATCATCTTACCAAACATTAGAGTTACTTACCTACATATATATATATATATATATATATATATATATATATATATGTATGTATAATGATATCACTCATCATTACAGTCTCAGAACAAACAAAAAACTGAAGAACAAAACAGCAGCAGTCTCAGAAAACCCATGAATGGACTAAAAGTTAACAGAGGGAAAGAGACTGAGGTGAATGGGTGGGCAGGGAGGGATTAGGGAGGGGGGAAGTAAGGACACATTAGAATAAGAATATATAATGTGGGAGCGGGGGTCACAGGCAGGGCTGCAAAACACAGAAAAGACAAGTAGGGCTTCTACAGTATCTTACTATGCTCATGGACTGTGACTGCAATGGGGTATCTCGGGGCACGTGAGTGATGGGAGGAGTCTAGTAGACATCATGTTACTCATCTAATTGTGTATTAATGACACAAAGATACACAGAGAGATAGGTAGACAGATAAAAGAATGCATGAATGAATGGATGCATGGAAGGATGAATACATACATACATACATACATTCAAACATACATACATAAAGAATGCAGCAGCCCAGTTCAAGAAAGACATCTGCACCCCTAAATGTATGGCAGCACGATTCTCAATAACCAATCTACAATTATATAAGGAACATTAAGGATACTGGACTGCCCATATCATCCAGTCGCCCCCGCAGACCCCATTACACTCACTGTTCACCAGCAGAGTAACATGCTACAGAATCACTGCTTGAATTCTCTGAACTATACTGCCTTCCCCATAGAATTCCCCCCCACATTATGTGAGCTCATCGTAATGCCCCCTTAGCAGCCTGCTCCCGTCCTTCACAACCAGCCTCCCTAGTCCCTTAACCTTTGCTACGTTGGTGATGCGGGGAGTGTACTCAACATGATGTTATCCACATAATTGTAGATTGATGACAAATAAATAAAAGAATAAATAGATGAATGAATGAATGAATGAGAGAATGCCGCCGTCAGTTTAAAAGCGACACGTGCATCCCTATGATTACCACAGCACTATTCTCAATAGAAAAGCTCAGTGTCCACCAGTAGATGAACATTGGAATATTATTCCATCATATGAAAACAAATCCTACCATTGGCAGAAACATGGATGGTGTGAGAGTGCATCATACTCAGTGCAATAAGGCAGGCAGGTGGAGAAACACAAATATCAAATGATTTCACTCGCCTGTGCAGGAGAACCAAGAGACCTCCGAAGAAGAAAAACGGCACCAGAAGAGTGCACTAACAGTTACCAAAGGGAAAGGGATGGAGGTGCACAGGTGGGAACGGAGCAGTAAGTCAGGGGGAGCGGGGGACAATGTGCACATTACCTTTGGCATGCATAAAGTGGAAGGGGGGCATGGGGAGGGACGTACAACACAGAGAAGACAACAAGGGATTCTACAGCATCATACTATGCTCATGGACCGTAACTGCAATGAGGTATCTGGGGGCATTTCGTTGCGGGGGGCAGTTTAGTCAACCACATGTGACTCACGTCGATGTAGACTAATGATAAATAAATAAATAAATAACAGATATCTAAGTGAGTAATTGACTAACTAAATACATTCACACATCCATACATACAAAAATAACCACTAGAATACAGCAGCCCAGTTTAAAAAAGACCTCTGAACCCGTATGATTATCAAGCACTATCCATAACGGCAAAGGTAAGTGTCTATCAGAGGATGAACAGTGGAATATTATTCTGCCATATGAATAAACCAATCCTACCATGTGCAACAACATGGAGGGAGGTAGCGGGTATCATGCTCAGCGAAATAAGCCACGCAGAGAAAGACAAGTGTCAACTGATTTCGCTCAACTGGGGACTACCGGAAATAAGAAAGGGAGTGATAGAACAGGACAGTAGCACCCACAGCGAACCCAAGAATGGACTCACGGTTACCAAAGGGAATGGGACTGAGGAGGACGGGTTAGGAGGGAGGGGAGAGAGGGAAAATGGGGCAGTACGAGTGGCACACAGGCTGCGGCCCGGCGGCGTGCTTAGGTAAGTCCGTATAACATAGCGATGATCAGCAGCACTTCTACGGCATATTCCTGGGCTGTTGGACAGCCACTCTTACGGGCTACGTGGTGGGGACTTGACAGTGGGGGTAGTCTAGGAACCATAATGTTGTTCATGTAACTGTGAAGTAGTGTCAACAAAATTAAAAGGAACACACAGTACCTTGGCTCTGGATTCCATTTACCCTGATGCTGTCAAGTTGGTCAGTGTCCACCTCACCGGAATCACACCTGCTCCTCTCAGCATACACATTATGTCTCTAGGACAGAGGAACCACTGTGACATCGTGGAATCTCCAGGCAACAGTGAGGCGCTCACAAACTTCACCCACGGGGAGGGGTACTGCCCAGCCGTGGAGAGCTGCATCATCTTACCAAACATTAGAGTTACTTACCTACATATATATATATATATATATATATATATATATATATATATATATATATGTATAATGATATCACTCATCATTACAGTCTCAGAACAAACAAAAAACTGAAGAACAAAACAGCAGCAGTCTCAGAAAACCCATGAATGGACTAAAAGTTAACAGAGGGAAAGAGACTGAGGTGAATGGGTGGGCATGGAGGGATTAGGGAGGGGGGAAGTAAGGACACATTAGAATAAGAATATATAATGTGGGAGCGGGGGTCACAGGCAGGGCTGCAAAACACAGAAAAGACAAGTAGGGCTTCTACAGTATCTTACTATGCTCATGGACTGTGACTGCAATGGGGTATCTCGGGGCACGTGCGTGATGGGAGGAGTCTAGTAAACATCATGTTACTCATCTAATTGTGTAGTAATGACACAAAGATACACAGAGAGATAGGTAGACAGATAAAAGAATGCATGAATGAATGGATGCATGGAAGGATGAATACATACATACATACATACATTCAAACGTACATACATAAAGAATGCAGCAGCCCAGTTCAAGAAAGACATCTGCACCCCTAAATGTATGGCAGCACGATTCTCAATAACCAATCTACAATTATATAAGGAACATTAAGGATACTGGACTGCCCAGATCATCCAGTCGCCCCCGCAGACCCCATTACACTCACTGTTCACCAGCAGAGTAACATGCTACAGAATCACTGCTTGAATTCTCTGAACTATACTGCCTTCCCCATAGAATTCCCCCCCACATTATGTGAGCTCATCGTAATGCCCCCTTAGCAGCCTGCTCCCGTCCTTCACAACCAGCCTCCCTAGTCCCTTAACCTTTGCTACGTTGGTGATGGGGGGAGTGTACTCAACATGATGTTATCCACATAATTGTAGATTGATGACAAATAAATAAAAGAATAAATAGATGAATGAATGAATGAATGAATGAATGAATGAGAGAATGCCGCCGCCAGTTTAAAAGCGACACGTGCATCCCTATGATTACCACAGCACTATTCTCAATAGCCAAGCTCAGTGTCCACCAGTAGATGAACATTGGAATATTATTCCGTCATATGAAAACAAATCCTACCATTGGCAGAAACATGGATGGTGTGAGAGTGCATCATACTCAGTGCAATAAGGCAGGCAGGTGGAGAAACACAAATATCAAATGATTTCACTCGCCTGTGCAGGAGAACCAAGAGACCTCCGAAGAAGAAAAACGGCACCAGAAGAGTGCACTAACAGTTACCAAAGGGAAAGGGATGGAGGTGCACAGGTGGGAACGGAGCAGTAAGTCAGGGGGAGCGGGGGACAATGTGCACATTACCTTTGGCATGCAGAAAGTGGAAGGGGGGCATGGGGAGGGACGTACAATGCAGAGAAGACAACAAGGGATTCTACAGCATCTTACTATGCTCATGGACCGTGACTGCAATGAGGTATCTGGGGGCATTTCGTTGTGGGGGGCAGTTTAGTCAACCACATGTGACTCACGTCGATATAGACTAATGATAAATAAATAAATAAATAACAGTTATCTAAGTGAGTAATTGACTAACTAAATACATTCACACATCCATACATACAAAAATAACCACTAGAATACAGCAGCCCAGTTTAAAAAAGACCTCTGAACCCATATGATTATCAAGCACTATCCATAACTGCAAAGGTAAGTGTCTATCAGAGGATGAACAGTGGAATATTATTCTGCCATATGAATAAACCAATCCTACCATGTGCAACAACATGGAGGGAGGTAGCGGCTATCATGCTCAGCGAAATAAGCCACGCAGAGAAAGACAAGTGTCAACTGATTTCGCTCACCTGGGGACTACCAGAAAGAAGAAAGGGAGTGATAGAACAGGACAGTAGCACCCGCAGCGAACGCAAGAATGGACTCACGGTTACCAAAGGGAATGGGACTGAGGAGGACGGGTTAGGAGGGAGGGGAGAGAGGGAAAATGGGGCAGTACGAGTGGCACACAGGCTGCGGCCCGGCGGCGTGCTTAGGTAAGTCCGTATAACATAGCGATGATCAGCAGCACTTCTACGGCATATTCCTGGGCTGTAGGACAGCCACTCTTACGGGCTACGTGGTGGGGACTTGTCAGTGGGGGTAGTCTAGGAACCATAATGTTGTTCATGTAACTGTGAAGTAGTGTCAACAAAATTAAAAGGAACACACAGTACCTTGGCTCTGGATTCCATTTACCCTGATGCTGTCAAGTTGGTCAGTGTCCACCTCACCGGAATCACACCTGCTCCTCTCAGCATACACATTATGTCTCTAGGACAGAGGCACCACTGTGACATCGTGTAATCTCCAGGCAACAGTGAGGCGCTCACAAACTTCACCCACGGGGAGGGGCACTGCCCATCCGTGGAGAGCTGCATCATCTTACCAAACATTAGAGTTACTTACCTACATATATATATGTATAATGATATCACTCATCATTACAGTCTCAGAATAAACAAAAAACTGAAGAACAAAACAGCAGCAGTCTCAGAAAACCCATGAATGGACTAAAAGTTAACAGAGGGAAAGAGACTGAGGTGAATGGGTGGGCAGAGAGGGATTAGGGAGGGGGGAAGTAAGGACACATTAGAATAAGAATATATAATGTGGGAGCGGGGGTCACAGGCAGGGCTGCAAAACCCAGAAAAGACAAGTAGGGCTTCTACAGTATCTTACTATGCTCATGGACTGTGACTGCAATGGGGTATCTCGGGGCACGTGCGTGATGGGAGGAGTCTAGTAGACATCATGTTACTCATCTAATTGTGTATTAATGACACAAAGATACACAGAGAGATAGGTAGACAGATAAAAGAATGCATGAATGAATGGATGCATGGAAGGATGAATACATACATACATACCTACATTCAAACGTACTTACATAAAGAATGCAGCAGCCCAGTTCAAGAAAGACATCTGCACCCCTAAATGTATGGCAGCACGATTCTCAATAACCAATCTACAATTATATAAGGAACATTAAGGATACTGGACTGCCCAGATCATCCAGTCGCCCCCGCAGACCCCATTACACTCACTGTTCACCAGCAGAGTAACATGCTACAGAATCACTGCTTGAATTCTCTGAACTATACTGCCTTCCCCATAGAATTCCCCCCCACATTATGTGAGCTCATCGTAATGCCCCCTTAGCAGCCTGCTCCCGTCCTTCACAACCAGCCTCCCTAGTCCCTTAACCTTTGCTACGTTGGTGATGGGGGGAGTGTACTCAACATGATGTTATCCACATAATTGTAGATTGATGACAAATAAATAAAAGAATAAATAGATGAATGAATGAATGAATGAATGAGAGAATGCCGCCGCCGCCAGTTTAAAAGCGACACGTGCATCCCTATGATTACCACAGCACTATTCTCAATAGCCAAGCTCAGTGTCCACCAGTAGATGAACATTGGAATATTATTCCGTCATATGAAAACAAATCCTACCATTGGCAGAAACATGGATGGTGTGAGAGTGCATCATACTCAGTGCAATAAGGCAGGCAGGTGGAGAAACACAAATATCAAATGATTTCACTCGCCTGTGCAGGAGAACCAAGAGACCTCCGAAGAAGAAAAACGGCACCAGAAGAGTGCACTAACAGTTACCAAAGGGAAAGGGATGGAGGTGCACAGGTGGGAACGGAGCAGTAAGTCAGGGGGAGCGGGGGACAATGTGCACATTACCTTTGGCATGCATAAAGTGGAAGGGGGGCATGGGGAGGGACGTACAATGCAGAGAAGACAACAAGGGATTCTACAGCATCTTACTATGCTCATGGACCGTGACTGCAATGAGGTATCTGGGGGCATTTCGTTGTGGGGGGCATTTTAGTCTACCACATGTGAAACACGTCGATGTAGACTAATGATAAATAAATAAATAAATAACAGATATCTAAGTGAGTAATTGACTAACTAAATACATTCACACATCCATACATACAAAAATAACCACTAGAATACAGCAGCCCAGTTTAAAAAAGACCTCTGAACCCGTATGATTATCAAGCACTATCCATAACTGCAAAGGTAAGTGTCTATCAGAGGATGAACAGTGGAATATTATTCTGCCATATGAAGAAACCAATCCTACCATGTGCAACAACATGGAGGGAGGTAGCGGGTATCATGCTCAGCGAAATACGCCACGCAGAGAAAGACAAGTGTCAACTGATTTCGCTCACCTGGGGACTACCGGAAATAAGAAAGGGAGTGATAGAACAGGACAGTAGCACCCGCAGCGAACCCAAGAATGGACTCACGGTTACCAAAGGGAATGGGACTGAGGAGGACGGGTTAGGAGGGAGGGGAGAGAGGGAAAATGGGGCAGTACGAGTGGCACACAGGCTGCGGCCCGGCGGCGTGCTTAGGTAAGTCCGTATAACATAGCGATGATCAGCAGCACTTCTACGGCATATTCCTGGGCTGTTGGACAGCCACTCTTACGGGCTACGTGGTGGGGACTTGACAGTGGGGGTAGTCTAGGAACCATAATGTTGTTCATGTAACTGTGAAGTAGTGTCAACAAAATTAAAAGGAACACACAGTACCTTGGCTCTGGATTCCATTTACCCTGATGCTGTCAAGTTGGTCAGTGTCCACCTCACCGGAATCACACCTGCTCCTCTCAGCATACACATTATGTCTCTAGGACAGAGGCACCACTGTGACATCGTGGAATCTCCAGGCAACAGTGAGGCGCTCACAAACTTCACCCACGGGGAGGGGCACTGCCCAGCCGTGGAGAGCTGCATCATCTTACCAAACATTAGAGTTACTTACCTACATATATATATATATATATATATATATATATATATATATATATATGTATGTATAATGATATCACTCATCATTACAGTCTCAGAACAAACAAAAAACTGAAGAACAAAACAGCAGCAGTCTCAGAAAACCCATGAATGGACTAAAAGTTAACAGAGGGAAAGAGACTGAGGTGAATGGGTGGGCAGGGAGGGATTAGGGAGGGGGGAAGTAAGGACACATTAGAATAAGAATGTATAATGTGGGAGCGGGGGTCACAGGCAGGGCTGCAAAACACAGAAAAGACAAGTAGGGCTTCAACAGTATCTTACTATGCTCATGGACTGTGACTGCAATGGGGTATCTCGGGGCACGTGAGTGATGGGAGGAGTCTAGTAGACATCATGTTACTCATCTAATTGTGTATTAATGACACAAAGATACACAGAGAGATAGGTAGACAGATAAAAGAATGCATGAATGAATGGATGCATGGAAGGATGAATACATACATACATACATATATTCAAACATACATACATAAAGAATGCAGCAGCCCAGTTCAAGAAAGACATCTGCACCCCTAAATGTATGGCAGCACGATTCTCAATAACCAATCTACAATTATATAAGGAACATTAAGGATACTGGACTGCCCAGATCATCCAGTCGCCCCCGCAGACCCCATTACACTCACTGTTCACCAGCAGAGTAACATGCTACAGAATCACTGCTTGAATTCTCTGAACTATACTGCCTTCCCCATAGAATTCTCCCCCACATTATGTGAGCTCATCGTAATGCCCCCTTAGCAGCCTGCTCCCGTCCTTCACAACCAGCCTCCCTAGTCCCTTAACCTTTGCTACGTTGGTGATGGGGGGAGTGTACTCAACATGATGTTATCCACATAATTGTAGATTGATGACAAATAAATAAAAGAATAAATAGATGAATGAATGAATGAATGAGAGAATGCCGCCGTCAGTTTAAAAGCGACACGTGCATCCCTATGATTACCACAGCACTATTCTCAATAGAAAAGCTCAGTGTCCACCAGTAGATGAACATTGGAATATTATTCCATCATATGAAAACAAATCCTACCATTGGCAGAAACATGGATGGTGTGAGAGTGCATCATACTCAGTGCAATAAGGCAGGCAGGTGGAGAAACACAAATATCAAATGATTTCACTCGCCTGTGCAGGAGAACCAAGAGACCTCCGAAGAAGAAAAACGGCACCAGAAGAGTGCACTAACAGTTACCAAAGGGAAAGGGATGGAGGTGCACAGGTGGGAACGGAGCAGTAAGTCAGGGGGAGCGGGGGACAATGTGCACATTACCTTTGGCATGCATAAAGTGGAAGGGGGGCATGGGGAGGGACGTACAACACAGAGAAGACAACAAGGGATTCTACAGCATCATACTATGCTCATGGACCGTAACTGCAATGAGGTATCTGGGGGCATTTCGTTGCGGGGGGCAGTTTAGTCAACCACATGTGACTCACGTCGATGTAGACTAATGATAAATAAGTAAATAAATAACAGATATCTAAGTGAGTAATTGACTAACTAAATACATTCACACATCCATACATACAAAAATAACCACTAGAATACAGCAGCCCAGTTTAAAAAAGACCTCTGAACCCGTATGATTATCAAGCACTATCCATAACGGCAAAGGTAAGTGTCTATCAGAGGATGAACAGTGGAATATTATTCTGCCATATGAATAAACCAATCCTACCATGTGCAACAACATGGAGGGAGGTAGCCGGTATCATGCTCAGCGAAATAAGCCACGCAGAGAAAGACAAGTGTCAACTGATTTCGCTCAACTGGGGACTACCGGAAATAAGAAAGGGAGTGATAGAACAGGACAGTAGCACCCGCAGCGAACCCAAGAATGGACTCACGGTTACCAAAGGGAATGGGACTGAGGAGGACGGGTTAGGAGGGAGGGGAGAGAGGGAAAATGGGGCAGTACGAGTGGCACACAGGCTGCGGCCCGGCGGCGTGCTTAGGTAAGTCCGTATAACATAGCGATGATCAGCAGCACTTCTACGGCATATTCCTGGGCTGTTGGACAGCCACTCTTACGGGCTACGTGGTGGGGACTTGACAGTGGGGGTAGTCTAGGAACCATAATGTTGTTCATGTAACTGTGAAGTAGTGTCAACAAAATTAAAAGGAACACACAGTACCTTGGCTCTGGATTCCATTTACCCTGATGCTGTCAAGTTGGTCAGTGTCCACCTCACCGGAATCACACCTGCTCCTCTCAGCATACACATTATGTCTCTAGGACAGAGGAACCACTGTGACATCGTGGAATCTCCAGGCAACAGTGAGGCGCTCACAAACTTCACCCACGGGGAGGGGTACTGCCCAGCCGTGGAGAGCTGCATCATCTTACCAAACATTAGAGTTACTTACCTACATATATATATATATATATATATATATATTATATATATATATATATATATATGTATAATGATATCACTCATCATTACAGTCTCAGAACAAACAAAAAACTGAAGAACAAAACAGCAGCAGTCTCAGAAAACCCATGAATGGACTAAAAGTTAACAGAGGGAAAGAGACTGAGGTGAATGGGTGGGCATGGAGGGATTAGGGAGGGGGGAAGTAAGGACACATTAGAATAAGAATATATAATGTGGGAGCGGGGGTCACAGGCAGGGCTGCAAAACACAGAAAAGACAAGTAGGGCTTCTACAGTATCTTACTATGCTCATGGACTGTGACTGCAATGGGGTATCTCGGGGCACGTGCGTGATGGGAGGAGTCTAGTAAACATCATGTTACTCATCTAATTGTGTAGTAATGACACAAAGATACACAGAGAGATAGGTAGACAGATAAAAGAATGCATGAATGAATGGATGCATGGAAGGATGAATACATACATACATACATACATTCAAACATACATACATAAAGAATGCAGCAGCCCAGTTCAAGAAAGACATCTGCACCCCTAAATGTATGGCAGCACGATTCTCAATAACCAATCTACAATTATATAAGGAACATTAAGGATACTGGACTGCCCAGATCATCCAGTCGCCCCCGCAGACCCCATTACACTCACTGTTCACCAGCAGAGTAACATGCTACAGAATCACTGCTTGAATTCTCTGAACTATACTGCCTTCCCCATAGAATTCCCCCCCACATTATGTGAGCTCATCGTAATGCCCCCTTAGCAGCCTGCTCCCGTCCTTCACAACCAGCCTCCCTAGTCCCTTAACCTTTGCTACGTTGGTGATGGGGGGAGTGTACTCAACATGATGTTATCCACATAATTGTAGATTGATGACAAATAAATAAAAGAATAAATAGATGAATGAATGAATGAATGAATGAATGAATGAGAGAATGCCGCCGCCAGTTTAAAAGCGACACGTGCATCCCTATGATTACCACAGCACTATTCTCAATAGCCAAGCTCAGTGTCCACCAGTAGATGAACATTGGAATATTATTCCGTCATATGAAAACAAATCCTACCATTGGCAGAAACATGGATGGTGTGAGAGTGCATCATACTCAGTGCAATAAGGCAGGCAGGTGGAGAAACACAAATATCAAATGATTTCACTCGCCTGTGCAGGAGAACCAAGAGACCTCCGAAGAAGAAAAACGGCACCAGAAGAGTGCACTAACAGTTACCAAAGGGAAAGGGATGGAGGTGCACAGGTGGGAACGGAGCAGTAAGTCAGGGGGAGCGGGGGACAATGTGCACATTACCTTTGGCATGCAGAAAGTGGAAGGGGGGCATGGGGAGGGACGTACAATGCAGAGAAGACAACAAGGGATTCTACAGCATCTTACTATGCTCATGGACCGTGACTGCAATGAGGTATCTGGGGGCATTTCGTTGTGGGGGGCAGTTTAGTCAACCACATGTGACTCACGTCGATATAGACTAATGATAAATAAATAAATAAATAACAGTTATCTAAGTGAGTAATTGACTAACTAAATACATTCACACATCCATACATACAAAAATAACCACTAGAATACAGCAGCCCAGTTTAAAAAAGACCTCTGAACCCATATGATTATCAAGCACTATCCATAACTGCAAAGGTAAGTGTCTATCAGAGGATGAACAGTGGAATATTATTCTGCCATATGAAGAAACCAATCCTACCATGTGCAACAACATGGAGGGAGGTAGCGGCTATCATGCTCAGCGAAATAAGCCACGCAGAGAAAGACAAGTGTCAACTGATTTCGCTCACCTGGGGACTACCGGAAATAAGAAAGGGAGTGATAGAACAGGACAGTAGCACCCGCAGCGAACCCAAGAATGGACTCACGGTTACCAAAGGGAATGGGACTGAGGAGGACGGGTTAGGAGGGAGGGGAGAGAGGGAAAATGGGGCAGTACGAGTGGCACACAGGCTGCGGCCCGGCGGCGTGCTTAGGTAAGTCCGTATAACATAGCGATGATCAGCAGCACTTCTACGGCATATTCCTGGGCTGTAGGACAGCCACTCTTACGGGCTACGTGGTGGGGACTTGTCAGTGGGGGTAGTCTAGGAACCATAATGTTGTTCATGTAACTGTGAAGTAGTGTCAACAAAATTAAAAGGAACACACAGTACCTTGGCTCTGGATTCCATTTACCCTGATGCTGTCAAGTTGGTCAGTGTCCACCTCACCGGAATCACACCTGCTCCTCTCAGCATACACATTATGTCTCTAGGACAGAGGCACCACTGTGACATCGTGTAATCTCCAGGCAACAGTGAGGCGCTCACAAACTTCACCCACGGGGAGGGGCACTGCCCATCCGTGGAGAGCTGCATCATCTTACCAAACATTAGAGTTACTTACCTACATATATATATGTATAATGATATCACTCATCATTACAGTCTCAGAATAAACAAAAAACTGAAGAACAAAACAGCAGCAGTCTCAGAAAACCCATGAATGGACTAAAAGTTAACAGAGGGAAAGAGACTGAGGTGAATGGGTGGGCAGAGAGGGATTAGGGAGGGGGGAAGTAAGGACACATTAGAATAAGAATATATAATGTGGGAGCGGGGGTCACAGGCAGGGCTGCAAAACACAGAAAAGACAAGTAGGGCTTCTACAGTATCTTACTATGCTCATGGACTGTGACTGCAATGGGGTATCTCGGGGCACGTGCGTGATGGGAGGAGTCTAGTAGACATCATGTTACTCATCTAATTGTGTATTAATGACACAAAGATACACAGAGAGATAGGTAGACAGATAAAAGAATGCATGAATGAATGGATGCATGGAAGGATGAATACATACATACATACCTACATTCAAACGTACTTACATAAAGAATGCAGCAGCCCAGTTCAAGAAAGACATCTGCACCCCTAAATGTATGGCAGCACGATTCTCAATAACCAATCTACAATTATATAAGGAACATTAAGGATACTGGACTGCCCAGATCATCCAGTCGCCCCCGCAGACCCCATTACACTCACTGTTCACCAGCAGAGTAACATGCTACAGAATCACTGCTTGAATTCTCTGAACTATACTGCCTTCCCCATAGAATTCCCCCCCACATTATGTGAGCTCATCGTAATGCCCCCTTAGCAGCCTGCTCCCGTCCTTCACAACCAGCCTCCCTAGTCCCTTAACCTTTGCTACGTTGGTGATGGGGGGAGTGTACTCAACATGATGTTATCCACATAATTGTAGATTGATGACAAATAAATAAAAGAATAAATAGATGAATGAATGAATGAATGAATGAGAGAATGCCGCCGCCGCCAGTTTAAAAGCGACACGTGCATCCCTATGATTACCACAGCACTATTCTCAATAGCCAAGCTCAGTGTCCACCAGTAGATGAACATTGGAATATTATTCCGTCATATGAAAACAAATCCTACCATTGGCAGAAACATGGATGGTGTGAGAGTGCATCATACTCAGTGCAATAAGGCAGGCAGGTGGAGAAACACAAATATCAAATGATTTCACTCGCCTGTGCAGGAGAACCAAGAGACCTCCGAAGAAGAAAAACGGCACCAGAAGAGTGCACTAACAGTTACCAAAGGGAAAGGGATGGAGGTGCACAGGTGGGAACGGAGCAGTAAGTCAGGGGGAGCGGGGGACAATGTGCACATTACCTTTGGCATGCATAAAGTGGAAGGGGGGCATGGGGAGGGACGTACAATGCAGAGAAGACAACAAGGGATTCTACAGCATCTTACTATGCTCATGGACTGTGACTGCAATGAGGTATCTGGGGGCATTTCGTTGTGGGGGGCAGTTTAGTCAACCACATGTGACTCACGTCGATGTAGACTAATGATAAATAAATAAATAAATAACAGATATCTAAGTGAGTAATTGACTAACTAAATACATTCACACATCCATACATACAAAAATAACCACTAGAATACAGCAGCCCAGTTTAAAAAAGACCTCTGAACCCGTATGATTATCAAGCACTATCCATAACTGCAAAGGTAAGTGTCTATCAGAGGATGAACAGTGGAATATTATTCTGCCATATGAAGAAACCAATCCTACCATGTGCAACAACATGGAGGGAGGTAGCGGGTATCATGCTCAGCGAAATAAGCCACGCAGAGAAAGACAAGTGTCAACTGATTTTGCTCACCTGGGGACTACCGGAAAGAAGAAAGGGAGTGATAGAACAGGACAGTAGCACCCGCAGCGAACCCAAGAATGGACTCACGGTTACCAAAGGGAATGGGACTGAGGAGGACGGGTTAGGAGGGAGGGGAGAGAGGGAAAATGGGGCAGTACGAGTGGCACACAGGCTGCGGCCCGGCGGCGTGCTTAGGTAAGTCCGTATAACATAGCGATGATCAGCAGCACTTCTACGGCATATTCCTGGGCTGTTGGACAGCCACTCTTACGGGCTACGTGGTGGGGACTTGACAGTGGGGGTAGTCTAGGAACCATAATGTTGTTCATGTAACTGTGAAGTAGTGTCAACAAAATTAAAAGGAACACACAGTACCTTGGCTCTGGATTCCATTTACCCTGATGCTGTCAAGTTGGTCAGTGTCCACCTCACCGGAATCACACCTGCTCCTCTCAGCATACACATTATGTCTCTAGGACAGAGGCACCACTGTGACATCGTGGAATCTCCAGGCAACAGTGAGGCGCTCACAAACTTCACCCACGGGGAGGGGCACTGCCCATCCGTGGAGAGCTGCATCATCTTACCAAACATTAGAGTTACTTACCTACATATATATATGTATAATGATATCACTCATCATTACAGTCTCAGAATAAACAAAAAACTGAAGAACAAAACAGCAGCAGTCTCAGAAAACCCATGAATGGACTAAAAGTTAACAGAGGGAAAGAGACTGAGGTGAATGGGTGGGCAGAGAGGGATTAGGGAGGGGGGAAGTAAGGACACATTAGAATAAGAATATATAATGTGGGAGCGGGGGTCACAGGCAGGGCTGAAAAACCCAGAAAAGACAAGTAGGGCTTCTACAGTATCTTACTATGCTCATGGACTGTGACTGCAATGGGGTATCTCGGGCACGTGCGTGATGGGAGGAGTCTAGTAGACATCATGTTACTCATCTAATTGTGTATTAATGACACAAAGATACACAGAGAGATAGGTAGACAGATAAAAGAATGCATGAATGAATGGATGCATGGAAGGATGAATACATACATACATACATACATTCAAACGTACTTACATAAGGAATGCAGCAGCCCAGTTCAAGAAAGACATCTGCACCCCTAAATGTATGGCAGCACGATTCTCAATAACCAATCTACAATTATATAAGGAACATTACGGATACTGGACTACCCAGATCATCCAGTCGCCCCCGCAGACCCCATTACACTCACTGTTCACCAGCAGAGTAACATGCTACAGAATCACTGCTTGAATTCTCTGAACTATACTGCCTTCCCCATAGAATTCCCCCCCACATTATGTGAGCTCATCGTAATGCCCCCTTAGCAGCCTGCTCCCGTCCTTCACAACCAGCCTCCCTAGTCCCTTAACCTTTGCTACATTGGTGATGGGGGGAGTGTACTCAACATGATGTTATCCACATAATTGTAGATTGATGACAAATAAATAAAAGAATAAATAGATGAATGAATGAATGAATGAATGAGAGAATGCCGCCGTCAGTTTAAAAGCGACACGTGCATCCCTATGATTACCACAGCACTATTCTCAATAGAAAAGCTCAGTGAACACCAGTAGATGAACATTGTAATATTATTCCGTCATATGAAAACAAATCCTACCATTGGCAGAAACATGGATGGTGTGAGAGTGCATCATACTCAGTGCAATAAGGCAGGCAGGTGGAGAAACACAAATATCAAATGATTTCACTCGCCTGTGCAGGAGAAGCAAGAGACCTCCGAAGAAGAAAAACGGCACCAGAAGAGTGCACTAACAGTTACCAAAGGGAAAGGGATGGAGGTGCACAGGTGGGAACGGAGCAGTAAGTCAGGGGGAGCGGGGGACAATGTGCACATTACCTTTGGCATGCATAAAGTGGAAGGGGGGCATGGGGAGGGACGTACAATGCAGAGAAGACAACAAGGGATTCTACAGCATCTTACTATGCTCATGGACCGTGACTGCAATGAGGTATCTGGGGGCATTTCGTTGTGGGGGGCAGTTTAGTCAACCACATGTGACTCACGTCGATGTAGACTAATGATAAATAAATAAATAAATAACAGATATCTAAGTGAGTAATTGACTAACTAAATACATTCACACATCCATACATACAAAAATAACCACTAGAATACAGCAGCCCAGTTTAAAAAAGACCTCTGAACCCGTATGATTATCAAGCACTATCCATAACTGCAAAGGTAAGTGTCTATCAGAGGATGAACAGTGGAATATTATTCTGCCATATGAAGAAACCAATCCTACCATGTGCAACAACATGGAGGGAGGTAGCGGGTATCATGCTCAGCGAAATAAGCCACGCAGAGAAAGACAAGTGTCAACTGATTTCGCTCACCTGGGGACTACCGGAAATAAGAAAGGGAGTGATAGAACAGGACAGTAGCACCCGCAGCGAACCCAAGAATGGACTCACGGTTACCAAAGGGAATGGGACTGAGGAGGACGGGTTAGGAGGGAGGGGAGAGAGGGAAAATGGGGCAGTACGAGTGGCACACAGGCTGCGGCCCGGCGGCGTGCTTAGGGAAGTCCGTATAACATAGCGATGATCAGCAGCACTTCTACGGCATATTCCTGGGCTGTTGGACAGCCACTCTTATGGGCTACGTGGTGGGGACTTGACAGTGGGGGTAGTCTAGGAACCATAATGTTGTTCATGTAACTGTGAAGTAGTGTCAACAAAATTAAAAGGAACACACAGTACCTTGGCTCTGGATTCCATTTACCCTGATGCTGTCAAGTTGGTCAGTGTCCACCTCACCCGAATCACACCTGCTCCTCTCAGCATACACATTATGTCTCTAGGACAGAGGCACCACTGTGACATCGTGGAATCTCCAGGCAACAGTGCTGCCCTTACAAACTTCACCCACGGGGAGGGGCACTGCCCAGCCGTGGAGAGCTGCATCATCTTACCAAACATTAGAGTTACTTACCTACATATATATATATATATATATATATATGTATAATGATATCACTCATCATTACAGTATCAGGACAAACAAAACACTGAAGAACAAAACAGCAGCAGTCTCAGAAAACCCATGAATGGACTAAAAGTTAACACAGGGAAAGAGACTGAGGTGAATGGGTGGGCATGGAGGGATTAGGGAGGGGGGAAGTAAGGACACATTAGAATAAGAATATATAATGTGGGAGCGGGGGTCACAGGCAGGGCTGCAAAACACAGAAAAGACAAGTAGGGCTTCTACAGTATCTTACTATGCTCATGGACTGTGACTGCAATGGGGTATCTCGGGGCACGTGCGTGATGGGAGGAGTCTAGTAAACATCATGTTACTCATCTAATTGTGTATTAATGACACAAAGATACACAGAGAGATAGGTAGACAGATAAAAGAATGCATGAATGAATGGATGCATGGAAGGATGAATACATACATACATACATACATTCAAACATACATACATAAAGAATGCAGCAGCCCAGTTCAAGAAAGACATCTGCACCCCTAAATGTATGGCAGCACGATTCTCAATAACCAATCTACAATTATATAAGGAACATTAAGGATACTGGACTGCCCAGATCATCCAGTCGCCCCCGCAGACCCCATTACACTCACTGTTCACCAGCAGAGTAACATGCTACAGAATCACTGCTTGAATTCTCTGAACTATACTGCCTTCCCCATAGAATTCCCCCCCACATTATGTGAGCTCATCGTAATGCCCCCTTAGCAGCCTGCTCCCGTCCTTCACAACCAGCCTCCCTAGTCCCTTAACCTTTGCTATGTTGGTGATGGGGGGAGTGTACTCAACATGATGTTATCCACATAATTGTAGATTGATGACAAATAAATAAAAGAATAAATAGATGAATGAATGAATGAATGAATGAGAGAATGCCGCCGCCGCCAGTTTAAAAGCGACACGTGCATCCCTATGATTACCACAGCACTATTCTCAATAGCCAAGCTCAGTGTCCACCAGTAGATGAACATTGGAATATTATTCCGTCATATGAAAACAAATCCTACTATTGGAAGAAACATGGATGGTGTGAGAGTGCATCATACTCAGTGCAATAAGGCAGGCAGGTGGAGAAACACAAATATCAAATGATTTCACTCGCCTGTGCAGGAGAACCAAGAGACCTCCGAAGAAGAAAAACGGCACCAGAAGAGTGCACTAACAGTTACCAAAGGGAAAGGGATGGAGGTGCACAGGTGGGAACGGAGCAGTAAGTCAGGGGGAGCGGGGGACAATGTGCACATTACCTTTGGCATGCATAAAGTGGAAGGGGGGCATGGGGAGGGACGTACAATGCAGAGAAGACAACAAGGGATTCTACAGCATCTTACTATGCTCATGGACCGTGACTGCAATGAGGTATCTGGGGGCATTTCGTTGTGGGGGGCATTTTAGTCTACCACATGTGAAACACGTCGATGTAGACTAATGATAAATAAATAAATAAATAACAGATATCTAAGTGAGTAATTGACTAACTAAATACATTCACACATCCATACATACAAAAATAACCACTAGAATACAGCAGCCCAGTTTAAAAAAGACCTCTGAACCCGTATGATTATCAAGCACTATCCATAACTGCAAAGGTAAGTGTCTATCAGAGGATGAACAGTGGAATATTATTCTGCCATATGAAGAAACCAATCCTACCATGTGCAACAACATGGAGGGAGGTAGCGGGTATCATGCTCAGCGAAATAAGCCACGCAGAGAAAGACAAGTGTCAACTGATTTCGCTCACCTGGGGACTACCGGAAATAAGAAAGGGAGTGATAGAACAGGACAGTAGCACCCGCAGCGAACCCAAGAATGGACTCACGGTTACCAAAGGGAATGGGACTGAGGAGGACGGGTTAGGAGGGAGGGGAGAGAGGGAAAATGGGGCAGTACGAGTGGCACACAGGCTGCGGCCCGGCGGCGTGCTTAGGGAAGTCCGTATAACATAGCGATGATCAGCAGCACTTCTACGGCATATTCCTGGGCTGTTGGACAGCCACTCTTACGGGCTACGTGGTGGGGACTTGACAGTGGGGGTAGTCTAGGAACCATAATGTTGCTCATGTAACTGTGAAGTAGTGTCAACAAAATTAAAAGGAACACACAGTACCTTGGCTCTGGATTCCATTTACCCTGATGCTGTCAAGTTGATCAGTGTCCACCTCAAAGGAATCACACCTGCTCCTCTCAGCATACACATTATGTCTCTAGGACAGAGGAACCACTGTGACATCGTGGAATCTCCAGGCAACAGTGATGCGCTCACAAACTTCACCCACGGGGAGGGGCACTGCCCAGCCGTGGAGAGCTGCATCATCTTACCAAACATTAGAGTTACTTACCTACATATATATATGTATAATGATATCACTCATCATTACAGTCTCAGAACAAACAAAAAACTGAAGAACAAAACAGCAGCAGTCTCAGAAAACCCATGAATGGACTAAAAGTTAACAGAGGGAAAGAGACTGAGGTGAATGGGTGGGCATGGAGGGATTAGGGAGGGGGGAAGTAAGGACACATTAGAATAAGAATATATAATGTGGGAGCGGGGGTCACAGGCAGGGCTGCAAAACACAGAAAAGACAAGTAGGGCTTCTACAGTATCTTACTATGCTCATGGACTGTGACTGCAATGGGGTATCTCGGGGCACGTGCGTGATGGGAGGAGTCTAGTAAACATCATGTTACTCATCTAATTGTGTAGTAATGACACAAAGATACACAGAGAGATAGGTAGACAGATAAAAGAATGCATGAATGAATGGATGCATGGAAGGATGAATACATACATACATACATACATTCAAACGTACATACATAAAGAATGCAGCAGCCCAGTTCAAGAAAGACATCTGCACCCCTAAATGTATGGCAGCACGATTCTCAATAACCAATCTACAATTATATAAGGAACATTAAGGATACTGGACTGCCCAGATCATCCAGTCGCCCCCGCAGACCCCATTACACTCACTGTTCACCAGCAGAGTAACATGCTACAGAATCACTGCTTGAATTCTCTGAACTATACTGCCTTCCCCATAGAATTCCCCCCCACATTATGTGAGCTCATCGTAATGCCCCCTTAGCAGCCTGCTCCCGTCCTTCACAACCAGCCTCCCTAGTCCCTTAACCTTTGCTACGTTGGTGATGGGGGGAGTGTACTCAACATGATGTTATCCACATAATTGTAGATTGATGACAAATAAATAAAAGAATAAATAGATGAATGAATGAATGAATGAATGAGAGAATGCCGCCGCCAGTTTAAAAGCGACACGTGCATCCCTATGATTACCACAGCACTATTCTCAATAGCCAAGCTCAGTGTCCACCAGTAGATGAACATTGGAATATTATTCCGTCATATGAAAACAAATCCTACCATTGGCAGAAACATGGATGGTGTGAGAGTGCATCATACTCAGTGCAGTAAGGCAGGCAGGTGGAGAAACACAAATATCAAATGATTTCACTCGCCTGTGCAGGAGAACCAAGAGACCTCCGAGGAAGAAAAACGGCACCAGAAGAGTGCACTAACAGTTACCAAAGGGAAAGGGATGGAGGTGCACAGGTGGGAACGGAGCAGTAAGTCAGGGGGAGCGGGGGACAATGTGCACATTACCTTTGGCATGCATAAAGTGGAAGGGGGGCATGGGGAGGGACGTACAATGCAGAGAAGACAACAAGGGATTCTACGGCATCTTACTATGCTCATGGACCGTGACTGCAATGAGGTATCTGGGGGCATTTCGTTGCGGGGGGCAGTTTAGTCAACCACATGTGACTCACGTCGATGTAGACTAATGATAAATAAATAAATAAATAACAGATATCTAAGTGAGTAATTGACTAACTAAATACATTCACACATCCATACATACAAAAATAACCACTAGAATACAGCAGCCCAGTTTAAAAAAGACCTCTGAACCCGTATGATTATCAAGCACTATCCATAACGGCAAAGGTAAGTGTCTATCAGAGGATGAACAGTGGAATATTATTCTGCCATATGAAGAAACCAATCCTACCATGTGCAACAACATGGAGCGAGGTAGCGGGTATCACGCTCAGCGAAATAAGCCACGCAGAGAAAGACAAGTGTCAACTGATTTCGCTCACCTGGGGACTACCGGAAATAAGAAAGGGAGTGATAGAACAGGACAGTAGCACCCGCAGCGAACCCAAGAATGGACTCACGGTTACCAAAGGGAATGGGACTGAGGAGGACGGGTTAGGAGGGAGGGGAGAGAGGGAAAATGGGGCAGTACGAGTGGCACACAGGCTGCGGCCCGGCGGCGTGCTTAGGTAAGTCCGTATAACATAGCGATGATCAGCAGCACTTCTACGGCATATTCCTGGGCTGTTGGACAGCCACTCTTACGGGCTACGTGGTGGGAACTTGACAGTGGGGGTAGTCTAGGAACCATAATGTTGTTCATGTAACTGTGAAGTAGTGTCAACAAAATTAAAAGGAACACACAGTACCTTGGCTCTGGATTCCATTTACCCTGATGCTGTCAAGTTGGTCAGTGTCCACCTCACCGGAATCACACCTGCTCCTCTCAGCATACACATTATGTCTCTAGGACAGAGACACCACTGTGACATCGTGGAATCTCCAGGCAACAGTGATGCGCTCACAAACTTCACCCACGGGGAGGGGCACTGCCCATCCGTGGAGAGCTGCATCATCTTACCAAACATTAGAGTTACTTACCTACATATATATATATAAATATATATATATATATATGTATAATGATATCACTCATCATTACAGTCTCAGAACAAACAAAAAACTGAAGAACAAAACAGCAGCAGTCTCAGAAAACCCATGAATGGACTAAAAGTTAACAGAGGGAAGAGACTGAGGTGAATGGGTGGGCATGGAGGGATTAGGGAGGGGGGAAGTAAGGACACATTAGAATAAGAATATATAATGTGGGAGCGGGGGTCACAGGCAGGGCTGCAAAACCCAGAAAAGACAAGTAGGGCTTCAACAGTATCTTACTATGCTCATGGACTGTGACTGCAATGGGGTATCTCGGGGCACATGCGTGATGGGAGGAGTCTAGTAAACATCATGTTACTCATCTAATTGTGTATTAATGACACAAAGGTACACAGATAGATAGGTAGACAGATAAAAGAATGCATGAATGAATGGATGCATGGAAGGATGAATACATACATACATACATTCAAACATACATACATAAAGAATGCAGCATCCCAGTTCAAGAAAGACATCTGCACCCCTAAATGTATGGCAGCACGATTCTCAATAACCAATCTACAATTATATAAGGAACATTAAGGATACTGGACTGCCCAGATCATCCAGTCGCCCCCGCAGACCCCATTACACTCACTGTTCACCAGCAGAGTAACATGCTACAGAATCACTGCTTGAATTCTCTGAACTATACTGCCTTCCCCATAGAATTCCCCCCCACATTATGTGAGCTCATCGTAATGCCCCCTTAGCAGCCTGCCCCCGTCCTTCACAACCAGCCTCCCTAGTCCCTTAACCTTTGCTACGTTGGTGATGGGGGGAGTGTACTCAACATGATGTTATCCACATAATTGTAGATTGATGACAAATAAATAAAAGAATAAATAGATGAATGAATGAATGAATGAATGAGAGAATGCCGCCGCCAGTTTAAAAGCGACACGTGCATCCCTATGATTACCACAGCACTATTCTCAATAGCCAAGCTCAGTGTCCACCAGTAGATGAACATTGGAATATTATTCCGTCATATGAAAACAAATCCTACCATTGGCAGAAACATGGATGGTGTGAGAGTGCATCATACTCAGTGCAGTAAGGCAGGCAGGTGGAGAAACACAAATATCAAATGATTTCACTCGCCTGTGCAGGAGAACCAAGAGACCTCCGAGGAAGAAAAACGGCACCAGAAGAGTGCACTAACAGTTACCAAAGGGAAAGGGATGGAGGTGCACAGGTGGGAACGGAGCAGTAAGTCAGGGGGAGCGGGGGACAATGTGCACATTACCTTTGGCATGCATAAAGTGGAAGGGGGGCATGGGGAGGGACGTACAATGCAGAGAAGACAACAAGGGATTCTACGGCATCTTACTATGCTCATGGACCGTGACTGCAATGAGGTATCTGGGGGCATTTCGTTGCGGGGGGCAGTTTAGTCAACCACATGTGACTCACGTCGATGTAGACTAATGATAAATAAATAAATAAATAACAGATATCTAAGTGAGTAATTGACTAACTAAATACATTCACACATCCATACATACAAAAATAACCACTAGAATACAGCAGCCCAGTTTAAAAAAGACCTCTGAACCCGTATGATTATCAAGCACTATCCATAACGGCAAAGGTAAGTGTCTATCAGAGGATGAACAGTGGAATATTATTCTGCCATATGAAGAAACCAATCCTACCATGTGCAACAACATGGAGCGAGGTAGCGGGTATCACGCTCAGCGAAATAAGCCACGCAGAGAAAGACAAGTGTCAACTGATTTCGCTCACCTGGGGACTACCGGAAATAAGAAAGGGAGTGATAGAACAGGACAGTAGCACCCGCAGCGAACCCAAGAATGGACTCACGGTTACCAAAGGGAATGGGACTGAGGAGGACGGGTTAGGAGGGAGGGGAGAGAGGGAAAATGGGGCAGTACGAGTGGCACACAGGCTGCGGCCCGGCGGCGTGCTTAGGTAAGTCCGTATAACATAGCGATGATCAGCAGCACTTCTACGGCATATTCCTGGGCTGTTGGACAGCCACTCTTACGGGCTACGTGGTGGGGACTTGACAGTGGGGGTAGTCTAGGAACCATAATGTTGTTCATGTAACTGTGAAGTAGTGTCAACAAAATTAAAAGGAACACACAGTACCTTGGCTCTGGATTCCATTTACCCTGATGCTGTCAAGTTGGTCAGTGTCCACCTCACCGGAATCACACCTGCTCCTCTCAGCATACACATTATGTCTCTAGGACAGAGGCACCACTGTGACATCGTGGAATCTCCAGGCAACAGTGATGCGCTCACAAACTTCACCCACGGGGAGGGGCACTGCCCAGCCGTGGAGAGCTGCATCATCTTACCAAACATTAGAGTTACTTACCTACATATATATATGTATAATGATATCACTCATCATTACAGTCTCAGAACAAACAAAAAACTGAAGAACAAAACAGCAGCAGTCGCAGAAAACCCATGAATGGACTAAAAGTTAACAGAGGGAAAGAGACTGAGGTGAATGGGTGGGCATGGAGGGATTAGGGAGGGGGGAAGTAAGGACACATTAGAATAAGAATATATAATGTGGGAGCGGGGGTCACAGGCAGGGCTGCAAAACACAGAAAAGACAAGTAGGGCTTCTACAGTATCTTACTATGCTCATGGACTGTGACTGCAATGGGGTATCTCGGGGCACGTGCGTGATGGGAGGAGTCTAGTAAACATCATGTTACTCATCTAATTGTCTATTAATGACACAAAGATACACAGATAGATAGGTAGACAGATAAAAGAATGCATGAATGAATGGATGCATGGAAGGATGAATACATATATACATACATACATTCAAACATACATACATAAAGAATGCAGCAGCCCAGTTCAAGAAAGACATCTGCACCCCTAAATGTATGGCAGCACGATTCTCAATAACCAATCTACAATTATATAAGGAACATTAAGGATACTGGACTGCCCAGATCATCCAGTCGCCCCCGCAGACCCCATTACACTCACTGTTCACCAGCAGAGTAACATGCTACAGAATCACTGCTTGAATTCTCTGAACTATACTGCCTTCCCCATAGAATTCCCCCCCACATTATGTGAGCTCATCGTAATGCCCCCTTAGCAGCCTGCTCCCGTCCTTCACAACCAGCCTCCCTAGTCCCTTAACCTTTGCTACGTTGGTGATGGGGGGAGTGTACTCAACATGATGTTATCCACATAATTGTAGATTGATGACAAATAAATAAAAGAATAAATAGATGAATGAATGAATGAATGAATGAGAGAATGCCGCCGCCAGTTTAAAAGCGACACGTGCATCCCTATGATTACCACAGCACTATTCTCAATAGCCAAGCTCAGTGTCCACCAGTAGATGAACATTGGAATATTATTCTGTCATATGAAAACAAATCCTACCATTGGCAGAAACATGGATGGTGTGAGAGTGCATCATACTCAGTGCAGTAAGGCAGGCAGGTGGAGAAACACAAATATCAAATGATTTCACTCGCCTGTGCAGGAGAACCAAGAGACCTCCGAGGAAGAAAAACGGCACCAGAAGAGTGCACTAACAGTTACCAAAGGGAAAGGGATGGAGGTGCACAGGTGGGAACGGAGCAGCAAGTCAGGGGGAGCGGGGGACAATGTGCACATTACCTTTGGCATGCATAAAGTGGAAGGGGGGCATGGGGAGGGACGTACAATGCAGAGAAGACAACAAGGGATTCTACAGCATCTTACTATGCTCATGGACCGTGACTGCAATGAGGTATCTGGGGGCATTTCGTTGCGGGGGGCAGTTTAGTCAACCACATGTGACTCACGTCGATGTAGACTAATGATAAATAAATAAATAAATAACAGATATCTAAGTGAGTAATTGACTAACTAAATACATTCACACATCCATACATACAAAAATAACCACTAGAATACAGCAGCCCAGTTTAAAAAAGACCTCTGAACCCGTATGATTATCAAGCACTATCCATAACGGCAAAGGTAAGTGTCTATCAGAGGATGAACAGTGGAATATTATTCTGCCATATGAGGAAACCAATCCTACCATGTGCAACAACATGGAGGGAGGTAGCGGGTATCACGCTCAGCGAAATAAGCCACGCAGAGAAAGACAAGTGTCAACTGATTTCGCTCACCTGGGGACTACCGGAAATAAGAAAGGTAGTGATAGAACAGGACAGTAGCACCCGCAGCGAACCCAAGAATGGACTCACGGTTACCAAAGGGAATGGGACTGAGGAGGACGGGTTAGGAGGGAGGGGAGAGAGGGAAAATGGGGCAGTACGAGTGGCACACAGGCTGCGGCCCGGCGGCGTGCTTAGGTAAGTCCGTATAACATAGCGATGATCAGCAGCACTTCTACGGCATATTCCTGGGCTGTTGGACAGCCACTCTTACGGGCTACGTGGTGGGGACTTGACAGTGGGGGTAGTCTAGGAACCATAATGTTGTTCATGTAACTGTGAAGTAGTGTCAACAAAATTAAAAGGAACACACAGTACCTTGGCTCTGGATTCCATTTACCCTGATGCTGTCAAGTTGGTCAGTGTCCACCTCACCCGAATCACACCTGCTCCTCTCAGCATACACATTATGTCTCTAGGACAGAGGCACCACTGTGACATCGTGGAATCTCCAGGCAACAGTGATGCGCTCACAAACTTCACCCACGGGGAGGGGCACTGCCCAGCCGTGGAGAGCTGCATCATCTTACCAAACATTAGAGTTACTTACCTACATATATATATATATATATATATATGTATGTATGTATAATGATATCACTCATCATTACAGTCTCAGAACAAACAAAAAACTGAAGAACAAAACAGCAGCAGTCTCAGAAAACCCATGAATGGACTAAAAGTTAACAGAGGGAAAGAGACTGAGGTGAATGGGTGGGCATGGAGGGATTAGGGAGGGGGGAAGTAAGGACACATTAGAATAAGAATATATAATGTGGGAGCGGGGGTCACAGGCAGGGCTGCAAAACCCAGAAAAGACAAGTAGGGCTTCTACAGTATCTTACTATGCTCATGGACTGTGACTGCAATGGGGTATCTCGGGGCACGTGCGTGATGGGAGGAGTCTAGTAGACATCATGTTACTCATCTAATTGTGTATTAATGACACAAAGATACACAGAGAGATAGGTAGACAGATAAAAGAATGCATGAATGAATGGATGCATGGAAGGATGAATACATACATACATACATACATTCAAACATACATACATAAAGAATGCAGCAGCCCAGTTCAAGAAAGACATCTGCACCCCTAAATGTATGGCAGCACGATTCTCAATAACCAATCTACAATTATATAAGGAACATTAAGGATACTGGACTGCCCAGATCATCCAGTCGCCCCCGCAGACCCCATTACACTCACTGTTCACCAGCAGAGTAACATGCTACAGAATCACTGCTTGAATTCTCTGAACTATACTGCCTTCCCCATAGAATTCCCCCCCACATTATGTGAGCTCATCGTAATGCCCCCTTAGCAGCCTGCTCCCGTCCTTCACAACCAGCCTCCCTAGTCCCTTAACCTTTGCTATGTTGGTGATGGGGGGAGTGTACTCAACATGATGTTATCCACATAATTGTAGATTGATGACAAATAAATAAAAGAATAAATAGATGAATGAATGAATGAATGAATGAGAGAATGCCGCCGCCGCCAGTTTAAAAGCGACACGTGCATCCCTATGATTACCACAGCACTATTCTCAATAGCCAAGCTCAGTGTCCACCAGTAGATGAACATTGGAATATTATTCCGTCATATGAAAACAAATCCTACCATTGGCAGAAACATGGATGGTGTGAGAGTGCATCATACTCAGTGCAATAAGGCAAGCAGGTGGAGAAACACAAATATCAAATGATTTCACTCGCCTGTGCAGGAGAACCAAGAGACCTCCGAAGAAGAAAAACGGCACCAGAAGAGTGCACTAACAGTTACCAAAGGGAAAGGGATGGAGGTGCACAGGTGGGAACGGAGCAGTAAGTCAGGGGGAGCGGGGGACAATGTGCACATTACCTTTGGCATGCATAAAGTGGAAGGGGGCATGGGGAGGGATGTACAATGCAGAGAAGACAACAAGGGATTCTACAGCATCTTACTATGCTCATGGACCGTGACTGCAATGAGGTATCTGGGGGCATTTCGTTGTGGGGGGCAGTTTAGTCAACCACATGTGACTCACGTCGATGTAGACTAATTATAAATAAATAAATAAATAACAGATATCTAAGTGAGTAATTGACTAACTAAATACATTCACACATCCATACATACAAAAATAACCACTAGAATACAGCAGCCCAGTTTAAAAAAGACCTCTGAACCCGTATGATTATCAAGCACTATCCATAACTGCAAAGGTAAGTGTCTATCAGAGGATGAACAGTGGAATATTATTCTGCCATATGAAGAAACCAATCCTACCATGTGCAACAACATGGAGGGAGGTAGCGGGTATCATGCTCAGCGAAATAAGCCACGCAGAGAAAGACAAGTGTCAACTGATTTCGCTCACCTGGGGACTACCGGAAAGAAGAAAGGGAGTGATAGAACAGGACAGTAGCACCCGCAGCGAACCCAAGAATGGACTCACGGTTACCAAAGGGAATGGGACTGAGGAGGACGGGTTAGGAGGGAGGGGAGAGAGGGAAAATGGGGCAGTACGAGTGGCACACAGGCTGCGGCCCGGCGGCGTGCTTAGGTAAGTCCGTATAACATAGCGATGATCAGCAGCACTTCTACGGCATATTCCTGGGCTGTAGGACAGCCACTCTTACGGGCTACGTGGTGGGGACTTGTCAGTGGGGGTAGTCTAGGAACCATAATGTTGTTCATGTAACTGTGAAGTAGTGTCAACAAAATTAAAAGGAACACACAGTACCTTGGCTCTGGATTCCATTTACCCTGATGCTGTCAAGTTGGTCAGTGTCCACCTCACCGGAATCACACCTGCTCCTCTCAGCATACACATTATGTCTCTAGGACAGAGGCACCACTGTGACATCGTGTAATCTCCAGGCAACAGTGAGGCGCTCACAAACTTCACCCACGGGGAGGGGCACTGCCCATCCGTGGAGAGCTGCATCATCTTACCAAACATTAGAGTTACTTACCTACATATATATATGTATAATGATATCACTCATCATTACAGTCTCAGAATAAACAAAAAACTGAAGAACAAAACAGCAGCAGTCTCAGAAAACCCATGAATGGACTAAAAGTTAACAGAGGGAAAGAGACTGAGGTGAATGGGTGGGCAGAGAGGGATTAGGGAGGGGGGAAGTAAGGACACATTAGAATAAGAATATATAATGTGGGAGCGGGGGTCACAGGCAGGGCTGCAAAACACAGAAAAGACAAGTAGGGCTTCTACAGTATCTTACTATGCTCATGGACTGTGACTGCAATGGGGTATCTCGGGGCACGTGCGTGATGGGAGGAGTCTAGTAGACATCATGTTACTCATCTAATTGTGTATTAATGACACAAAGATACACAGAGAGATAGGTAGACAGATAAAAGAATGCATGAATGAATGGATGCATGGAAGGATGAATACATACATACATACCTACATTCAAACGTACTTACATAAAGAATGCAGCAGCCCAGTTCAAGAAAGACATCTGCACCCCTAAATGTATGGCAGCACGATTCTCAATAACCAATCTACAATTATATAAGGAACATTAAGGATACTGGACTGCCCAGATCATCCAGTCGCCCCCGCAGACCCCATTACACTCACTGTTCACCAGCAGAGTAACATGCTACAGAATCACTGCTTGAATTCTCTGAACTATACTGCCTTCCCCATAGAATTCCCCCCCACATTATGTGAGCTCATCGTAATGCCCCCTTAGCAGCCTGCTCCCGTCCTTCACAACCAGCCTCCCTAGTCCCTTAACCTTTGCTACGTTGGTGATGGGGGGAGTGTACTCAACATGATGTTATCCACATAATTGTAGATTGATGACAAATAAATAAAAGAATAAATAGATGAATGAATGAATGAATGAATGAGAGAATGCCGCCGCCGCCAGTTTAAAAGCGACACGTGCATCCCTATGATTACCACAGCACTATTCTCAATAGCCAAGCTCAGTGTCCACCAGTAGATGAACATTGGAATATTATTCCGTCATATGAAAACAAATCCTACCATTGGCAGAAACATGGATGGTGTGAGAGTGCATCATACTCAGTGCAATAAGGCAGGCAGGTGGAGAAACACAAATATCAAATGATTTCACTCGCCTGTGCAGGAGAACCAAGAGACCTCCGAAGAAGAAAAACGGCACCAGAAGAGTGCACTAACAGTTACCAAAGGGAAAGGGATGGAGGTGCACAGGTGGGAACGGAGCAGTAAGTCAGGGGGAGCGGGGGACAATGTGCACATTACCTTTGGCATGCATAAAGTGGAAGGGGGGCATGGGGAGGGACGTACAATGCAGAGAAGACAACAAGGGATTCTACAGCATCTTACTATGCTCATGGACTGTGACTGCAATGAGGTATCTGGGGGCATTTCGTTGTGGGGGGCAGTTTAGTCAACCACATGTGACTCACGTCGATGTAGACTAATGATAAATAAATAAATAAATAACAGATATCTAAGTGAGTAATTGACTAACTAAATACATTCACACATCCATACATACAAAAATAACCACTAGAATACAGCAGCCCAGTTTAAAAAAGACCTCTGAACCCGTATGATTATCAAGCACTATCCATAACTGCAAAGGTAAGTGTCTATCAGAGGATGAACAGTGGAATATTATTCTGCCATATGAAGAAACCAATCCTACCATGTGCAACAACATGGAGGGAGGTAGCGGGTATCATGCTCAGCGAAATAAGCCACGCAGAGAAAGACAAGTGTCAACTGATTTTGCTCACCTGGGGACTACCGGAAAGAAGAAAGGGAGTGATAGAACAGGACAGTAGCACCCGCAGCGAACCCAAGAATGGACTCACGGTTACCAAAGGGAATGGGACTGAGGAGGACGGGTTAGGAGGGAGGGGAGAGAGGGAAAATGGGGCAGTACGAGTGGCACACAGGCTGCGGCCCGGCGGCGTGCTTAGGTAAGTCCGTATAACATAGCGATGATCAGCAGCACTTCTACGGCATATTCCTGGGCTGTTGGACAGCCACTCTTACGGGCTACGTGGTGGGGACTTGACAGTGGGGGTAGTCTAGGAACCATAATGTTGTTCATGTAACTGTGAAGTAGTGTCAACAAAATTAAAAGGAACACACAGTACCTTGGCTCTGGATTCCATTTACCCTGATGCTGTCAAGTTGGTCAGTGTCCACCTCACCGGAATCACACCTGCTCCTCTCAGCATACACATTATGTCTCTAGGACAGAGGCACCACTGTGACATCGTGGAATCTCCAGGCAACAGTGAGGCGCTCACAAACTTCACCCACGGGGAGGGGCACTGCCCATCCGTGGAGAGCTGCATCATCTTACCAAACATTAGAGTTACTTACCTACATATATATATGTATAATGATATCACTCATCATTACAGTCTCAGAATAAACAAAAAACTGAAGAACAAAACAGCAGCAGTCTCAGAAAACCCATGAATGGACTAAAAGTTAACAGAGGGAAAGAGACTGAGGTGAATGGGTGGGCAGAGAGGGATTAGGGAGGGGGGAAGTAAGGACACATTAGAATAAGAATATATAATGTGGGAGCGGGGGTCACAGGCAGGGCTGAAAAACCCAGAAAAGACAAGTAGGGCTTCTACAGTATCTTACTATGCTCATGGACTGTGACTGCAATGGGGTATCTCGGGCACGTGCGTGATGGGAGGAGTCTAGTAGACATCATGTTACTCATCTAATTGTGTATTAATGACACAAAGATACACAGAGAGATAGGTAGACAGATAAAAGAATGCATGAATGAATGGATGCATGGAAGGATGAATACATACATACATACATACATTCAAACGTACTTACATAAGGAATGCAGCAGCCCAGTTCAAGAAAGACATCTGCACCCCTAAATGTATGGCAGCACGATTCTCAATAACCAATCTACAATTATATAAGGAACATTACGGATACTGGACTACCCAGATCATCCAGTCGCCCCCGCAGACCCCATTACACTCACTGTTCACCAGCAGAGTAACATGCTACAGAATCACTGCTTGAATTCTCTGAACTATACTGCCTTCCCCATAGAATTCCCCCCCACATTATGTGAGCTCATCGTAATGCCCCCTTAGCAGCCTGCTCCCGTCCTTCACAACCAGCCTCCCTAGTCCCTTAACCTTTGCTACATTGGTGATGGGGGGAGTGTACTCAACATGATGTTATCCACATAATTGTAGATTGATGACAAATAAATAAAAGAATAAATAGATGAATGAATGAATGAATGAATGAGAGAATGCCGCCGTCAGTTTAAAAGCGACACGTGCATCCCTATGATTACCACAGCACTATTCTCAATAGAAAAGCTCAGTGAACACCAGTAGATGAACATTGTAATATTATTCCGTCATATGAAAACAAATCCTACCATTGGCAGAAACATGGATGGTGTGAGAGTGCATCATACTCAGTGCAATAAGGCAGGCAGGTGGAGAAACACAAATATCAAATGATTTCACTCGCCTGTGCAGGAGAAGCAAGAGACCTCCGAAGAAGAAAAACGGCACCAGAAGAGTGCACTAACAGTTACCAAAGGGAAAGGGATGGAGGTGCACAGGTGGGAACGGAGCAGTAAGTCAGGGGGAGCGGGGGACAATGTGCACATTACCTTTGGCATGCATAAAGTGGAAGGGGGGCATGGGGAGGGACGTACAATGCAGAGAAGACAACAAGGGATTCTACAGCATCTTACTATGCTCATGGACCGTGACTGCAATGAGGTATCTGGGGGCATTTCGTTGTGGGGGGCAGTTTAGTCAACCACATGTGACTCACGTCGATGTAGACTAATGATAAATAAATAAATAAATAACAGATATCTAAGTGAGTAATTGACTAACTAAATACATTCACACATCCATACATACAAAAATAACCACTAGAATACAGCAGCCCAGTTTAAAAAAGACCTCTGAACCCGTATGATTATCAAGCACTATCCATAACTGCAAAGGTAAGTGTCTATCAGAGGATGAACAGTGGAATATTATTCTGCCATATGAAGAAACCAATCCTACCATGTGCAACAACATGGAGGGAGGTAGCGGGTATCATGCTCAGCGAAATAAGCCACGCAGAGAAAGACAAGTGTCAACTGATTTCGCTCACCTGGGGACTACCGGAAATAAGAAAGGGAGTGATAGAACAGGACAGTAGCACCCGCAGCGAACCCAAGAATGGACTCACGGTTACCAAAGGGAATGGGACTGAGGAGGACGGGTTAGGAGGGAGGGGAGAGAGGGAAAATGGGGCAGTACGAGTGGCACACAGGCTGCGGCCCGGCGGCGTGCTTAGGGAAGTCCGTATAACATAGCGATGATCAGCAGCACTTCTACGGCATATTCCTGGGCTGTTGGACAGCCACTCTTATGGGCTACGTGGTGGGGACTTGACAGTGGGGGTAGTCTAGGAACCATAATGTTGTTCATGTAACTGTGAAGTAGTGTCAACAAAATTAAAAGGAACACACAGTACCTTGGCTCTGGATTCCATTTACCCTGATGCTGTCAAGTTGGTCAGTGTCCACCTCACCCGAATCACACCTGCTCCTCTCAGCATACACATTATGTCTCTAGGACAGAGGCACCACTGTGACATCGTGGAATCTCCAGGCAACAGTGCTGCCCTTACAAACTTCACCCACGGGGAGGGGCACTGCCCAGCCGTGGAGAGCTGCATCATCTTACCAAACATTAGAGTTACTTACCTACATATATATATATATATATATATATATATGTATAATGATATCACTCATCATTACAGTATCAGGACAAACAAAACACTGAAGAACAAAACAGCAGCAGTCTCAGAAAACCCATGAATGGACTAAAAGTTAACACAGGGAAAGAGACTGAGGTGAATGGGTGGGCATGGAGGGATTAGGGAGGGGGGAAGTAAGGACACATTAGAATAAGAATATATAATGTGGGAGCGGGGGTCACAGGCAGGGCTGCAAAACACAGAAAAGACAAGTAGGGCTTCTACAGTATCTTACTATGCTCATGGACTGTGACTGCAATGGGGTATCTCGGGGCACGTGCGTGATGGGAGGAGTCTAGTAAACATCATGTTACTCATCTAATTGTGTATTAATGACACAAAGATACACAGAGAGATAGGTAGACAGATAAAAGAATGCATGAATGAATGGATGCATGGAAGGATGAATACATACATACATACATACATTCAAACATACATACATAAAGAATGCAGCAGCCCAGTTCAAGAAAGACATCTGCACCCCTAAATGTATGGCAGCACGATTCTCAATAACCAATCTACAATTATATAAGGAACATTAAGGATACTGGACTGCCCAGATCATCCAGTCGCCCCCGCAGACCCCATTACACTCACTGTTCACCAGCAGAGTAACATGCTACAGAATCACTGCTTGAATTCTCTGAACTATACTGCCTTCCCCATAGAATTCCCCCCCACATTATGTGAGCTCATCGTAATGCCCCCTTAGCAGCCTGCTCCCGTCCTTCACAACCAGCCTCCCTAGTCCCTTAACCTTTGCTATGTTGGTGATGGGGGGAGTGTACTCAACATGATGTTATCCACATAATTGTAGATTGATGACAAATAAATAAAAGAATAAATAGATGAATGAATGAATGAATGAATGAGAGAATGCCGCCGCCGCCAGTTTAAAAGCGACACGTGCATCCCTATGATTACCACAGCACTATTCTCAATAGCCAAGCTCAGTGTCCACCAGTAGATGAACATTGGAATATTATTCCGTCATATGAAAACAAATCCTACTATTGGAAGAAACATGGATGGTGTGAGAGTGCATCATACTCAGTGCAATAAGGCAGGCAGGTGGAGAAACACAAATATCAAATGATTTCACTCGCCTGTGCAGGAGAACCAAGAGACCTCCGAAGAAGAAAAACGGCACCAGAAGAGTGCACTAACAGTTACCAAAGGGAAAGGGATGGAGGTGCACAGGTGGGAACGGAGCAGTAAGTCAGGGGGAGCGGGGGACAATGTGCACATTACCTTTGGCATGCATAAAGTGGAAGGGGGGCATGGGGAGGGACGTACAATGCAGAGAAGACAACAAGGGATTCTACAGCATCTTACTATGCTCATGGACCGTGACTGCAATGAGGTATCTGGGGGCATTTCGTTGTGGGGGGCATTTTAGTCTACCACATGTGAAACACGTCGATGTAGACTAATGATAAATAAATAAATAAATAACAGATATCTAAGTGAGTAATTGACTAACTAAATACATTCACACATCCATACATACAAAAATAACCACTAGAATACAGCAGCCCAGTTTAAAAAAGACCTCTGAACCCGTATGATTATCAAGCACTATCCATAACTGCAAAGGTAAGTGTCTATCAGAGGATGAACAGTGGAATATTATTCTGCCATATGAAGAAACCAATCCTACCATGTGCAACAACATGGAGGGAGGTAGCGGGTATCATGCTCAGCGAAATAAGCCACGCAGAGAAAGACAAGTGTCAACTGATTTCGCTCACCTGGGGACTACCGGAAATAAGAAAGGGAGTGATAGAACAGGACAGTAGCACCCGCAGCGAACCCAAGAATGGACTCACGGTTACCAAAGGGAATGGGACTGAGGAGGACGGGTTAGGAGGGAGGGGAGAGAGGGAAAATGGGGCAGTACGAGTGGCACACAGGCTGCGGCCCGGCGGCGTGCTTAGGGAAGTCCGTATAACATAGCGATGATCAGCAGCACTTCTACGGCATATTCCTGGGCTGTTGGACAGCCACTCTTACGGGCTACGTGGTGGGGACTTGACAGTGGGGGTAGTCTAGGAACCATAATGTTGCTCATGTAACTGTGAAGTAGTGTCAACAAAATTAAAAGGAACACACAGTACCTTGGCTCTGGATTCCATTTACCCTGATGCTGTCAAGTTGATCAGTGTCCACCTCAAAGGAATCACACCTGCTCCTCTCAGCATACACATTATGTCTCTAGGACAGAGGAACCACTGTGACATCGTGGAATCTCCAGGCAACAGTGATGCGCTCACAAACTTCACCCACGGGGAGGGGCACTGCCCAGCCGTGGAGAGCTGCATCATCTTACCAAACATTAGAGTTACTTACCTACATATATATATGTATAATGATATCACTCATCATTACAGTCTCAGAACAAACAAAAAACTGAAGAACAAAACAGCAGCAGTCTCAGAAAACCCATGAATGGACTAAAAGTTAACAGAGGGAAAGAGACTGAGGTGAATGGGTGGGCATGGAGGGATTAGGGAGGGGGGAAGTAAGGACACATTAGAATAAGAATATATAATGTGGGAGCGGGGGTCACAGGCAGGGCTGCAAAACACAGAAAAGACAAGTAGGGCTTCTACAGTATCTTACTATGCTCATGGACTGTGACTGCAATGGGGTATCTCGGGGCACGTGCGTGATGGGAGGAGTCTAGTAAACATCATGTTACTCATCTAATTGTGTAGTAATGACACAAAGATACACAGAGAGATAGGTAGACAGATAAAAGAATGCATGAATGAATGGATGCATGGAAGGATGAATACATACATACATACATACATTCAAACGTACATACATAAAGAATGCAGCAGCCCAGTTCAAGAAAGACATCTGCACCCCTAAATGTATGGCAGCACGATTCTCAATAACCAATCTACAATTATATAAGGAACATTAAGGATACTGGACTGCCCAGATCATCCAGTCGCCCCCGCAGACCCCATTACACTCACTGTTCACCAGCAGAGTAACATGCTACAGAATCACTGCTTGAATTCTCTGAACTATACTGCCTTCCCCATAGAATTCCCCCCCACATTATGTGAGCTCATCGTAATGCCCCCTTAGCAGCCTGCTCCCGTCCTTCACAACCAGCCTCCCTAGTCCCTTAACCTTTGCTACGTTGGTGATGGGGGGAGTGTACTCAACATGATGTTATCCACATAATTGTAGATTGATGACAAATAAATAAAAGAATAAATAGATGAATGAATGAATGAATGAATGAGAGAATGCCGCCGCCAGTTTAAAAGCGACACGTGCATCCCTATGATTACCACAGCACTATTCTCAATAGCCAAGCTCAGTGTCCACCAGTAGATGAACATTGGAATATTATTCCGTCATATGAAAACAAATCCTACCATTGGCAGAAACATGGATGGTGTGAGAGTGCATCATACTCAGTGCAGTAAGGCAGGCAGGTGGAGAAACACAAATATCAAATGATTTCACTCGCCTGTGCAGGAGAACCAAGAGACCTCCGAGGAAGAAAAACGGCACCAGAAGAGTGCACTAACAGTTACCAAAGGGAAAGGGATGGAGGTGCACAGGTGGGAACGGAGCAGTAAGTCAGGGGGAGCGGGGGACAATGTGCACATTACCTTTGGCATGCATAAAGTGGAAGGGGGGCATGGGGAGGGACGTACAATGCAGAGAAGACAACAAGGGATTCTACGGCATCTTACTATGCTCATGGACCGTGACTGCAATGAGGTATCTGGGGGCATTTCGTTGCGGGGGGCAGTTTAGTCAACCACATGTGACTCACGTCGATGTAGACTAATGATAAATAAATAAATAAATAACAGATATCTAAGTGAGTAATTGACTAACTAAATACATTCACACATCCATACATACAAAAATAACCACTAGAATACAGCAGCCCAGTTTAAAAAAGACCTCTGAACCCGTATGATTATCAAGCACTATCCATAACGGCAAAGGTAAGTGTCTATCAGAGGATGAACAGTGGAATATTATTCTGCCATATGAAGAAACCAATCCTACCATGTGCAACAACATGGAGCGAGGTAGCGGGTATCACGCTCAGCGAAATAAGCCACGCAGAGAAAGACAAGTGTCAACTGATTTCGCTCACCTGGGGACTACCGGAAATAAGAAAGGGAGTGATAGAACAGGACAGTAGCACCCGCAGCGAACCCAAGAATGGACTCACGGTTACCAAAGGGAATGGGACTGAGGAGGACGGGTTAGGAGGGAGGGGAGAGAGGGAAAATGGGGCAGTACGAGTGGCACACAGGCTGCGGCCCGGCGGCGTGCTTAGGTAAGTCCGTATAACATAGCGATGATCAGCAGCACTTCTACGGCATATTCCTGGGCTGTTGGACAGCCACTCTTACGGGCTACGTGGTGGGAACTTGACAGTGGGGGTAGTCTAGGAACCATAATGTTGTTCATGTAACTGTGAAGTAGTGTCAACAAAATTAAAAGGAACACACAGTACCTTGGCTCTGGATTCCATTTACCCTGATGCTGTCAAGTTGGTCAGTGTCCACCTCACCGGAATCACACCTGCTCCTCTCAGCATACACATTATGTCTCTAGGACAGAGACACCACTGTGACATCGTGGAATCTCCAGGCAACAGTGATGCGCTCACAAACTTCACCCACGGGGAGGGGCACTGCCCATCCGTGGAGAGCTGCATCATCTTACCAAACATTAGAGTTACTTACCTACATATATATATATAAATATATATATATATATATGTATAATGATATCACTCATCATTACAGTCTCAGAACAAACAAAAAACTGAAGAACAAAACAGCAGCAGTCTCAGAAAACCCATGAATGGACTAAAAGTTAACAGAGGGAAGAGACTGAGGTGAATGGGTGGGCATGGAGGGATTAGGGAGGGGGGAAGTAAGGACACATTAGAATAAGAATATATAATGTGGGAGCGGGGGTCACAGGCAGGGCTGCAAAACCCAGAAAAGACAAGTAGGGCTTCAACAGTATCTTACTATGCTCATGGACTGTGACTGCAATGGGGTATCTCGGGGCACATGCGTGATGGGAGGAGTCTAGTAAACATCATGTTACTCATCTAATTGTGTATTAATGACACAAAGGTACACAGATAGATAGGTAGACAGATAAAAGAATGCATGAATGAATGGATGCATGGAAGGATGAATACATACATACATACATTCAAACATACATACATAAAGAATGCAGCATCCCAGTTCAAGAAAGACATCTGCACCCCTAAATGTATGGCAGCACGATTCTCAATAACCAATCTACAATTATATAAGGAACATTAAGGATACTGGACTGCCCAGATCATCCAGTCGCCCCCGCAGACCCCATTACACTCACTGTTCACCAGCAGAGTAACATGCTACAGAATCACTGCTTGAATTCTCTGAACTATACTGCCTTCCCCATAGAATTCCCCCCCACATTATGTGAGCTCATCGTAATGCCCCCTTAGCAGCCTGCCCCCGTCCTTCACAACCAGCCTCCCTAGTCCCTTAACCTTTGCTACGTTGGTGATGGGGGGAGTGTACTCAACATGATGTTATCCACATAATTGTAGATTGATGACAAATAAATAAAAGAATAAATAGATGAATGAATGAATGAATGAATGAGAGAATGCCGCCGCCAGTTTAAAAGCGACACGTGCATCCCTATGATTACCACAGCACTATTCTCAATAGCCAAGCTCAGTGTCCACCAGTAGATGAACATTGGAATATTATTCCGTCATATGAAAACAAATCCTACCATTGGCAGAAACATGGATGGTGTGAGAGTGCATCATACTCAGTGCAGTAAGGCAGGCAGGTGGAGAAACACAAATATCAAATGATTTCACTCGCCTGTGCAGGAGAACCAAGAGACCTCCGAGGAAGAAAAACGGCACCAGAAGAGTGCACTAACAGTTACCAAAGGGAAAGGGATGGAGGTGCACAGGTGGGAACGGAGCAGTAAGTCAGGGGGAGCGGGGGACAATGTGCACATTACCTTTGGCATGCATAAAGTGGAAGGGGGGCATGGGGAGGGACGTACAATGCAGAGAAGACAACAAGGGATTCTACGGCATCTTACTATGCTCATGGACCGTGACTGCAATGAGGTATCTGGGGGCATTTCGTTGCGGGGGGCAGTTTAGTCAACCACATGTGACTCACGTCGATGTAGACTAATGATAAATAAATAAATAAATAACAGATATCTAAGTGAGTAATTGACTAACTAAATACATTCACACATCCATACATACAAAAATAACCACTAGAATACAGCAGCCCAGTTTAAAAAAGACCTCTGAACCCGTATGATTATCAAGCACTATCCATAACGGCAAAGGTAAGTGTCTATCAGAGGATGAACAGTGGAATATTATTCTGCCATATGAAGAAACCAATCCTACCATGTGCAACAACATGGAGCGAGGTAGCGGGTATCACGCTCAGCGAAATAAGCCACGCAGAGAAAGACAAGTGTCAACTGATTTCGCTCACCTGGGGACTACCGGAAATAAGAAAGGGAGTGATAGAACAGGACAGTAGCACCCGCAGCGAACCCAAGAATGGACTCACGGTTACCAAAGGGAATGGGACTGAGGAGGACGGGTTAGGAGGGAGGGGAGAGAGGGAAAATGGGGCAGTACGAGTGGCACACAGGCTGCGGCCCGGCGGCGTGCTTAGGTAAGTCCGTATAACATAGCGATGATCAGCAGCACTTCTACGGCATATTCCTGGGCTGTTGGACAGCCACTCTTACGGGCTACGTGGTGGGGACTTGACAGTGGGGGTAGTCTAGGAACCATAATGTTGTTCATGTAACTGTGAAGTAGTGTCAACAAAATTAAAAGGAACACACAGTACCTTGGCTCTGGATTCCATTTACCCTGATGCTGTCAAGTTGGTCAGTGTCCACCTCACCGGAATCACACCTGCTCCTCTCAGCATACACATTATGTCTCTAGGACAGAGGCACCACTGTGACATCGTGGAATCTCCAGGCAACAGTGATGCGCTCACAAACTTCACCCACGGGGAGGGGCACTGCCCAGCCGTGGAGAGCTGCATCATCTTACCAAACATTAGAGTTACTTACCTACATATATATATGTATAATGATATCACTCATCATTACAGTCTCAGAACAAACAAAAAACTGAAGAACAAAACAGCAGCAGTCGCAGAAAACCCATGAATGGACTAAAAGTTAACAGAGGGAAAGAGACTGAGGTGAATGGGTGGGCATGGAGGGATTAGGGAGGGGGGAAGTAAGGACACATTAGAATAAGAATATATAATGTGGGAGCGGGGGTCACAGGCAGGGCTGCAAAACACAGAAAAGACAAGTAGGGCTTCTACAGTATCTTACTATGCTCATGGACTGTGACTGCAATGGGGTATCTCGGGGCACGTGCGTGATGGGAGGAGTCTAGTAAACATCATGTTACTCATCTAATTGTCTATTAATGACACAAAGATACACAGATAGATAGGTAGACAGATAAAAGAATGCATGAATGAATGGATGCATGGAAGGATGAATACATATATACATACATACATTCAAACATACATACATAAAGAATGCAGCAGCCCAGTTCAAGAAAGACATCTGCACCCCTAAATGTATGGCAGCACGATTCTCAATAACCAATCTACAATTATATAAGGAACATTAAGGATACTGGACTGCCCAGATCATCCAGTCGCCCCCGCAGACCCCATTACACTCACTGTTCACCAGCAGAGTAACATGCTACAGAATCACTGCTTGAATTCTCTGAACTATACTGCCTTCCCCATAGAATTCCCCCCCACATTATGTGAGCTCATCGTAATGCCCCCTTAGCAGCCTGCTCCCGTCCTTCACAACCAGCCTCCCTAGTCCCTTAACCTTTGCTACGTTGGTGATGGGGGGAGTGTACTCAACATGATGTTATCCACATAATTGTAGATTGATGACAAATAAATAAAAGAATAAATAGATGAATGAATGAATGAATGAATGAGAGAATGCCGCCGCCAGTTTAAAAGCGACACGTGCATCCCTATGATTACCACAGCACTATTCTCAATAGCCAAGCTCAGTGTCCACCAGTAGATGAACATTGGAATATTATTCTGTCATATGAAAACAAATCCTACCATTGGCAGAAACATGGATGGTGTGAGAGTGCATCATACTCAGTGCAGTAAGGCAGGCAGGTGGAGAAACACAAATATCAAATGATTTCACTCGCCTGTGCAGGAGAACCAAGAGACCTCCGAGGAAGAAAAACGGCACCAGAAGAGTGCACTAACAGTTACCAAAGGGAAAGGGATGGAGGTGCACAGGTGGGAACGGAGCAGCAAGTCAGGGGGAGCGGGGGACAATGTGCACATTACCTTTGGCATGCATAAAGTGGAAGGGGGGCATGGGGAGGGACGTACAATGCAGAGAAGACAACAAGGGATTCTACAGCATCTTACTATGCTCATGGACCGTGACTGCAATGAGGTATCTGGGGGCATTTCGTTGCGGGGGGCAGTTTAGTCAACCACATGTGACTCACGTCGATGTAGACTAATGATAAATAAATAAATAAATAACAGATATCTAAGTGAGTAATTGACTAACTAAATACATTCACACATCCATACATACAAAAATAACCACTAGAATACAGCAGCCCAGTTTAAAAAAGACCTCTGAACCCGTATGATTATCAAGCACTATCCATAACGGCAAAGGTAAGTGTCTATCAGAGGATGAACAGTGGAATATTATTCTGCCATATGAGGAAACCAATCCTACCATGTGCAACAACATGGAGGGAGGTAGCGGGTATCACGCTCAGCGAAATAAGCCACGCAGAGAAAGACAAGTGTCAACTGATTTCGCTCACCTGGGGACTACCGGAAATAAGAAAGGTAGTGATAGAACAGGACAGTAGCACCCGCAGCGAACCCAAGAATGGACTCACGGTTACCAAAGGGAATGGGACTGAGGAGGACGGGTTAGGAGGGAGGGGAGAGAGGGAAAATGGGGCAGTACGAGTGGCACACAGGCTGCGGCCCGGCGGCGTGCTTAGGTAAGTCCGTATAACATAGCGATGATCAGCAGCACTTCTACGGCATATTCCTGGGCTGTTGGACAGCCACTCTTACGGGCTACGTGGTGGGGACTTGACAGTGGGGGTAGTCTAGGAACCATAATGTTGTTCATGTAACTGTGAAGTAGTGTCAACAAAATTAAAAGGAACACACAGTACCTTGGCTCTGGATTCCATTTACCCTGATGCTGTCAAGTTGGTCAGTGTCCACCTCACCCGAATCACACCTGCTCCTCTCAGCATACACATTATGTCTCTAGGACAGAGGCACCACTGTGACATCGTGGAATCTCCAGGCAACAGTGATGCGCTCACAAACTTCACCCACGGGGAGGGGCACTGCCCAGCCGTGGAGAGCTGCATCATCTTACCAAACATTAGAGTTACTTACCTACATATATATATATATATATATATATGTATGTATGTATAATGATATCACTCATCATTACAGTCTCAGAACAAACAAAAAACTGAAGAACAAAACAGCAGCAGTCTCAGAAAACCCATGAATGGACTAAAAGTTAACAGAGGGAAAGAGACTGAGGTGAATGGGTGGGCATGGAGGGATTAGGGAGGGGGGAAGTAAGGACACATTAGAATAAGAATATATAATGTGGGAGCGGGGGTCACAGGCAGGGCTGCAAAACCCAGAAAAGACAAGTAGGGCTTCAACAGTATCTTACTATGCTCATGGACTGTGACTGCAATGGGGTATCTCGGGGCACGTGCGTGATGGGAGGAGTCTAGTAGACATCATGTTACTCATCTAATTGTGTATTAATGACACAAAGATACACAGAGAGATAGGTAGACAGATAAAAGAATGCATGAATGAATGGATGCATGGAAGGATGAATACATACATACATACATACATTCAAACATACATACATAAAGAATGCAGCAGCCCAGTTCAAGAAAGACATCTGCACCCCTAAATGTATGGCAGCACGATTCTCAATAACCAATCTACAATTATATAAGGAACATTAAGGATACTGGACTGCCCAGATCATCCAGTCGCCCCCGCAGACCCCATTACACTCACTGTTCACCAGCAGAGTAACATGCTACAGAATCACTGCTTGAATTCTCTGAACTATACTGCCTTCCCCATAGAATTCCCCCCCACATTATGTGAGCTCATCGTAATGCCCCCTTAGCAGCCTGCTCCCGTCCTTCACAACCAGCCTCCCTAGTCCCTTAACCTTTGCTATGTTGGTGATGGGGGGAGTGTACTCAACATGATGTTATCCACATAATTGTAGATTGATGACAAATAAATAAAAGAATAAATAGATGAATGAATGAATGAATGAATGAGAGAATGCCGCCGCCGCCAGTTTAAAAGCGACACGTGCATCCCTATGATTACCACAGCACTATTCTCAATAGCCAAGCTCAGTGTCCACCAGTAGATGAACATTGGAATATTATTCCGTCATATGAAAACAAATCCTACCATTGGCAGAAACATGGATGGTGTGAGAGTGCATCATACTCAGTGCAATAAGGCAAGCAGGTGGAGAAACACAAATATCAAATGATTTCACTCGCCTGTGCAGGAGAACCAAGAGACCTCCGAAGAAGAAAAACGGCACCAGAAGAGTGCACTAACAGTTACCAAAGGGAAAGGGATGGAGGTGCACAGGTGGGAACGGAGCAGTAAGTCAGGGGGAGCGGGGGACAATGTGCACATTACCTTTGGCATGCATAAAGTGGAAGGGGGCATGGGGAGGGATGTACAATGCAGAGAAGACAACAAGGGATTCTACAGCATCTTACTATGCTCATGGACCGTGACTGCAATGAGGTATCTGGGGGCATTTCGTTGTGGGGGGCAGTTTAGTCAACCACATGTGACTCACGTCGATGTAGACTAATGATAAATAAATAAATAAATAACAGATATCTAAGTGAGTAATTGACTAACTAAATACATTCACACATCCATACATACAAAAATAACCACTAGAATACAGCAGCCCAGTTTAAAAAAGACCTCTGAACCCGTATGATTATCAAGCACTATCCATAACTGCAAAGGTAAGTGTCTATCAGAGGATGAACAGTGGAATATTATTCTGCCATATGAAGAAACCAATCCTACCATGTGCAACAACATGGAGGGAGGTAGCGGGTATCATGCTCAGCGAAATAAGCCACGCAGAGAAAGACAAGTGTCAACTGATTTCGCTCACCTGGGGACTACCGGAAAGAAGAAAGGGAGTGATAGAACAGGACAGTAGCACCCGCAGCGAACCCAAGAATGGACTCACGGTTACCAAAGGGAATGGGACTGAGGAGGACGGGTTAGGAGGGAGGGGAGAGAGGGAAAATGGGGCAGTACGAGTGGCACACAGGCTGCGGCCCGGCGGCGTGCTTAGGTAAGTCCGTATAACATAGCGATGATCAGCAGCACTTCTACGGCATATTCCTGGGCTGTTGGACAGCCACTCTTACGGGCTACGTGGTGGGGACTTGACAGTGGGGGTAGTCTAGGAACCATAATGTTGTTCATGTAACTGTGAAGTAGTGTCAACAAAATTAAAAGGAACACACAGTACCTTGGCTCTGGATTCCATTTACCCTGATGCTGTCAAGTTGGTCAGTGTCCACCTCACCGGAATCACACCTGCTCCTCTCAGCATACACATTATGTCTCTAGGACAGAGGAACCACTGTGACATCGTGGAATCTCCAGGCAACAGTGATGCGCTCACAAACTTCACCCACGGGGAGGGGCACTGCCCAGCCGTGGAGAGCTGCATCATCTTACCAAACATTAGAGTTACTTACCTACATATATATATATATATATATATTATATATATATATATATATATGTATAATGATATCACTCATCATTACAGTCTCAGAACAAACAAAAAACTGAAGAACAAAACAGCAGCAGTCTCAGAAAACCCATGAATGGACTAAAAGTTAACAGAGGGAAAGAGACTGAGGTGAATGGGTGGGCATGGAGGGATTAGGGAGGGGGGAAGTAAGGACACATTAGAATAAGAATATATAATGTGGGAGCGGGGGTCACAGGCAGGGCTGCAAAACACAGAAAAGACAAGTAGGGCTTCTACAGTATCTTACTATGCTCATGGACTGTGACTGCAATGGGGTATCTCGGGGCACGTGCGTGATGGGAGGAGTCTAGTAGACATCATGTTACTCATCTAATTGTGTATTAATGACACAAAGATACACAGAGAGATAGGTAGACAGATAAAAGAATGCATGAATGAATGGATGCATGGAAGGATGAATACATACATACATACATACATTCAAACATACATACATAAAGAATGCAGCAGCCCAGTTCAAGAAAGACATCTGCACCCCTAAATATATGGCAGCACGATTCTCAATAACCAATCTACAATTATATAAGGAACATTAAGGATACTGGACTGCCCAGATCATCCAGTCGCCCCCGCAGACCCCATTACACTCACTGTTCACCAGCAGAGTAACATGCTACAGAATCACTGCTTGAATTCTCTGAACTATACTGCCTTCCCCATAGAATTCCCCCCCACATTATGTGAGCTCATCGTAATGCCCCCTTAGCAGCCTGCTCCCGTCCTTCACAACCAGCCTCCCTAGTCCCTTAACCTTTGCTACGTTGGTGATGGGGGGAGTGTACTCAACATGATGTTATCCACATAATTGTAGATTGATGACAAATAAATAAAAGAATAAATAGATGAATGAATGAATGAATGAATGAGAGAATGCCGCCGCCGCCAGTTTAAAAGCGACACGTGCATCCCTATGATTACCACAGCACTATTCTCAATAGCCAAGCTCAGTGTCCACCAGTAGATGAACATTGGAATATTATTCCGTCATATGAAAACAAATCCTACCATTGGCAGAAACATGGATGGTGTGAGAGTGCATCATACTCAGTGCAATAAGGCAAGCAGGTGGAGAAACACAAATATCAAATGATTTCACTCGCCTGTGCAGGAGAACCAAGAGACCTCCGAAGAAGAAAAACGGCACCAGAAGAGTGCACTAACAGTTACCAAAGGGAAAGGGATGGAGGTGCACAGGTGGGAACGGAGCAGTAAGTCAGGGGGAGCGGGGGACAATGTGCACATTACCTTTGGCATGCATAAAGTGGAAGGGGGGCATGGGGAGGGACGTACAATGCAGAGAAGACAACAAGGGATTCTACAGCATCTTACTATGCTCATGGACCGTGACTGCAATGAGGTATCTGGGGGCATTTCGTTGTGGGGGGCAGTTTAGTCAACCACATGTGACTCACGTCGATGTAGACTAATGATAAATAAATAAATAAATAACAGATATCTAAGTGAGTAATTGACTGACTAAATACATTCACACATCCATACATACAAAAATAACCACTAGAATACAGCAGCCCAGTTTAAAAAAGACCTCTGAACCCGTATGATTATCAAGCACTATCCATAACTGCAAAGGTAAGTGTCTATCAGAGGATGAACAGTGGAATATTATTCTGCCATATGAAGAAACCAATCCTACCATGTGCAACAACATGGAGGGAGGTAGCGGGTATCATGCTCAGCGAAATAAGCCACGCAGAGAAAGACAAGTGTCAACTGATTTCGCTCACCTGGGGACTACCGGAAAGAAGAAAGGGAGTGATAGAACAGGACAGTAGCACCCGCAGCGAACCCAAGAATGGACTCACGGTTACCAAAGGGAATGGGACTGAGGAGGACGGGTTAGGAGGGAGGGGAGAGAGGGAAAATGGGGCAGTACGAGTGGCACACAGGCAGCGGCCCGGCGGCGTGCTTAGGTAAGTCCGTATAACATAGCGATGATCAGCAGCACTTCTACGGCATATTCCTGGGCTGTTGGACAGCCACTCTTACGGGCTACGTGGTGGGGACTTGACAGTGGGGGTAGTCTAGGAACCATAATGTTGTTCATGTAACTGTGAAGTAGTGTCACCAAAATTAAAAGGAACACACAGTACCTTGGCTCTGGATTCCATTTACCCTGATGCTGTCAAGTTGGTCAGTGTCCACCTCACCGGAATCACACCTGCTCCTCTCAGCATACACATTATGTCTCTAGGACAGAGGAACCACTGTGACATCGTGGAATCTCCAGGCAACAGTGATGCGCTCACAAACTTCACCCACGGGGAGGGGCACTGCCCAGCCGTGGAGAGCTGCATCATCTTACCAAACATTAGAGTTACTTACCTACATATATATATATATATATATATTATATATATATATATATATGTATAATGATATCACTCATCATTACAGTCTCAGAACAAACAAAAAACTGAAGAACAAAACAGCAGCAGTCTCAGAAAACCCATGAATGGACTAAAAGTTAACAGAGGGAAAGAGACTGAGGTGAATGGGTGGGCATGGAGGGATTAGGGAGGGGGGAAGTAAGGACACATTAGAATAAGAATATATAATGTGGGAGCGGGGGTCACAGGCAGGGCTGCAAAACCCAGAAAAGACAAGTAGGGCTTCTACAGTATCTTACTATGCTCATGGACTGTGACTGCAATGGGGTATCTCGGGGCACGTGCGTGATGGGAGGAGTCTAGTAGACATCATGTTACTCATCTAATTGTGTATTAATGACACAAAGATACACAGAGAGATAGGTAGACAGATAAAAGAATGCATGAATGAATGGATGCATGGAAGGATGAATACATACATACATACATACATTCAAACATACATACATAAAGAATGCAGCAGCCCAGTTCAAGAAAGACATCTGCACCCCTAAATATATGGCAGCACGATTCTCAATAACCAATCTACAATTATATAAGGAACATTAAGGATACTGGACTGCCCAGATCATCCAGTCGCCCCCGCAGACCCCATTACACTCACTGTTCACCAGCAGAGTAACATGCTACAGAATCACTGCTTGAATTCTCTGAACTATACTGCCTTCCCCATAGAATTCCCCCCCACATTATGTGAGCTCATCGTAATGCCCCCTTAGCAGCCTGCTCCCGTCCTTCACAACCAGCCTCCCTAGTCCCTTAACCTTTGCTACGTTGGTGATGGGGGGAGTGTACTCAACATGATGTTATCCACATAATTGTAGATTGATGACAAATAAATAAAAGAATAAATAGATGAATGAATGAATGAATGAATGAGAGAATGCCGCCGCCGCCAGTTTAAAAGCGACACGTGCATCCCTATGATTACCACAGCACTATTCTCAATAGCCAAGCTCAGTGTCCACCAGTAGATGAACATTGGAATATTATTCCGTCATATGAAAACAAATCCTACCATTGGCAGAAACATGCATGGTGTGAGAGTGCATCATACTCAGTGCAATAAGGCAAGCAGGTGGAGAAACACAAATATCAAATGATTTCACTCGCCTGTGCAGGAGAACCAAGAGACCTCCGAAGAAGAAAAACGGCACCAGAAGAGTGCACTAACAGTTACCAAAGGGAAAGGGATGGAGGTGCACAGGTGGGAACGGAGCAGTAAGTCAGGGGGAGCGGGGGACAATGTGCACATTACCTTTGGCATGCATAAAGTGGAAGGGGGGCATGGGGAGGGACGTACAATGCAGAGAAGACAACAAGGGATTCTACAGCATCTTACTATGCTCATGGACCGTGACTGCAATGAGGTATCTGGGGGCATTTCGTTGTGGGGGGCAGTTTAGTCAACCACATGTGACTCACGTCGATGTAGACTAATGATAAATAAATAAATAAATAACAGATATCTAAGTGAGTAATTGACTGACTAAATACATTCACACATCCATACATACAAAAATAACCACTAGAATACAGCAGCCCAGTTTAAAAAAGACCTCTGAACCCGTATGATTATCAAGCACTATCCATAACTGCAAAGGTAAGTGTCTATCAGAGGATGAACAGTGGAATATTATTCTGCCATATGAAGAAACCAATCCTACCATGTGCAACAACATGGAGGGAGGTAGCGGGTATCATGCTCAGCGAAATAAGCCACGCAGAGAAAGACAAGTGTCAACTGATTTCGCTCACCTGGGGACTACCGGAAAGAAGAAAGGGAGTGATAGAACAGGACAGTAGCACCCGCAGCGAACCCAAGAATGGACTCACGGTTACCAAAGGGAATGGGACTGAGGAGGACGGGTTAGGAGGGAGGGGAGAGAGGGAAAATGGGGCAGTACGAGTGGCACACAGGCAGCGGCCCGGCGGCGTGCTTAGGTAAGTCCGTATAACATAGCGATGATCAGCAGCACTTCTACGGCATATTCCTGGGCTGTTGGACAGCCACTCTTACGGGCTACGTGGTGGGGACTTGACAGTGGGGGTAGTCTAGGAACCATAATGTTGTTCATGTAACTGTGAAGTAGTGTCACCAAAATTAAAAGGAACACACAGTACCTTGGCTCTGGATTCCATTTACCCTGATGCTGTCAAGTTGGTCAGTGTCCACCTCACCGGAATCACACCTGCTCCTCTCAGCATACACATTATGTCTCTAGGACAGAGGAACCACTGTGACATCGTGGAATCTCCAGGCAACAGTGATGCGCTCACAAACTTCACCCACGGGGAGGGGCACTGCCCAGCCGTGGAGAGCTGCATCATCTTACCAAACATTAGAGTTACTTACCTACATATATATATATATATATATATATATTATATATATATATATATATATGTATAATGATATCACTCATCATTACAGTCTCAGAACAAACAAAAAACTGAAGAACAAAACAGCAGCAGTCTCAGAAAACCCATGAATGGACTAAAAGTTAACAGAGGGAAAGAGACTGAGGTGAATGGGTGGGCATGGAGGGATTAGGGAGGGGGGAAGTAAGGACACATTAGAATAAGAATATATAATGTGGGAGCGGGGGTCACAGGCAGGGCTGCAAAACCCAGAAAAGACAAGTAGGGCTTCTACAGTATCTTACTATGCTCATGGACTGTGACTGCAATGGGGTATCTCGGGGCACGTGCGTGATGGGAGGAGTCTAGTAGACATCATGTTACTCATCTAATTGTGTATTAATGACACAAAGATACACAGAGAGATAGGTAGACAGATAAAAGAATGCATGAATGAATGGATGCATGGAAGGATGAATACATACATACATACATACATTCAAACGTACTTACATAAGGAATGCAGCAGCCCAGTTCAAGAAAGACATCTGCACCCCTAAATGTATGGCAGCACGATTCTCAATAACCAATCTACAATTATATAAGGAACATTACGGATACTGGACTGCCCAGATCATCCAGTCGCCCCCGCAGACCCCATTACACTCACTGTTCACCAGCAGAGTAACATGCTACAGAATCACTGCTTGAATTCTCTGAACTATACTGCCTTCCCCATAGAATTCCCCCCCACATTATGTGAGCTCATCGTAATGCCCCCTTAGCAGCCTGCTCCCGTCCTTCACAACCAGCCTCCCTAGTCCCTTAACCTTTGCTACGTTGGTGATGGGGGGAGTGTACTCAACATGATGTTATCCACATAATTGTAGATTGATGACAAATAAATAAAAGAATAAATAGATGAATGAATGAATGAATGAATGAGAGAATGCCGCCGCCGCCAGTTTAAAAGCGACACGTGCATCCCTATGATTACCACAGCACTATTCTCAATAGCCAAGCTCAGTGTCCACCAGTAGATGAACATTGGAATATTATTCCGTCATATGAAAACAAATCCTACCATTGGCAGAAACATGGATGGTGTGAGAGTGCATCATACTCAGTGCAATAAGGCAGGCAGGTGGAGAAACACAAATATCAAATGATTTCACTCGCCTGTGCAGGAGAACCAAGAGACCTCCGAAGAAGAAAAACGGCACCAGAAGAGTGCACTAACAGTTACCAAAGGGAAAGGGATGGAGGTGCACAGGTGGGAACGGAGCAGTAAGTCAGGGGGAGCGGGGGACAATGTGCACATTACCTTTGGCATGCATAAAGTGGAAGGGGGGCATGGGGAGGGACGTACAATGCAGAGAAGACAACAAGGGATTCTACAGCATCTTACTATGCTCATGGACCGTGACTGCAATGAGGTATCTGGGGGCATTTCGTTGTGGGGGGCAGTTTAGTCAACCACATGTGACTCACGTCGATGTAGACTAATGATAAATAAATAAATAAATAACAGATATCTAAGTGAGTAATTGACTGACTAAATACATTCACACATCCATACATACAAAAATAACCACTAGAATACAGCAGCCCAGTTTAAAAAAGACCTCTGAACCCGTATGATTATCAAGCACTATCCATAACTGCAAAGGTAAGTGTCTATCAGAGGATGAACAGTGGAATATTATTCTGCCATATGAAGAAACCAATCCTACCATGTGCAACAACATGGAGGGAGGTAGCGGGTATCATGCTCAGCGAAATAAGCCACGCAGAGAAAGACAAGTGTCAACTGATTTCGCTCACCTGGGGACTACCGGAAAGAAGAAAGGGAGTGATAGAACAGGACAGTAGCACCCGCAGCGAACCCAAGAATGGACTCACGGTTACCAAAGGGAATGGGACTGAGGAGGACGGGTTAGGAGGGAGGGGAGAGAGGGAAAATGGGGCAGTACGAGTGGCACACAGGCAGCGGCCCGGCGGCGTGCTTAGGTAAGTCCGTATAACATAGCGATGATCAGCAGCACTTCTACGGCATATTCCTGGGCTGTTGGACAGCCACTCTTACGGGCTACGTGGTGGGGACTTGACAGTGGGGGTAGTCTAGGAACCATAATGTTGTTCATGTAACTGTGAAGTAGTGTCACCAAAATTAAAAGGAACACACAGTACCTTGGCTCTGGATTCCATTTACCCTGATGCTGTCAAGTTGGTCAGTGTCCACCTCACCGGAATCACACCTGCTCCTCTCAGCATACACATTATGTCTCTAGGACAGAGGAACCACTGTGACATCGTGGAATCTCCAGGCAACAGTGATGCGCTCACAAACTTCACCCACGGGGAGGGGCACTGCCCAGCCGTGGAGAGCTGCATCATCTTACCAAACATTAGAGTTACTTACCTACATATATATATATATATATATATTATATATATATATATATATATGTATAATGATATCACTCATCATTACAGTCTCAGAACAAACAAAAAACTGAAGAACAAAACAGCAGCAGTCTCAGAAAACCCATGAATGGACTAAAAGTTAACAGAGGGAAAGAGACTGAGGTGAATGGGTGGGCATGGAGGGATTAGGGAGGGGGGAAGTAAGGACACATTAGAATAAGAATATATAATGTGGGAGCGGGGGTCACAGGCAGGGCTGCAAAACCCAGAAAAGACAAGTAGGGCTTCTACAGTATCTTACTATGCTCATGGACTGTGACTGCAATGGGGTATCTCGGGGCACGTGCGTGATGGGAGGAGTCTAGTAGACATCATGTTACTCATCTAATTGTGTATTAATGACACAAAGATACACAGAGAGATAGGTAGACAGATAAAAGAATGCATGAATGAATGGATGCATGGAAGGATGAATACATACATACATACATACATTCAAACATACATACATAAAGAATGCAGCAGCCCAGTTCAAGAAAGACATCTGCACCCCTAAATGTATGGCAGCACGATTCTCAATAACCAATCTACAATTATATAAGGAACATTAAGGATACTGGACTGCCCAGATCATCCAGTCGCCCCCGCAGACCCCATTACACTCACTGTTCACCAGCAGAGTAACATGCTACAGAATCACTGCTTGAATTCTCTGAACTATACTGCCTTCCCCATAGAATTCCCCCCCACATTATGTGAGCTCATCGTAATGCCCCCTTAGCAGCCTGCTCCCGTCCTTCACAACCAGCCTCCCTAGTCCCTTAACCTTTGCTACGTTGGTGATGGGGGGAGTGTACTCAACATGATGTTATCCACATAATTGTAGATTGATGACAAATAAATAAAAGAATAAATAGATGAATGAATGAATGAATGAATGAGAGAATGCCGCCGCCGCCAGTTTAAAAGCGACACGTGCATCCCTATGATTACCACAGCACTATTCTCAATAGCCAAGCTCAGTGTCCACCAGTAGATGAACATTGGAATATTATTCCGTCATATGAAAACAAATCCTACCATTGGCAGAAACATGGATGGTGTGAGAGTGCATCATACTCAGTGCAATAAGGCAGGCAGGTGGAGAAACACAAATATCAAATGATTTCACTCGCCTGTGCAGGAGAACCAAGAGACCTCCGAAGAAGAAAAACGGCACCAGAAGAGTGCACTAACAGTTACCAAAGGGAAAGGGATGGAGGTGCACAGGTGGGAACGGAGCAGTAAGTCAGGGGGAGCGGGGGACAATGTGCACATTACCTTTGGCATGCATAAAGTGGAAGGGGGGCATGGGGAGGGACGTACAATGCAGAGAAGACAACAAGGGATTCTACAGCATCTTACTATGCTCATGGACCGTGACTGCAATGAGGTATCTGGGGGCATTTCGTTGCGGGGGGCAGTTTAGTCAACCACATGTGACTCACGTCGATGTAGACTAATGATAAATAAATAAATAAATAACAGATATCTAAGTGAGTAATTGACTGACTAAATACATTCACACATCCATACATACAAAAATAACCACTAGAATACAGCAGCCCAGTTTAAAAAAGACCTCTGAACCCGTATGATTATCAAGCACTATCCATAACTGCAAAGGTAAGTGTCTATCAGAGGATGAACAGTGGAATATTATTCTGCCATATGAAGAAACCAATCCTACCATGTGCAACAACATGGAGGGAGGTAGCGGGTATCATGCTCAGCGAAATAAGCCACGCAGAGAAAGACAAGTGTCAACTGATTTCGCTCACCTGGGGACTACCGGAAAGAAGAAAGGGAGTGATAGAACAGGACAGTAGCACCCGCAGCGAACCCAAGAATGGACTCACGGTTACCAAAGGGAATGGGACTGAGGAGGACGGGTTAGGAGGGAGGGGAGAGAGGGAAAATGGGGCAGTACGAGTGGCACACAGGCTGCGGCCCGGCGGCGTGCTTAGGGAAGTCCGTATAACATAGCGATGATCAGCAGCACTTCTACGGCATATTCCTGGGCTGTTGGACAGCCACTCTTACGGGCTACGTGGTGGGGACTTGACAGTGGGGGTAGTCTAGGAACCATAATGTTGTTCATGTAACTGTGAAGTAGTGTCAACAAAATTAAAAGGAACACACAGTACCTTGGCTCTGGATTCCATTTACCCTGATGCTGTCAAGTTGATCAGTGTCCACCTCAAAGGAATCACACCTGCTCCTCTCAGCATACACATTATGTCTCTAGGACAGAGGAACCACTGTGACATCGTGGAATCTCCAGGCAACAGTGATGCGCTCACAAACTTCACCCACGGGGAGGGGCACTGCCCAGCCGTGGAGAGCTGCATCATCTTACCAAACATTAGAGTTACTTACCTACATATATATATGTATAATGATATCACTCATCATTACAGTCTCAGAACAAACAAAAAACTGAAGAACAAAACAGCAGCAGTCTCAGAAAACCCATGAATGGACTAAAAGTTAACAGAGGGAAAGAGACTGAGGTGAATGGGTGGGCATGGAGGGATTAGGGAGGGGGGAAGTAAGGACACATTAGAATAAGAATATATAATGTGGGAGCGGGGGTCACAGGCAGGGCTGCAAAACCCAGAAAAGACAAGTAGGGCTTCTACAGTATCTTACTATGCTCATGGACTGTGACTGCAATGGGGTATCTCGGGGCACGTGCGTGATGGGAGGAGTCTAGTAGACATCATGTTACTCATCTAATTGTGTATTAATGACACAAAGATACACAGAGAGATAGGTAGACAGATAAAAGAATGCATGAATGAATGGATGCATGGAAGGATGAATACATACATACATACATACATTCAAACGTACATACATAAAGAATGCAGCAGCCCAGTTCAAGAAAGACATCTGCACCCCTAAATGTATGGCAGCACGATTCTCAATAACCAATCTACAATTATATAAGGAACATTAAGGATACTGGACTGCCCAGATCATCCAGTCGCCCCCGCAGACCCCATTACACTCACTGTTCACCAGCAGAGTAACATGCTACAGAATCACTGCTTGAATTCTCTGAACTATACTGCCTTCCCCATAGAATTCCCCCCCACATTATGTGAGCTCATCGTAATGCCCCCTTAGCATCCTGCTCCTGTCCTTCACAACCAGCCTCCCTAGTCCCTTAACCTTTGCTACGTTGGTGATGGGGGGAGTGTACTCAACATGATGTTATCCACATAATTGTAGATTGATGACAAATAAATAAAAGAATAAATAGATGAATGAATGAATGAATGAATGAGAGAATGCCGCCGCCGCCAGTTTAAAAGCGACACGTGCATCCCTATGATTACCACAGCACTATTCTCAATAGCCAAGCTCAGTGTCCACCAGTAGATGAACATTGGAATATTATTCCGTCATATGAAAACAAATCCTACCATTGGCAGAAACATGGATGGTGTGAGAGTGCATCATACTCAGTGCAATAAGGCAGGCAGGTGGAGAAACACAAATATCAAATGATTTCACTCGCCTGTGCAGGAGAACCAAGAGACCTCCGAAGAAGAAAAACGGCACCAGAAGAGTGCACTAACAGTTACCAAAGGGAAAGGGATGGAGGTGCACAGGTGGGAACGGAGCAGTAAGTCAGGGGGAGCGGGGGACAATGTGCACATTACCTTTGGCATGCATAAAGTGGAAGGGGGGCATGGGGAGGGACGTACAATGCAGAGAAGACAACAAGGGATTCTACAGCATCTTACTATGCTCATGGACTGTGACTGCAATGAGGTATCTGGGGGCATTTCGTTGTGGGGGGCAGTTTAGTCAACCACATGTGACTCACGTCGATGTAGACTAATGATAAATAAATAAATAAATAACAGATATCTAAGTGAGTAATTGACTAACTAAATACATTCACACATCCATACATACAAAAATAACCACTAGAATACAGCAGCCCAGTTTAAAAAAGACCTCTGAACCCGTATGATTATCAAGCACTATCCATAACTGCAAAGGTAAGTGTCTATCAGAGGATGGACAGTGGAATATTATTCTGCCATATGAAGAAACCAATCCTACCATGTGCAACAACATGGAGGGAGGTAGCGGGTATCATGCTCAGCGAAATAAGCCACGCAGAGAAAGACAAGTGTCAACTGATTTCGCTCACCTGGGGACTACCGGAAATAAGAAAGGGAGTGATAGAACAGGACAGTAGCACCCGCAGCGAACCCAAGAATGGACTCACGGTTACCAAAGGGAATGGGACTGAGGAGGACGGGTTAGGAGGGAGGGGAGAGAGGGAAAATGGGGCAGTACGAGTGGCACACAGGCTGCGGCCCGGCGGCGTGCTTAGGTAAGTCCGTATAACATAGCGATGATCAGCAGCACTTCTACGGCATATTCCTGGGCTGTAGGACAGCCACTCTTACGGGCTACGTGGTGGGGACTTGTCAGTGGGGGTAGTCTAGGAACCATAATGTTGTTCATGTAACTGTGAAGTAGTGTCAACAAAATTAAAAGGAACACACAGTACCTTGGCTCTGGATTCCATTTACCCTGATGCTGTCAAGTTGGTCAGTGTCCACCTCACCGGAATCACACCTGCTCCTCTCAGCATACACATTATGTCTCTAGGACAGAGGCACCACTGTGACATCGTGGAATCTCCAGGCAACAGTGAGGCGCTCACAAACTTCACCCACGGGGAGGGGCACTGCCCATCCGTGGAGAGCTGCATCATCTTACCAAACATTAGAGTTACTTACCTACATATATAAATGTATAATGATATCACTCATCATTACAGTCTCAGAATAAACAAAAAACTGAAGAACAAAACAGCAGCAGTCTCAGAAAACCCATGAATGGACTAAAAGTTAACAGAGGGAAAGAGACTGAGGTGAATGGGTGGGCAGAGAGGGATTAGGGAGGGGGGAAGTAAGGACACATTAGAATAAGAATATATAATGTGGGAGCGGGGGTCACAGGCAGGGCTGCAAAACCCAGAAAAGACAAGTAGGGCTTCTACAGTATCTTACTATGCTCATGGACTGTGACTGCAATGGGGTATCTCGGGGCACGTGCGTGATGGGAGGAGTCTAGTAGACATCATGTTACTCATCTAATTGTGTATTAATGACACAAAGATACACAGAGAGATAGGTAGACAGATAAAAGAATGCATGAATGAATGGATGCATGGAAGGATGAATACATACATACATACCTACATTCAAACGTACTTACATAAAGAATGCAGCAGCCCAGTTCAAGAAAGACATCTGTACCCCTAAATGTATGGCAGCACGATTCTCAATAACCAATCTACAATTATATAAGGAACATTAAGGATACTGGACTGCCCAGATCATCCAGTCGCCCCCGCAGTCCCCATTACACTCACTGTTCACCAGCAGAGTAACATGCTACAGAATCACTGCTTGAATTCTCTGAACTATACTGCCTTCCCCATAGAATTCCCCCCCACATTATGTGAGCTCATCGTAATGCCCCCTTAGCAGCCTGCTCCCGTCCTTCACAACCAGCCTCCCTAGTCCCTTAACCTTTGCTACGTTGGTGATGGGGGGAGTGTACTCAACATGATGTTATCCACATAATTGTAGATTGATGACAAATAAATAAAAGAATAAATAGATGAATGAATGAATGAATGAATGAGAGAATGCCGCCGCCGCCAGTTTAAAAGCGACACGTGCATCCCTATGATTACCACAGCACTATTCTCAATAGCCAAGCTCAGTGTCCACCAGTAGATGAACATTGGAATATTATTCCGTCATATGAAAACAAATCCTACCATTGGCAGAAACATGGATGGTGTGAGAGTGCATCATACTCAGTGCAATAAGGCAGGCAGGTGGAGAAACACAAATATCAAATGATTTCACTCGCCTGTGCAGGAGAACCAAGAGACCTCCAAAGAAGAAAAACGGCACCAGAAGAGTGCACTAACAGTTACCAAAGGGAAAGGGATGGAGGTGCACAGGTGGGAACGGAGCAGTAAGTCAGGGGGAGCGGGGGACAATGTGCACATTACCTTTGGCATGCATAAAGTGGAAGGGGGGCATGGGGAGGGACGTACAATGCAGAGAAGACAACAAGGGATTCTACAGCATCTTACTATGCTCATGGACTGTGACTGCAATGAGGTATCTGGGGGCATTTCGTTGTGGGGGGCAGTTTAGTCAACCACATGTGACTCACGTCGATGTAGACTAATGATAAATAAATAAATAAATAACAGATATCTAAGTGAGTAATTGACTAACTAAATACATTCACACATCCATACATACAAAAATAACCACTAGAATACAGCAGCCCAGTTTAAAAAAGACCTCTGAACCCGTATGATTATCAAGCACTATCCATAACTGCAAAGGTAAGTGTCTATCAGAGGATGAACAGTGGAATATTATTCTGCCATATGAAGAAACCAATCCTACCATGTGCAACAACATGGAGGGAGGTAGCGGGTATCATGCTCAGCGAAATAAGCCACGCAGAGAAAGACAAGTGTCAACTGATTTCGCTCACCTGGGGACTACCGGAAAGAAGAAAGGGAGTGATAGAACAGGACAGTAGCACCCGCAGCGAACCCAAGAATGGACTCACGGTTACCAAAGGGAATGGGACTGAGGAGGACGGGTTAGGAGGGAGGGGAGAGAGGGAAAATGGGGCAGTACGAGTGGCACACAGGCTGCGGCCCGGCGGCGTGCTTAGGTAAGTCCGTATAACATAGCGATGATCAGCAGCACTTCTACGGCATATTCCTGGGCTGTTGGACAGCCACTCTTACGGGCTACGTGGTGGGGACTTGACAGTGGGGGTAGTCTAGGAACCATAATGTTGTTCATGTAACTGTGAAGTAGTGTCAACAAAATTAAAAGGAACACACAGTACCTTGGCTCTGGATTCCATTTACCCTGATGCTGTCAAGTTGGTCAGTGTCCACCTCACCGGAATCACACCTGCTCCTCTCAGCATACACATTATGTCTCTAGGACAGAGGCACCACTGTGACATCGTGGAATCTCCAGGCAACAGTGATGCGCTCACAAACTTCACCCACGGGGAGGGGCACTGCCCAGCCGTGGAGAGCTGAATCATCTTACCAAACATTAGAGTTACTTACCTACATATATATATGTATAATGATATCACTCATCATTACAGTCTCAGAATAAACAAAAAACTGAAGAACAAAACAGCAGCAGTCTCAGAAAACCCATGAATGGACTAAAAGTTAACAGAGGGAAAGAGACTGAGGTGAATGGGTGGGCAGAGAGGGATTAGGGAGGGGGGAAGTAAGGACACATTAGAATAAGAATATATAATGTGGGAGCGGGGGTCACAGGCAGGGCTGCAAAACCCAGAAAAGACAAGTAGGGCTTCTACAGTATCTTACTATGCTCATGGACTGTGACTGCAATGGGGTATCTCGGGCACGTGCGTGATGGGAGGAGTCTAGTAGACATCATGTTACTCATCTAATTGTGTATTAATGACACAAAGATACACAGAGAGATAGGTAGACAGATAAAAGAATGCATGAATGAATGGATGCATGGAAGGATGAATACATACATACATACATACATTCAAACGTACTTACATAAGGAATGCAGCAGCCCAGTTCAAGAAAGACATCTGCACCCCTAAATGTATGGCAGCACGATTCTGAATAACCAATCTACAATTATATAAGGAACATTACGGATACTGGACTGCCCAGATCATCCAGTCGCCCCCGCAGACCCCATTACACTCACTGTTCACCAGCAGAGTAACATGCTACAGAATCACTGCTTGAATTCTCTGAACTATACTGCCTTCCCCATAGAATTCCCCCCCACATTATGTGAGCTCATCGTAATGCCCCCTTAGCAGCCTGCTCCCGTCCTTCACAACCAGCCTCCCTAGTCCCTTAACCTTTGCTACGTTGGTGATGGGGGGAGTGTACTCAACATGATGTTATCCACATAATTGTAGATTGATGACAAATAAATAAAAGAATAAATAGATGAATGAATGAATGAATGAATGAGAGAATGCCGCCGTCAGTTTAAAAGCGACACGTGCATCCCTATGATTACCACAGCACTATTCTCAATAGAAAAGCTCAGTGAACACCAGTAGATGAACATTGTAATATTATTCCGTCATATGAAAACAAATCCTACCATTGGCAGAAACATGGATGGTGTGAGAGTGCATCATACTCAGTGCAATAAGGCAGGCAGGTGGAGAAACACAAATATCAAATGATTTCACTCGCCTGTGCAGGAGAAGCAAGAGACCTCCGAAGAAGAAAAACGGCACCAGAAGAGTGCACTAACAGTTACCAAAGGGAAAGGGATGGAGGTGCACAGGTGGGAACGGAGCAGTAAGTCAGGGGGAGCGGGGGACAATGTGCACATTACCTTTGGCATGCATAAAGTGGAAGGGGGGCATGGGGAGGGACGTACAATGCAGAGAAGACAACAAGGGATTCTACAGCATCTTACTATGCTCATGGACCGTGACTGCAATGAGGTATCTGGGGGCATTTCGTTGTGGGGGGCAGTTTAGTCAACCACATGTGACTCACGTCGATGTAGACTAATGATAAATAAATAAATAAATAACAGATATCTAAGTGAGTAATTGACTAACTAAATACATTCACACATCCATACATACAAAAATAACCACTAGAATACAGCAGCCCAGTTTAAAAAAGACCTCTGAACCCGTATGATTATCAAGCACTATCCATAACTGCAAAGGTAAGTGTCTATCAGAGGATGAACAGTGGAATATTATTCTGCCATATGAAGAAACCAATCCTACCATGTGCAACAACATGGAGGGAGGTAGCGGGTATCATGCTCAGCGAAATAAGCCACGCAGAGAAAGACAAGTGTCAACTGATTTCGCTCACCTGGGGACTACCGGAAATAAGAAAGGGAGTGATAGAACAGGACAGTAGCACCCACAGCGAACCCAAGAATGGACTCACGGTTACCAAAGGGAATGGGACTGAGGAGGACGGGTTAGGAGGGAGGGGAGAGAGGGAAAATGGGGCAGTACGAGTGGCACACAGGCTGCGGCCCGGCGGCGTGCTTAGGGAAGTCCGTATAACATAGCGATGATCAGCAGCACTTCTACGGCATATTCCTGGGCTGTTGGACAGCCACTCTTATGGGCTACGTGGTGGGGACTTGACAGTGGGGGTAGTCTAGGAACCATAATGTTGTTCATGTAACTGTGAAGTAGTGTCAACAAAATTAAAAGGAACACACAGTACCTTGGCTCTGGATTCCATTTACCCTGATGCTGTCAAGTTGGTCAGTGTCCACCTCACCCGAATCACACCTGCTCCTCTCAGCATACACATTATGTCTCTAGGACAGAGGCACCACTGTGACATCGTGGAATCTCCAGGCAACAGTGCTGCCCTTACAAACTTCACCCACGGGGAGGGGCACTGCCCAGCCGTGGAGAGCTGCATCATCTTACCAAACATTAGAGTTACTTACCTACATATATATATATATATATATATATATATATGTATAATGATATCACTCATCATTACAGTATCAGGACAAACAAAAAACTGAAGAACAAAACAGCAGCAGTCTCAGAAAACCCATGAATGGACTAAAAGTTAACACAGGGAAAGAGACTGAGGTGAATGGGTGGGCATGGAGGGATTAGGGAGGGGGGAAGTAAGGACACATTAGAATAAGAATATATAATGTGGGAGCGGGGGTCACAGGCAGGGCTGCAAAACACAGAAAACACAAGTAGGGCTTCTACAGTATCTTACTATGCTCATGGACTGTGACTGCAATGGGGTATCTCGGGGCACGTGCGTGATGGGAGGAGTCTAGTAAACATCATGTTACTCATCTAATTGTGTATTAATGACACAAAGATACACAGAGAGATAGGTAGACAGATAAAAGAATGCATGAATGAATGGATGCATGGAAGGATGAATACATACATACATACATACATTCAAACATACATACATAAAGAATGCAGCAGCCCAGTTCAAGAAAGACATCTGCACCCCTAAATGTATGGCAGCACGATTCTCAATAACCAATCTACAATTATATAAGGAACATTAAGGATACTGGACTGCCCAGATCATCCAGTCGCCCCCGCAGACCCCATTACACTCACTGTTCACCAGCAGAGTAACATGCTACAGAATCACTGCTTGAATTCTCTGAACTATACTGCCTTCCCCATAGAATTCCCCCCCACATTATGTGAGCTCATCGTAATGCCCCCTTAGCAGCCTGCTCCCGTCCTTCACAACCAGCCTCCCTAGTCCCTTAACCTTTGCTACGTTGGTGATGGGGGGAGTGTACTCAACATGATGTTATCCACATAATTGTAGATTGATGACAAATAAATAAAAGAATAAATAGATGAATGAATGAATGAATGAATGAGAGAATGCCGCCGCCGCCAGTTTAAAAGCGACACGTGCATCCCTATGATTACCACAGCACTATTCTCAATAGCCAAGCTCAGTGTCCACCAGTAGATGAACATTGGAATATTATTCCGTCATATGAAAACAAATCCTACCATTGGCAGAAACATGGATGGTGTGAGAGTGCATCATACTCAGTGCAATAAGGCAGGCAGGTGGAGAAACACAAATATCAAATGATTTCACTCGCCTGTGCAGGAGAACCAAGAGACCTCCGAAGAAGAAAAACGGCACCAGAAGAGTGCACTAACAGTTACCAAAGGGAAAGGGATGGAGGTGCACAGGTGGGAACGGAGCAGTAAGTCAGGGGGAGCGGGGGACAATGTGCACATTACCTTTGGCATGCATAAAGTGGAAGGGGGGCATGGGGAGGGACGTACAACGCAGAGAAGACAACAAGGGATTCTACAGCATCTTACTATGCTCATGGACCGTGACTGCAATGAGGTATCTGGGGGCATTTCGTTGTGGGGGGCAGTTTAGTCAACCACATGTGACTCACGTCGATGTAGACTAATGATAAATAAATAAATAAATAACAGATATCTAAGTGAGTAATTGACTAACTAAATACATTCACACATCCATACATACAAAAATAACCACTAGAATACAGCAGCCCAGTTTAAAAAAGACCTCTGAACCCGTATGATTATCAAGCACTATCCATAACTGCAAAGGTAAGTGTCTATCAGAGGATGAACAGTGGAATATTATTCTGCCATATGAAGAAACCAATCCTGCCATGTGCAACAACATGGAGGGAGGTAGCGGGTATCATGCTCAGCGAAATAAGCCACGCAGAGAAAGACAAGTGTCAACTGATTTCGCTCACCTGGGGACTACCGGAAATAAGAAAGGGAGTGATAGAACAGGACAGTAGCACCCGCAGCGAACCCAAGAATGGACTCACGGTTACCAAAGGGAATGGGACTGAGGAGGACGGGTTAGGAGGGAGGGGAGAGAGGGAAAATGGGGCAGTACGAGTGGCACACAGGCTGCGGCCCGGCGGCGTGCTTAGGTAAGTCCGTATAACATAGCGATGATCAGCAGCACTTCTACGGCATATTCCTGGGCTGTTGGACAGCCACTCTTACGGGCTACGTGGTGGGGACTTGACAGTGGGGGTAGTCTAGGAACCATAATGTTGTTCATGTAACTGTGAAGTAGTGTCAACAAAATTAAAAGGAACACACAGTACCTTGGCTCTGGATTCCATTTACCCTGATGCTGTCAAGTTGGTCAGTGTCCACCTCACTGGAATCACACCTGCTCCTCTCAGCATACACATTATGTCTCTAGGACAGAGGCACCACTGTGACATCGTGGAATCTCCAGGCAACAGTGATGCGCTCACAAACTTCACCCACGGGGAGGGGCACTGCCCACCCGTGGAGAGCTGCATCAACTTACCAAACATGAGAGTTACTTACCTACATATATATATAAATATATATATATATATGTATAATGATATCACTCATCATTACAGTCTCAGCACAAACAAAAAACTGAAGAAAAAACAGCAGCAGTCTCAGAAAACCCATGAATGGACTAAAAGTTAACAGAGGGAAAGAGACTGAGGTGAATGGGTGGGCATGGAGGGATTAGGGAGGGGGGAAGTAAGGACACATTAGAATAAGAATATATAATGTGGGAGCGGGGGTCACAGGCAGGGCTGCAAAACCCAGAAAAGACAAGTAGGGCTTCAACAGTATCTTACTATGCTCATGGACTGTGACTGCAATGGGGTATCTCGGGGCACGTGCGTGATGGGAGGAGTCTAGTAAACATCATGTTACTCATCTAATTGTGTATTAATGACACAAAGATACACAGAGAGATAGGTAGACAGATAAAAGAATGCATGAATGAATGGATGCATGGAAGGATGAATACATACATACATACATACATTCAAACATACATACATAAAGAATGCAGCAGCCCAGTTCAAGAAAGACATCTGCACCCCTAAATGTATGGCAGCACGATTCTCAATAACCAATCTACAATTATACAAGGAACATTAAGGATACTGGACTGCCCAGATCATCCAGTCGCCCCCGCAGACCCCATTACACTCACTGTTAACCAGCAGAGTAACATGCTACAGAATCACTGCTTGAATTCTCTGAACTATACTGCCTTCCCCATAGAATTCCCCCCACATTATGTGAGCTCATCGTAATGCCCCCTTAGCAGACTGCTCCCGTCCTTCACAACCGGCCTCCCTAGTCCCTTAACCTTTGCTACGTTGGTGATGGGGGGAGTGTACTCAACATGATGTTATCCACATAATTGTAGATTGATGACAAATAAATAAATGAATAAATAGATGAATGAATGAATGAATGAGAGAATGCCGCCGTCAGTTTAAAAGCGACACGTGCATCCCTATGATTACCACAGCACTATTCTCAATAGCCAAGCTCAGTGTCCACCAGTAGATGAACATTGTAATATTATTCCGTCATATGAAAACAAATCCTACCATTGGCAGAAACATGGATGGTGTGAGAGTGCATCATACTCAGTGCAATAAGGCAGGCAGGTGGAGAAACACAAATATCAAATGATTTCACTCGCCTGTGCAGGAGAACCAAGAGACCTCCGAAGAAGAAAAACGGCACCAGAAGAGTGCACTAACAGTTACCAAAGGGAAAGGGATGGAGGTGCACAGGTGGGAACGGAGCAGTAAGTCAGGGGCAGCGGGGGACAATGTGCACATTACCTTTGGCATGCATAAAGTGGAAGGGGGGCATGGGGAGAGACGTACAATGCAGAGAAGACAACAAGGGATTCTACAGCATCTTACTATGCTCATGGACCGTGACTGCAATGAGGTATCTGGGGGCATTTCGTTGTGGGGGGCAGTTTAGTCAACCACATGTGACTCACGTCGATGTAGACTAATGATAAATAAATAAATAAATAACAGATATCTAAGTGAGAAATTGACTAACTAAATACATTCACACATCCATACATACAAAAATAACCACTAGAATACAGCAGCCCAGTTTAAAAAAGACCTCTGAACCCGTATGATTATCAAGCACTATCCATAACTGCAAAGGTAAGTGTCTATCAGAGGATGAACAGTGGAATATTATTCTGCCATATGAAGAAACCAATCCTACCATGTGCAACAACATGGAGGGAGGTAGCGGGTATCATGCTCAGCGAAATAAGCCACGCAGAGAAAGACAAGTGTCAACTGATTTCGCTCACCTGGGGACTACCGGAAAGAAGAAAGGGAGTGATAGAACAGGACAGTAGCACCCGCAGCGAACCCAAGAATGGACTCACGGTTACCAAAGGGAATGGGACTGAGGAGGACGGGTTAGGAGGGAGGGGAGAGAGGGAAAATGGGGCAGTACGAGTGGCACACAGGCTGCGGCCCGGCGGCGTGCTTAGGTAAGTCCGTATAACATAGCGATGATCAGCAGCACTTCTAAGGCATATTCCTGGGCTGTTGGACAGCCACTCTTACGGGCTACGTGGTGGGGACTTGACAGTGGGGGTAGTCTAGGAACCATAATGTTGTTCATGTAACTGTGAAGTAGTGTCAACAAAATTAAAAGGAACACACAGTACCTTGGCTCTGGATTCCATTTACCCTGATGCTGTCAAGTTGTTCAGTGTCCACCTCACTGGAATCACACCTGCTCCTCTCAGCATACACATTATGTCTCTAGGACAGAGGCACCACTGTGACATCGTGGAATCTCCAGGCAACAGTGATGCGCTCACAAACTTCACCCACGGGGAGGGGCACTGCCCAGCCGTGGAGAGCTGCATCATCTTACCAAACATTAGAGTTACTTACCTACATATATATATATATATATATATATATATATATATATGTATAATGATATCACTCATCATTACAGTCTCAGAACAAACTAAAAACTGAAGAACAAAACAGCAGCAGTCTCAGAAAACCCATGAATGGACTAAAAGTTAACAGAGGGAAAGAGACTGAGGTGAATGGGTGGGCATGGAGGGATTAGGGAGGGGGGAAGTAAGGACACATTAGAATAAGAATATATAATGTGGGAGCGGGGGTCACAGGCAGGGCTGCAAAACACAGAAAAGACAAGTAGGGCTTCTACAGTATCTTACTATGCTCATGGACTGTGACTGCAATGGGGTATCTCGGGGCACGTGCGTGATGGGAGGAGTCTAGTAAACATCATGTTACTCATCTAATTGTGTATTAATGACACAAAGATACACAGAGAGATAGGTAGACAGATAAAAGAATGCATGAATGAATGGATGCATGGAAGGATGAATACATACATACATACATACATTCAAACATACATACATAAAGAATGCAGCAGCCCAGTTCAAGAAAGACATCTGCACCCCTAAATGTATGGCAGCACGATTCTCAATAACCAATCTACAATTATATAAGGAACATTAAGGATACTGGACTGCCCAGATCATCCAGTCGCCCCCGCAGACCCCATTACACTCACTGTTCACCAGCAGAGTAACATGCTACAGAATCACTGCTTGAATTCTCTGAACTATACTGCCTTCCCCATAGAATTCCCCCCCACATTATGTGAGCTCATCGTAATGCCCCCTTAGCAGCCTGCTCCCGTCCTTCACAACCAGCCTCCCTAGTCCCTTAACCTTTGCTACGTTGGTGATGGGGGGAGTGTACTCAACATGATGTTATCCACATAATTGTAGATTGATGACAAATAAATAAAAGAATAAATAGATGAATGAATGAATGAATGAATGAGAGAATGCCGCCGCCGCCAGTTTAAAAGCGACACGTGCATCCCTATGATTACCACAGCACTATTCTCAATAGCCAAGCTCAGTGTCCACCAGTAGATGAACATTGGAATATTATTCCGTCATATGAAAACAAATCCTACCATTGGCAGAAACATGGATGGTGTGAGAGTGCATCATACTCAGTGCAATAAGGCAGGCAGGTGGAGAAACACAAATATCAAATGATTTCACTCGCCTGTGCAGGAGAACCAAGAGACCTCCGAAGAAGAAAAACGGCACCAGAAGAGTGCACTAACAGTTACCAAAGGGAAAGGGATGGAGGTGCACAGGTGGGAACGGAGCAGTAAGTCAGGGGGAGCGGGGGACAATGTGCACATTACCTTTGGCATGCATAAAGTGGAAGGGGGGCATGGGGAGGGACGTACAATGCAGAGAAGACAACGTGGGATTCTACAGCATCTTACTATGCTCATGGACCGTGACTGCAATGAGGTATCTGGGGGCATTTCGTTGTGGGGGGCAGTTTAGTCAACCACATGTGACTCACGTCGATGTAGACTAATGATAAATAAATAAATAAATAACAGATATCTAAGTGAGTAATTGACTAACTAAATACATTCACACATCCATACATACAAAAATAACCACTAGAATACAGCAGCCCAGTTTAAAAAAGACCTCTGAACCCGTATGATTATCAAGCACTATCCATAACTACAAAGGTAAGTGTCTATCAGAGGATGAACAGTGGAATATTATTCTGCCATATGAAGAAACCAATCCTACCATGTGCAACAACATGGAGGGAGGTAGCGGGTATCATGCTCAGCGAAATAAGCCACGCAGAGAAAGACAAGTGTCAACTGATTTCGCTCACCTGGGGACTACCGGAAATAAGAAAGGGAGTGATAGAACAGGACAGTAGCACCCGCAGCGAACCCAAGAATGGACTCACGGTTACCAAAGGGAATGGGACTGAGGAGGACGGGTTAGGAGGGAGGGGAGAGAGGGAAAATGGGGCAGTACGAGTGGCACACAGGCTGCGGCCCGGCGGCGTGCTTAGGTAAGTCCGTATAACATAGCGATGATCAGCAGCACTTCTACGGCATATTCCTGGGCTGTTGGACAGCCACTCTTACGGGCTACGTGGTGGGGACTTGACAGTGGGGGTAGTCTAGGAACCATAATGTTGTTCATGTAACTGTGAAGTAGTGTCAACAAAATTAAAAGGAACACACAGTACCTTGGCTCTGGATTCCATTTACCCTGATGCTGTCAAGTTGGTCAGTGTCCACCTCACCGGAATCACACCTGCTCCTCTCAGCATACACATTATGTCTCTAGGACAGAGGCACCACTGTGACATCGTGGAATCTCCAGGCAACAGTGATGCGCTCACAAACTTCACCCACGGGGAGGGGCACTGCCCAGCCGTGGAGAGCTGCATCATCTTACCAAACATTAGAGTTACTTACCTACATATATATATAAATATATATACATATATGTATAATGATATCACTCATCATTACAGTCTCAGAACAAACAAAAAACTGAAGAACAAAACAGCAGCAGTCTCAGAAAACCCATGAATGGACTAAAAGTTAACAGAGGGAAAGAGACTGAGGTGAATGGGTGGGCATGGAGGGATTAGGGAGGGGGGAAGTAAGGACACATTAGAATAAGAATATATAATGTGGGAGCGGGGGTCACAGGCAGGGCTGCAAAACCCAGAAAAGACAAGTAGGGCTTCTACAGTATCTTACTATGCTCATGGACTGTGACTGCAATGGGGTATCTCGGGGCACGTGCGTGATGGGAGGAGTCTAGTAAACATCATGTTACTCATCTAATTGTGTATTAATGACACAAAGATACACAGAGAGATAGGTAGACAGATAAAAGAATGCATGAATGAATGGATGCATGGAAGGATGAATACATACATACATACATACATTCAAACATACATACATAAAGAATGCAGCAGCCCAGTTCAAGAAAGACATCTGCACCCCTAAATGTATGGCAGCACGATTCTGAATAACCAATCTACAATTATATAAGGAACATTAAGGATACTGGACTGCCCAGATCATCCAGTCGCCCCCGCAGACCCCATTACACTCACTGTTCACCAGCAGAGTAACATGCTACAGAATCACTGCTTGAATTCTCTGAACTATACTGCCTTCCCCATAGAATTCCCCCCCACATTATGTGAGCTCATCGTAATGCCCCCTTAGCAGCCTGCTCCCGTCCTTCACAACCAGCCTCCCTAGTCCCTTAACCTTTGCTACGTTGGTGATGGGGGGAGTGTACTCAACATGATGTTATCCACATAATTGTAGATTGATGACAAATAAATAAAAGAATAAATAGATGAATGAATGAATGAATGAATGAGAGAATGCCGCCGCCGCCAGTTTAAAAGCGACACGTGCATCCCTATGATTACCACAGCACTATTCTCAATAGCCAAGCTCAGTGTCCACCAGTAGATGAACATTGGAATATTATTCCGTCATATGAAAACAAATCCTACCATTGGCAGAAACATGGATGGTGTGAGAGTGCATCATACTCAGTGCAATAAGGCAGGCAGGTGGAGAAACACAAATATCAAATGATTTCACTCGCCTGTGCAGGAGAACCAAGAGACCTCCGAAGAAGAAAAACGGCACCAGAAGAGTGCACTAACAGTTACCAAAGGGAAAGGGATGGAGGTGCACAGGTGGGAACGGAGCAGTAAGTCAGGGGGAGCGGGGGACAATGTGCACATTACCTTTGGCATGCATAAAGTGGAAGGGGGGCATGGGGAGGGACGTACAATGCAGAGAAGACAACGTGGGATTCTACAGCATCTTACTATGCTCATGGACCGTGACTGCAATGAGGTATCTGGGGGCATTTCGTTGTGGGGGGCAGTTTAGTCAACCACATGTGACTCACGTCGATGTAGACTAATGATAAATAAATAAATAAATAACAGATATCTAAGTGAGTAATTGACTAACTAAATACATTCACACATCCATACATACAAAAATAACCACTAGAATACAGCAGCCCAGTTTAAAAAAGACCTCTGAACCCGTATGATTATCAAGCACTATCCATAACTACAAAGGTAAGTGTCTATCAGAGGATGAACAGTGGAATATTATTCTGCCATATGAAGAAACCAATCCTACCATGTGCAACAACATGGAGGGAGGTAGCGGGTATCATGCTCAGCGAAATAAGCCACGCAGAGAAAGACAAGTGTCAACTGATTTCGCTCACCTGGGGACTACCGGAAATAAGAAAGGGAGTGATAGAACAGGACAGTAGCACCCGCAGCGAACCCAAGAATGGACTCACGGTTACCAAAGGGAATGGGACTGAGGAGGACGGGTTAGGAGGGAGGGGAGAGAGGGAAAATGGGGCAGTACGAGTGGCACACAGGCTGCGGCCCGGCGGCGTGCTTAGGTAAGTCCGTATAACATAGCGATGATCAGCAGCACTTCTACGGCATATTCCTGGGCTGTTGGACAGCCACTCTTACGGGCTACGTGGTGGGGACTTGACAGTGGGGGTAGTCTAGGAACCATAATGTTGTTCATGTAACTGTGAAGTAGTGTCAACAAAATTAAAAGGAACACACAGTACCTTGGCTCTGGATTCCATTTACCCTGATGCTGTCAAGTTGGTCAGTGTCCACCTCACCGGAATCACACCTGCTCCTCTCAGCATACACATTATGTCTCTAGGACAGAGGCACCACTGTGACATCGTGGAATCTCCAGGCAACAGTGATGCGCTCACAAACTTCACCCACGGGGAGGGGCACTGCCCAGCCGTGGAGAGCTGCATCATCTTACCAAACATTAGAGTTACTTACCTACATATATATATAAATATATATACATATATGTATAATGATATCACTCATCATTACAGTCTCAGAACAAACAAAAAACTGAAGAACAAAACAGCAGCAGTCTCAGAAAACCCATGAATGGACTAAAAGTTAACAGAGGGAAAGAGACTGAGGTGAATGGGTGGGCATGGAGGGATTAGGGAGGGGGGAAGTAAGGACACATTAGAATAAGAATATATAATGTGGGAGCGGGGGTCACAGGCAGGGCTGCAAAACCCAGAAAAGACAAGTAGGGCTTCTACAGTATCTTACTATGCTCATGGACTGTGACTGCAATGGGGTATCTCGGGGCACGTGCGTGATGGGAGGAGTCTAGTAAACATCATGTTACTCATCTAATTGTGTATTAATGACACAAAGATACACAGAGAGATAGGTAGACAGATAAAAGAATGCATGAATGAATGGATGCATGGAAGGATGAATACATACATACATACATACATTCAAACATACATACATAAAGAATGCAGCAGCCCAGTTCAAGAAAGACATCTGCACCCCTAAATGTATGGCAGCACGATTCTGAATAACCAATCTACAATTATATAAGGAACATTAAGGATACTGGACTGCCCAGATCATCCAGTCGCCCCCGCAGACCCCATTACACTCACTGTTCACCAGCAGAGTAACATGCTACAGAATCACTGCTTGAATTCTCTGAACTATACTGCCTTCCCCATAGAATTCCCCCCCACATTATGTGAGCTCATCGTAATGCCCCCTTAGCAGCCTGCTCCCGTCCTTCACAACCAGCCTCCCTAGTCCCTTAACCTTTGCTACGTTGGTGATGGGGGGAGTGTACTCAACATGATGTTATCCACATAATTGTAGATTGATGACAAATAAATAAAAGAATAAATAGATGAATGAATGAATGAATGAATGAGAGAATGCCGCCGCCAGTTTAAAAGCGACACGTGCATCCCTATGATTACCACAGCACTATTCTCAATAGCCAAGCTCAGTGTCCACCAGTAGATGAACATTGGAATATTATTCCGTCATATGAAAACAAATCCTACCATTGGCAGAAACATGGATGGTGTGAGAGTGCATCATACTCAGTGCAATAAGGCAGGCAGGTGGAGAAACACAAATATCAAATGATTTCACTCGCCTGTGCAGGAGAACCAAGAGACCTCCGAAGAAGAAAAACGGCACCAGAAGAGTGCACTAACAGTTACCAAAGGGAAAGGGATGGAGGTGCACAGGTGGGAACGGAGCAGTAAGTCATGGGGAGCGGGGGACAATGTGCACATTACCTTTGGCATGCATAAAGTGGAAGGGGGGCATGGGGAGGGACGTACAATGCAGAGAAGACAACAAGGGATTCTACAGCATCTTACTATGCTCATGGACCGTGACTGCAATGAGGTATCTGGGGGCATTTCGTTGTGGGGGGCAGTTTAGTCAACCACATGTGACTCACGTCGATGTAGACTAATGATAAATAAATAAATAAATAACAGATATCTAAGTGAGTAATTGACTAACTAAATACATTCACACATCCATACATACAAAAATAACCACTAGAATACAGCAGCCCAGTTTAAAAAAGACCTCTGAACCCGTATGATTATCAAGCACTATCCATAACTGCAAAGGTAAGTGTCTATCAGAGGATGAACAGTGGAATATTATTCTGCCATATGAAGAAACCAATCCTACCATGTGCAACAACATGGAGGGAGGTAGCGGGTATCATGCTCAGCGAAATAAGCCACGCAGAGAAAGACAAGTGTCAACTGATTTCGCTCACCTGGGGACTACCGGAAAGAAGAAAGGGAGTGATAGAAAAGGACAGTAGCACCCGCAGCGAACCCAAGAATGGACTCACGGTTACCAAAGGGAATGGGACTGAGGAGGACGGGTTAGGAGGGAGGGGAGAGAGGGAAAATGGGGCAGTACGAGTGGCACACAGGCTGCGGCCCGGCGGCGTGCTTAGGTAAGTCCGTATAACATAGCGATGATCAGCAGCACTTCTACGGCATATTCCTGGGCTGTAGGACAGCCACTCTTACGGGCTACGTGGTGGGGACTTGTCAGTGGGGGTAGTCTAGGAACCATAATGTTGTTCATGTAACTGTGAAGTAGTGTCAACAAAATTAAAAGGAACACACAGTACCTTGGCTCTGGATTCCATTTACCCTGATGCTGTCAAGTTGGTCAGTGTCCACCTCACCGGAATCACACCTGCTCCTCTCAGCATACACATTATGTCTCTAGGACAGAGGCACCACTGTGACATCGTGGAATCTCCAGGCAACAGTGATGCGCTCACAAACTTCACCCACGGGGAGGGGCACTGCCCACCCGTGGAGAGCTGCATCAACTTACCAAACATAAGAGTTACTTACCGACATATATATATAAATATATATATATATATGTATAATGATATCACTCATCATTACAGTCTCAGAACAAACAAAAAACTGAAGAACAAAACAGCAGCAGTCTCAGAAAACCCATGAATGGACTAAAAGTTAACAGAGGGAAAGAAACTGAGGTGAATGGGTGGGCATGGAGGGATTAGGGAGGGGGGAAGTAAGGACACATTAGAATAAGAATATATAATGTGGGAGCGGGGGTCACAGGCAGGGCTGCAAAACACAGAAAAGACAAGTAGGGCTTCAACAGTATCTTACTATGCTCATGGACTGTGACTGCAATGGGGTATCTCGGGGCACGTGCGTGATGGGAGGAGTCTAGTAAACATCATGTTACTCATCTAATTGTGTATTAATGACACAAAGATACACAGAGAGATAGGTAGACAGATAAAAGAATGCATGAATGAATGGATGCATGGAAGGATGAATACATACATACATACATACATTCAAACGTACATACATAAAGAATGCAGCAGCCCAGTTCAAGAAAGACATCTGCACCCCTAAATGTATGGCAGCACCATTCTCAATAACCAATCTACAATTATATAAGGAACATTAAGGATACTGGACTGCCCAGATCATCCAGTTGCCCCCGCAGACCCCATTACACTCACTGTTCACCAGCAGAGTAACATGCTACAGAATCACTGTTGAATTCTCTGAACTATACTGCCTTCCCCATAGAATTCCCCCCCACATTATGTGAGCTCATCGTAATGCCCCCTTAGCAGCCTGCTCCCGTCCTTCACAACCAGCCTCCCTAGTCCCTTAACCTTTGCTACGTTGGTGATGGGGGGAGTGTACTCAACATGATGTTATCCACATAGTTGTAGATTGATGACAAATAAATAAAAGAATAAATAGATGAATGAATGAATGAATGAATGAGAGAATGCCGCCGCCGCCAGTTTAAAAGCGACACGTGCATCCCTATGATTACCACAGCACTATTCTCAATAGCCAAGCTCAGTGTCCACCAGTAGATGAACATTGGAATATTATTCCGTCATATGAAAACAAATCCTACCATTGGCAGAAACATGGATGGTGTGAGAGTGCATCATACTCAGTGCAATAAGGCAGGCAGGTGGAGAAACACAAATATCAAATGATTTCACTCGCCTGTGCAGGAGAACCAAGAGACCTCCGAAGAAGAAAAACGGCACCAGAAGAGTGCACTAACAGTTACCAAAGGGAAAGGGATGGAGGTGCACAGGTGGGAACGGAGCAGTAAGTCAGGGGGAGCGGGGGACAATGTGCACATTACCTTTGGCATGCATAAAGTGGAAGGGGGGCATGGGGAGGGACGTACAATGCAGAGAAGACAACAAGGGATTCTACAGCATCTTACTATGCTCATGGACCGTGACTGCAATGAGGTATCTGGGGGCATTTCGTTGTGGGGGGCAGTTTAGTCAACCACATGTGACTCACGTCGATGTAGACTAATGATAAATAAATAAATAAATAACAGATATCTAAGTGAGTAATTGACTAACTAAATACATTCACACATCCATACATACAAAAATAACCACTAGAATACAGCAGCCCAGTTTAAAAAAGACCTCTGAACCCGTATGATTATCAAGCACTATCCATAACTGCAAAGGTAAGTGTCTATCAGAGGATGAACAGTGGAATATTATTCTGCCATATGAAGAAACCAATCCTACCATGTGCAACAACATGGAGGGAGGTAGCGGGTATCATGCTCAGCGAAATAAGCCACGCAGAGAAAGACAAGTGTCAACTGATTTCGCTCACCTGGGGACTACCAGAAATAAGAAAGGGAGTGAGAGAACAGGACAGTAGCACCCGAAGCGAACCCAAGAATGGACTCACGGTTACCAAAGGGAATGGGACTGAGGAGGACGGGTTAGGAGGGAGGGGAGAGAGGGAAAATGGGGCAGTACGAGTGGCACACAGGCTGCGGCCCGGCGGCGTGCTTAGGTAAGTCCGTATAACATAGCGATGATCAGCAGCACTTCTACGGCATATTCCTGGGCTGTTGGACAGCCACTCTTACGGGCTACGTGGTGGGGACTTGACAGTGGGGGTAGTCTAGGAACCATAATGTTGTTCATGTAACTGTGAAGTAGTGTCAACAAAATTAAAAGGAACACACAGTACCTTGGCTCTGGATTCCATTTACCCTGATGCTGTCAAGTTGGTCAGTGTCCACCTCACCGGAATCACGCCTGCTCCTCTCAGCATACACATTATGTCTCTAGGACAGAGGCACCACTGTGACATCGTGGAATCTCCAGGCAACAGTGATGCGCTCACAAACTTCACCCACGGGGAGGGGCACTGCCCAGCCGTGGAGAGCTGCATCATCTTACCAAACATTAGAGTTACTTACCTACATATATATATATATATATATATATATACTTACCTACATATATACATATATATATGTATAATGATATCACTCATCATTACAGTCTCAGAACAAACAAAAAACTGAAGAACAAAACAGCAGCAGTCTCAGAAAACCCATGAATGGACTAAAAGTTAACAGAGGGAAAGAGACTGAGGTGAATGGGTGGGCATGGAGGGATTAGGGAGGGGGGAAGTAAGGACACATTAGAATAAGAATATATAATGTGGGAGCGGGGGTCACAGGCAGGGCTGCAAAACCCAGAAAAGACAAGTAGGGCTTCTACAGTATCTTACTATGCTCATGGACTGTGACTGCAATGGGGTATCTCGGGGCACGTGCGTGATGGGAGGAGTCTAGTAAACATCATGTTACTCATGTAATTGTGTATTAATGACACAAAGATACACAGAGAGATAGGTAGACAGATAAAAGAATGCATGAATGAATGGATGCATGGAAGGATGAATACATACATACATACATACATTCAAACATACATACATAAAGAATGCAGCAGCCCAGTTCAAGAAAGACATCTGCACCCCTAAATGTATGGCAGCACGATTCTCAATAACCAATCTACAATTATATAAGGAACATTAAGGATACTGGACTGCCCAGATCATCCAGTCGCCCCCGCAGACCCCATTACACTCACTGTTCACCAGCAGAGTAACATGCTACAGAATCACTGCTTGAATTCTCTGAACTATACTGCCTTCCCCATAGAATTCCCCCCCAAATTATGTGAACTCATCGTAATGCCCCCTTAGCAGCCTGCTCCCGTCCTTCACAACCAGCCTCCCTAGTCCCTTAACCTTTGCTACGTTGGTGATGGGGGGAGTGTACTCAACATGATGTTATCCACATAACTGTAGATTGATGACAAATAAATAAAAGAATAAATAGATGAATGAATGAATGAATGAGAGAATGCCGCCGTCAGTTTAAAAGCGACACGTGCATCCCTATGATTACCACAGCACTATTCTCAATAGCCAAGCTCAGTGTCCACCAGTAGATGAACATTGGAATATTATTCCGTCATATGAAAACAAATCCTACCATTGGGAGAAACATGGATGGTGTGAGAGTGCATCATACTCAGTGCAATAAGGCAGGCAGGTGGAGAAACACAAATATCAAATGATTTCACTCGCCTGTGCAGGAGAACCAAGAGACCTCCGAAGAAGAAAAACGGCACCAGAAGAGTGCACTAACAGTTACCAAAGGGAAAGGGATGGAGGTGCACAGGTGGGAACGGAGCAGTAAGTCAGGGGGAGCGGGGGACATTGTGCACATTACCTTTGGCATGCATAAAGTGGAAGGGGGGCATGGGGAGGGACGTACAATGCAGAGAAGACAACAAGGGATTCTACAGCATCTTACTATGCTCATGGACCGTGACTGCAATGAGGTATCTGGGGGCATTAAGTTGTGGGGGGCAGTTTAGTCAACCACATGTGACTCACGTCGATATAGACTAATGATAAATAAATAAATAAATAACAGATATCTAAGTGAGTAATTGACTAACTAAATACATTCACACATCCATACATACAAAAATAACCACTAGAATACAGCAGCCCAGTTTAAAAAAGACCTCTGAACCCATATGATTATCAAGCACTATCCATAACTGCAAAGGTAAGTGTCTATCAGAGGATGAACAGTGGAATATTATTCTGCCATATGAAGAAACCAATCCTACCATGTGCAACAACATGGAGGGAGGTAGCGGCTATCATGCTCAGCGAAATAAGCCACGCAGAGAAAGACAAGTGTCAACTGATTTCGCTCACCTGGGGACTACCGGAAATAAGAAAGGGAGTGATAGAACAGGACAGTAGCACCCGCAGCGAACCCAAGAATGGACTCACGGTTACCAAAGGGAATGGGACTGAGGAGGACGGGTTAGGAGGGAGGGGAGAGAGGGAAAATGGGGCAGTACGAGTGGCACACAGGCTGCGGCCCGGCGGCGTGCTTAGGGAAGTCCGTATAACATAGCCATGATCAGCAGCACTTCTACGGCATATTCCTGGGCTGTAGGACAGCCACTCTTACGGGCTACGTGGTGGGGACTTGTCAGTGGGGGTAGTCTAGGAACCATAATGTTGTTCATGTAACTGTGAAGTAGTGTCAACAAAATTAAAAGGAACACACAGTACCTTGGCTCTGGATTCCATTTACCCTGATGCTGTCAAGTTGGTCAGTGTCCACCTCACCGGAATCACACCTGCTCCTCTCAGCATACACATTATGTCTCTAGGACAGAGGCACCACTGTGACATCGTGGAATCTCCAGGCAACAGTGATGCGCTCACAAACTTCACCCACGGGGAGGGGCACTGCCCAGCCGTGGAGAGCTGCATCATCTTACCAAACATTAGAGTTACTTACCTACATATGTATATATATATATATATATATATATATATATATATATATATATATATATATATATATATATGTATAATGATATCAGTCATCATTACAGTCTCAGCACAAACAAAAAACTGAAGAACAAAACCGCAGCAGTCTCAGAAAACCCATGAATGGACTAAAAGTTAACAGAGGGAAAGAGACTGAGGTGAATGGGTGGGCATGGAGGGATTAGGGAGGGGGGAAGTAAGGACACATCAGAATAAGAATATATAATGTGGGAGCGGGGGTCACAGGCAGGGCTGCAAAACACAGAAAAGACAAGTAGGGCTTCTACAGTATCTTACTATGCTCATGGACTGTGACTGCAATGGGGTAACTCGGGGCACGTGCGTGATGGGAGGAGTCTAGTAAACATCATGTTACTCATCTAATTGTGTATTAATGACACAAAGATACACAGAGAGATAGGTAGACAGATAAAAGAATGCATGAATGAATGGATGCATGGAAGAATGAATACATACATACATACATACATTCAAACATACATACATAAAGAATGCAGCAGCCCAGTTCAAGAAAGACATCTGCACCCCTAAATGTATGGCAGCACGATTCTCAATAACCAATCTACAATTATATAAGGAACATTAAGGATACTGGACTGCCCAGATCATCCAGTTGCCCCCGCAGACCCCATTACACTCACTGTTCACCAGCAGAGTAACATGCTACAGAATCACTGCTTGAATTCTCTGAACTATACTGCCTTCCCCATAGAATTCCCCCCCACATTATGTGAGCTCATCGTAATGCCCCCTTAGCAGCCTGCTCCCGTCCTTCACAACCAGCCTCCCTAGTCCCTTAACCTTTGCTACGTTGGTGATGGGGGGAGTGTACTCAACATGATGTTATCCACATAATTGTAGATTGATGACAAATAAATAAAAGAATAAATAGATGAATGAATGAATGAATGAGAGAATGCCGCCGTCAGTTTAAAAGCGACACGTGCATCCCTATGATTACCACAGCACTATTCTCAATAGCCAAGCTCAGTGTCCACCAGTAGATGAAAATTGGAATATTATTCCGTCATATGAAAACAAATCCTACCATTGGCAGAAACATGGATGGTGTGAGAGTGCATCATACTCAGTGCAATAAGGCAGGCAGGTGGAGAAACACAAATATCAAATGATTTCACTCGCCTGTGCAGGAGAACCAAGAGACCTCCGAAGAAGAAAAACGGCACCAGAAGAGTGCACTAACAGTTACCAAAGGGAAAGGGATGGAGGTGCACAGGTGGGAACGGAGCAGTAAGTCAGGGGGAGCGGGGGACATTGTGCACATTACCTTTGGCATGCATAAAGTGGAAGGGGGGCATGGGGAGGGACGTACAACGCAGAGAAGACAACAAGGGATTCTACAGCATCTTACTATGCTCATGGACCGTGACTGCAATGAGGTATCTGGGGGCATTTCGTTGTGGGGGGCAGTTTAGTCAACCACATGTGACTCACGTCGATGTAGACTAATGATAAATAAATAAATAAATAACAGATATCTAAGTGAGTAATTGACTAACTAAATACATTCACACATCCATACATACAAAAATAACCACTAGAATACAGCAGCCCAGTTTAAAAAAGACCTCTGAACCCGTATGATTATCAAGCACTATCCATAACTGCAAAGGTAAGTGTCTATCAGAGGATGAACAGTGGAATATTATTCTGCCATATGAAGAAACCAATCCTACCATGTGCAACAACATGGAGGGAGGTAGCGGGTATCATGCTCAGCGAAATAAGCCACGCAGAGAAAGACAAGTGTCAACTGATTTCGCTCACCTGGGGACTACCGGAAAGAAGAAAGGGAGTGATAGAACAGGACAGTAGCACCCGCAGCGAACCCAAGAATGGACTCACGGTTACCAAAGGGAATGGGACTGAGGAGGACGGGTTAGGAGGGAGGGGAGAGAGGGAAAATGGGGCAGTACGAGTGGCACACAGGCTGCGGCCCGGCGGCGTGCTTAGGGAAGTCCGTATAACATAGCGATGATCAGCAGCACTTCTACGGCATATTCCTGGGCTGTTGGACAGCCACTCTTACGGGCTACGTGGTGGGGACTTGACAGTGGGGGTAGTCTAGGAACCATAATGTTGTTCATGTAACTGTGAAGTAGTGTCAACAAAATTAAAAGGAACACACAGTACCTTGGCTCTGGATTCCATTTACCCTGATGCTGTCAAGTTGGTCAGTGTCCACCTCACCGGAGTCACACCTGCTCCTCTCAGCATACACATTATGTCTCTAGGACAGAGGCACCACTGTGACATCGTGGAATCTGCAGGCAACAGTGATGCGCTCACAAACTTCACCCACGGGGAGGGGCACTGCCCAGCCGTGGAGAGCTGCATCATCTTACCAAACATTAGAGTTACTTACCTACATATATATATATATATGTATAATGATATCACTCATCATTACAGTCTCAGAACAAACAAAAAACTGAAGAACAAAACAGCAGCAGTCTCAGAAAACCCATGAATGGACTAAAAGTTAACAGAGGGAAAGAGACTGAGGTGAATGGGTGGGCATGGAGGGATTAGGGAGGGGGGAAGTAAGGACACATTAGAATAAGAATATATAATGTGGGAGCGGGGGTCACAGGCAGGGCTGCAAAACACAGAAAAGACAAGTAGGGCTTCAACAGTATCTTACTATGCTCATGGACTGTGACTGCAATGGCGTATCTCAGGGCACGTGCGTGATGGGAGGAGTCTAGTAAACATCATGTTACTCATCTAATTCTGTAGTAATGACACAAAGATACACAGATAGATAGGTAGACAGATAAAAGAATGCATGAATGAATGGATGCATGGAAGGATGAATACATACATACATACATACATTCAAATGTACATACATAAAGAATGCAGCAGCCCAGTTCAAGAAAGACATCTGCACCCCTAAATGTATGGCAGCACGATTCTCAATAACCAATCTACAATTATATAAGGAACATTAAGGATACTGGACTGCCCAGATCATCCAGTCGCCCCCGCAGTCCCCATTACACTCACTGTTCACCAGCAGAGTAACATGCTACAGAATCACTGCTTGAATTCTCTGAACTATACTGCCTTCCCCATAGAAATCCCCCCCACATTATGTGAGCTCATCGTAATGCCCCCTTAGCAGCCTGCTCCCGTCCTTCACAACCAGCCTCCCTAGTCCCTTAACCTTTGCTACGTTGCTGATGGGGGGAGTGTACTCAACATGATGTTATCCACATAATTGTAGATTGATGACAAATAAATAAAAGAATAAATAGATGAATGAATGAATGAGAGAATGCCGCCGCCAGTTTAAAAGCGACACGTGCATCCCTATGATTACCACAGCACTATTCTCAATAGCCAAGCTCAGTGTCCACCAGTAGATGAACATTGGAATATTATTCCGTCATATGAAAACAAATCCTACCATTGGCAGAAACATGGATGGTGTGAGAGTGCATCATACTCAGTGCAATAAGGCAGGCAGGTGGAGAAACACAAATATCAAATGATTTCACTCGCCTGTGCAGGAGAACCAAGAGACCTCCGAAGAAGAAAAACGGCACCAGAAGAGTGCACTAACAGTTACCAAAGGGAAAGGGATGGAGGTGCACAGGTGGGAACGGAGCAGTAAGTCAGGGGGAGCGGGGGACAATGTGCACATTACCTTTGGCATGCATAAAGTGGAAGGGGGGCATGGGGAGGGACGTACAACGCAGAGAAGACAACAAGGGATTCTACAGCATCTTACTATGCTCATGGACCGTGACTGCAATGAGGTATCTGGGGGCATTTCGTTGTGGGGGGCAGTTTAGTCAACCACATGTGACTCACGTCGATGTAGACTAATGATAAATAAATAAATAAATAACAGATATCTAAGTGAGTAATTGACTAACTAAATACATTCACACATCCATACATACAAAAATAACCACTAGAATACAGCAGCCCAGTTTAAAAAAGACCTCTGAACCCGTATGATTATCAAGCACTATCCATAACTGCAAAGGTAAGTGTCTATCAGAGGATGAACAGTGGAATATTATTCTGCCATATGAAGAAACCAATCCTACCATGTGCAACAACATGGAGGGAGGTAGCGGGTATCATGCTCAGCGAAATAAGCCACGCAGAGAAAGACAAGTGTCAACTGATTTCGCTCACCTGGGGACTACCGGAAAGAAGAAAGGGAGTGATAGAACAGGACAGTAGCACCCGCAGCGAACCCAAGAATGGACTCACGGTTACCAAAGGGAATGGGACTGAGGAGGACGGGTTAGGAGGGAGGGGAGAGAGGGAAAATGGGGCAGTACGAGTGGCACACAGGCTGCGGCCCGGCGGCGTGCTTAGGTAAGTCCGTATAACATAGCGATGATCAGCAGCACTTCTACGGCATATTCCTGGGCTGTTGGACAGCCACTCTTACGGGCTACGTGGTGGGGACTTGACAGTGGGGGTAGTCTAGGAACCATAATGTTGTTCATGTAACTGTGAAGTAGTGTCAACAAAATTAAAAGGAACACACAGTACCTTGGCTCTGGATTCCATTTACCCTGATGCTGTCAAGTTGGTCAGTGTCCACCTCACCGGAGTCACACCTGCTCCTCTCAGCATACACATTATGTCTCTAGGACAGAGGCACCACTGTGACATCGTGGAATCTGCAGGCAACAGTGATGCGCTCACAAACTTCACCCACGGGGAGGGGCACTGCCCAGCCGTGGAGAGCTGCATCATCTTACCAAACATTAGAGTTACTTACCTACATATATATATATATATGTATAATGATATCACTCATCATTACAGTCTCAGAACAAACAAAAAACTGAAGAACAAAACAGCAGCAGTCTCAGAAAACCCATGAATGGACTAAAAGTTAACAGAGGGAAAGAGACTGAGGTGAATGGGTGGGCATGGAGGGATTAGGGAGGGGGGAAGTAAGGACACATTAGAATAAGAATATATAATGTGGGAGCGGGGGTCACAGGCAGGGCTGCAAAACACAGAAAAGACAAGTAGGGCTTCAACAGTATCTTACTATGCTCATGGACTGTGACTGCAATGGCGTATCTCAGGGCACGTGCGTGATGGGAGGAGTCTAGTAAACATCATGTTACTCATCTAATTCTGTAGTAATGACACAAAGATACACAGATAGATAGGTAGACAGATAAAAGAATGCATGAATGAATGGATGCATGGAAGGATGAATACATACATACATACATACATTCAAATGTACATACATAAAGAATGCAGCAGCCCAGTTCAAGAAAGACATCTGCACCCCTAAATGTATGGCAGCACGATTCTCAATAACCAATCTACAATTATATAAGGAACATTAAGGATACTGGACTGCCCAGATCATCCAGTCGCCCCCGCAGTCCCCATTACACTCACTGTTCACCAGCAGAGTAACATGCTACAGAATCACTGCTTGAATTCTCTGAACTATACTGCCTTCCCCATAGAAATCCCCCCCACATTATGTGAGCTCATCGTAATGCCCCCTTAGCAGCCTGCTCCCGTCCTTCACAACCAGCCTCCCTAGTCCCTTAACCTTTGCTACGTTGCTGATGGGGGGAGTGTACTCAACATGATGTTATCCACATAATTGTAGATTGATGACAAATAAATAAAAGAATAAATAGATGAATGAATGAATGAGAGAATGCCGCCGCCAGTTTAAAAGCGACACGTGCATCCCTATGATTACCACAGCACTATTCTCAATAGCCAAGCTCAGTGTCCACCAGTAGATGAACATTGGAATATTATTCCGTCATATGAAAACAAATCCTACCATTGGCAGAAACATGGATGGTGTGAGAGTGCATCATACTCAGTGCAATAAGGCAGGCAGGTGGAGAAACACAAATATCAAATGATTTCACTCGCCTGTGCAGGAGAACCAAGAGACCTCCGAAGAAGAAAAACGGCACCAGAAGAGTGCACTAACAGTTACCAAAGGGAAAGGGATGGAGGTGCACAGGTGGGAACGGAGCAGTAAGTCAGGGGGAGCGGGGGACAATGTGCACATTACCTTTGGCATGCATAAAGTGGAAGGGGGGCATGGGGAGGGACGTACAACGCAGAGAAGACAACAAGGGATTCTACAGCATCTTACTATGCTCATGGACCGTGACTGCAATGAGGTATCTGGGGGCATTTCGTTGTGGGGGGCAGTTTAGTCAACCACATGTGACTCACGTCGATGTAGACTAATGATAAATAAATAAATAAATAACAGATATCTAAGTGAGTAATTGACTAACTAAATACATTCACACATCCATACATACAAAAATAACCACTAGAATACAGCAGCCCAGTTTAAAAAAGACCTCTGAACCCGTATGATTATCAAGCACTATCCATAACTGCAAAGGTAAGTGTCTATCAGAGGATGAACAGTGGAATATTATTCTGCCATATGAAGAAACCAATCCTACCATGTGCAACAACATGGAGGGAGGTAGCGGGTATCATGCTCAGCGAAATAAGCCACGCAGAGAAAGACAAGTGTCAACTGATTTCGCTCACCTGGGGACTACCGGAAAGAAGAAAGGGAGTGATAGAACAGGACAGTAGCACCCGCAGCGAACCCAAGAATGGACTCACGGTTACCAAAGGGAATGGGACTGAGGAGGACGGGTTAGGAGGGAGGGGAGAGAGGGAAAATGGGGCAGTACGAGTGGCACACAGGCTGCGGCCCGGCGGCGTGCTTAGGGAAGTCCGTATAACATAGCGATGATCAGCAGCACTTCTACGGCATATTCCTGGGCTGTTGGACAGCCACTCTTACGGGCTACGTGGTGGGGACTTGACAGTGGGGGTAGTCTAGGAACCATAATGTTGTTCATGTAACTGTGAAGTAGTGTCAACAAAATTAAAAGGAACACACAGTACCTTGGCTCTGGATTCCATTTACCCTGATGCTGTCAAGTTGGTCAGTGTCCACCTCACCGGAGTCACACCTGCTCCTCTCAGCATACACATTATGTCTCTAGGACAGAGGCACCACTGTGACATCGTGGAATCTGCAGGCAACAGTGATGCGCTCACAAACTTCACCCACGGGGAGGGGCACTGCCCAGCCGTGGAGAGCTGCATCATCTTACCAAACATTAGAGTTACTTACCTACATATATATATATATATGTATAATGATATCACTCATCATTACAGTCTCAGAACAAACAAAAAACTGAAGAACAAAACAGCAGCAGTCTCAGAAAACCCATGAATGGACTAAAAGTTAACAGAGGGAAAGAGACTGAGGTGAATGGGTGGGCATGGAGGGATTAGGGAGGGGGGAAGTAAGGACACATTAGAATAAGAATATATAATGTGGGAGCGGGGGTCACAGGCAGGGCTGCAAAACACAGAAAAGACAAGTAGGGCTTCAACAGTATCTTACTATGCTCATGGACTGTGACTGCAATGGCGTATCTCAGGGCACGTGCGTGATGGGAGGAGTCTAGTAAACATCATGTTACTCATCTAATTCTGTAGTAATGACACAAAGATACACAGATAGATAGGTAGACAGATAAAAGAATGCATGAATGAATGGATGCATGGAAGGATGAATACATACATACATACATACATTCAAACGTACATACATAAAGAATGCAGCAGCCCAGTTCAAGAAAGACATCTGCACCCCTAAATGTATGGCAGCACGATTCTCAATAACCAATCTACAATTATATAAGGAACATTAAGGATACTGGACTGCCCAGATCATCCAGTCGCCCCCGCAGTCCCCATTACACTCACTGTTCACCAGCAGAGTAACATGCTACAGAATCACTGCTTGAATTCTCTGAACTATACTGCCTTCCCCATAGAAATCCCCCCCACATTATGTGAGCTCATCGTAATGCCCCCTTAGCAGCCTGCTCCCGTCCTTCACAACCAGCCTCCCTAGTCCCTTAACCTTTGCTACGTTGCTGATGGGGGGAGTGTACTCAACATGATGTTATCCACATAATTGTAGATTGATGACAAATAAATAAAAGAATAAATAGATGAATGAATGAATGAGAGAATGCCGCCGTCAGTTTAAAAGCGACACGTGCATCCCTATGATTACCACAGCACTATTCTCAATAGCCAAGCTCAGTGTCCACCAGTAGATGAACATTGGAATATTATTCCGTCATATGAAAACAAATCCTACCATTGGCAGAAACATGGATGGTGTGAGAGTGCATCATACTCAGTGCAATAAGGCAGGCAGGTGGAGAAACACAAATATCAAATGATTTCACTCGCCTGTGCAGGAGAACCAAGAGACCTCCGAAGAAGAAAAACGGCACCAGAAGAGTGCACTAACAGTTACCAAAGGGAAAGGGATGGAGGTGCACAGGTGGGAACGGAGCAGTAAGTCAGGGGGAGCGGGGGACAATGTGCACATTACCTTTGGCATGCATAAAGTGGAAGGGGGGCATGGGGAGGGACGTACAACGCAGAGAAGACAACAAGGGATTCTACAGCATCTTACTATGCTCATGGACCGTGACTGCAATGAGGTATCTGGGGGCATTTCGTTGTGGGGGGCAGTTTAGTCAACCACATGTGACTCACGTCGATGTAGACTAATGATAAATAAATAAATAAATAACAGATATCTAAGTGAGTAATTGACTAACTAAATACATTCACACATCCATACATACAAAAATAACCACTAGAATACAGCAGCCCAGTTTAAAAAAGGCCTCTGAACCCGTATGATTATCAAGCACTATCCATAACTGCAAAGGTAAGTGTCTATCAGAGGATGAACAGTGGAATATTATTCTGCCATATGAAGAAACCAATCCTACCATGTGCAACAACATGGAGGGAGGTAGCGGGTATCATGCTCAGCGAAATAAGCCACGCAGAGAAAGACAAGTGTCAACTGATTTCGCTCACCTGGGGACTACCGGAAATAAGAAAGGGAGTGATAGAACAGGACAGTAGCACCCGCAGCGAACCCAAGAATGGACTCACGGTTACCAAAGGGAATGGGACTGAGGAGGACGGGTTAGGAGGGAGGGGAGAGAGGGAAAATGGGGCAGTACGAGTGGCACACAGGCTGCGGCCCGGCGGCGTGCTTAGGGAAGTCCGTATAACATAGCGATGATCAGCAGCACTTCTACGGCATATTCCTGGGCTGTTGGACAGCCACTCTTACGGGCTACGTGGTGGGGACTTGACAGTGGGGGTAGTCTAGGAACCATAATGTTGTTCATGTAACTGTGAAGTAGTGTCAACAAAATTAAAAGGAACACACAGTACCTTGGCTCTGGATTCCATTTACCCTGATGCTGTCAAGTTGGTCAGTGTCCACCTCACCGGAATCACACCTGCTCCTCTCAGCATACACATTATGTCTCTAGGACAGAGGCACCACTGTGACATCGTGGAATCTCCAGGCAACAGTGATGCGCTCACAAACTTCACCCACGGGGAGGGGCACTGCCCAGCCGTGGAGAGCTGCATCATCTTACCAAACATTAGAGTTACTTACCTACATATATATATATATATGTATAATGATATCACTCATCATTACAGTCTCAGAACAAACAAAAAACTGAAGAACAAAACAGCAGCAGTCTCAGAAAACCCATGAATGGACTAAAAGTTAACAGAGGGAAAGAGATTGAGGTGAATGGGTGGGCATGGAGGGATTAGGGAGGGCGGAAGTAAGGACACATTAGAATAAGAATATATAATGTGGGAGCGGGGGTCACAGGCAGGGCTGCAAAACACAGAAAAGACAAGTAGGGCTTCTACAGTATCTTACTATGCTCATGGACTGTGACTGCAATGGGGTATCTCGGGGCACGTGCGTGATGGGAGGAGTCTAGTAAACATCATGTTACTCATCTAATTGTGTAGTAATGACACAAAGATACACAGATAGATAGGTAGACAGATAAAAGAATGCATGAATGAATGGATGCATGGAAGGATGAATACATACATACTTACATATATTCAAACGTACATACATAAAGAATGCAGCAGCCCAGTTCAAGAAAGACATCTGCACCCCTAAATGTATGGCAGCACGATTCTCAATAACCAATCTACAATTATATAAGGAACATTAAGGATACTGGACTGCCCAGATCATCCAGTCGCCCCCGCAGTCCCCATTACACTCACTGTTCACCAGCAGAGTAACATGCTACAGAATCACTGCTTGAATTCTCTGAACTATACTGCCTTCCCCATAGAATTCCCCCCCACATTATGTGAGCTCATCGTAATGCCCCCTTAGCAGCCTGCTCCCGTCCTTCACAACCAGCCTCCCTAGTCCCTTAACCTTTGCTACGTTGGTGATGGGGGGAGTGTACTCAACATGACGTTATCCACATAATTGTAGATTGATGACAAATAAATAAAAGAATAAATAGATGAATGAATGAATGAATGAATGAGAGAATGCCGCCGCCAGTTTAAAAGCGACACGTGCATCCCTATGATTACCACAGCACTATTCTCAATAGCCAAGCTCAGTGTCCACCAGTAGATGAACATTGGAATATTATTCCGTCATATGAAAACAAATCCTACCATTGGCAGAAACATGGATGGTGTGAGAGTGCATCATACTCAGTGCAATAAGGCAGGCAGGTGGAGAAACACAAATATCAAATGATTTCACTCGCCTGTGCAGGAGAACCAAGAGACCTCCGAAGAAGAAAAACGGCACCAGAAGAGTGCACTAACAGTTACCAAAGGGAAAGGGATGGAGGTGCACAGGTGGGAACGGAGCAGTAAGTCAGGGGGAGCGGGGGCAATGTGCACATTACCTTTGGCATGCATAAAGTGGAAGGGGGGCATGGGGAGGGACGTACAACGCAGAGAAGACAACAAGGGATTCTACAGCATCTTACTATGCTCATGGACCGTGACTGCAATGAGGTATCTGGGGGCATTTCGTTGTGGGGGGCAGTTTAGTCAACCACATGTGACTCACGTCGATGTAGACTAATGATAAATAAATAAATAAATAACAGATATCTAAGTGAGTAATTGACTAACTAAATACATTCACACATCCATACATACAAAAATAACCACTAGAATACAGCAGCCCAGTTTAAAAAAGACCTCTGAACCCGTATGATTATCAAGCACTATCCATAACTGCAAAGGTAAGTGTCTATCAGAGGATGAACAGTGGAATATTATTCTGCCATATGAAGAAACCAATCCTACCATGTGCAACAACATGGAGGGAGGTAGCGGGTATCATGCTCAGCGAAATAAGCCACGCAGAGAAAGACAAGTGTCAACTGATTTCGCTCACCTGGGGACTACCGGAAAGAAGAAAGGGAGTGATAGAACAGGACAGTAGCACCCGCAGCGAACCCAAGAATGGACTCACGGTTACCAAAGGGAATGGGACTGAGGAGGACGGGTTAGGAGGGAGGGGAGAGAGGGAAAATGGGGCAGTACGAGTGGCACACAGGCTGCGGCCCGGCGGCGTGCTTAGGGAAGTCCGTATAACATAGCGATGATCAGCAGCACTTCTACGGCATATTCCTGGGCTGTTGGACAGCCACTCTTACGGGCTACGTGGTGGGGACTTGACAGTGGGGGTAGTCTAGGAACCATAATGTTGTTCATGTAACTGTGAAGTAGTGTCAACAAAATTAAAAGGAACACACAGTACCTTGGCTCTGGATTCCATTTACCCTGATGCTGTCAAGTTGGTCAGTGTCCACCTCACCGGAGTCACACCTGCTCCTCTCAGCATACACATTATGTCTCTAGGACAGAGGCACCACTGTGACATCGTGGAATCTGCAGGCAACAGTGATGCGCTCACAAACTTCACCCACGGGGAGGGGCACTGCCCAGCCGTGGAGAGCTGCATCATCTTACCAAACATTAGAGTTACTTACCTACATATATATATATATATGTATAATGATATCACTCATCATTACAGTCTCAGAACAAACAAAAAACTGAAGAACAAAACAGCAGCAGTCTCAGAAAACCCATGAATGGACTAAAAGTTAACAGAGGGAAAGAGACTGAGGTGAATGGGTGGGCATGGAGGGATTAGGGAGGGGGGAAGTAAGGACACATTAGAATAAGAATATATAATGTGGGAGCGGGGGTCACAGGCAGGGCTGCAAAACACAGAAAAGACAAGTAGGGCTTCAACAGTATCTTACTATGCTCATGGACTGTGACTGCAATGGCGTATCTCGGGGCACGTGCGTGATGGGAGGAGTCTAGTAAACATCATGTTACTCATCTAATTCTGTAGTAATGACACAAAGATACACAGATAGATAGGTAGACAGATAAAAGAATGCATGAATGAATGGATGCATGGAAGGATGAATACATACATACATACATACATTCAAATGTACATACATAAAGAATGCAGCAGCCCAGTTCAAGAAAGACATCTGCACCCCTAAATGTATGGCAGCACGATTCTCAATAACCAATCTACAATTATATAAGGAACATTAAGGATACTGGACTGCCCAGATCATCCAGTCGCCCCCGCAGTCCCCATTACACTCACTGTTCACCAGCAGAGTAACATGCTACAGAATCACTGCTTGAATTCTCTGAACTATACTGCCTTCCCCATAGAAATCCCCCCCACATTATGTGAGCTCATCGTAATGCCCCCTTAGCAGCCTGCTCCCGTCCTTCACAACCAGCCTCCCTAGTCCCTTAACCTTTGCTACGTTGCTGATGGGGGGAGTGTACTCAACATGATGTTATCCACATAATTGTAGATTGATGACAAATAAATAAAAGAATAAATAGATGAATGAATGAATGAGAGAATGCCGCCGCCAGTTTAAAAGCGACACGTGCATCCCTATGATTACCACAGCACTATTCTCAATAGCCAAGCTCAGTGTCCACCAGTAGATGAACATTGGAATATTATTCCGTCATATGAAAACAAATCCTACCATTGGCAGAAACATGGATGGTGTGAGAGTGCATCATACTCAGTGCAATAAGGCAGGCAGGTGGAGAAACACAAATATCAAATGATTTCACTCGCCTGTGCAGGAGAACCAAGAGACCTCCGAAGAAGAAAAACGGCACCAGAAGAGTGCACTAACAGTTACCAAAGGGAAAGGGATGGAGGTGCACAGGTGGGAACGGAGCAGTAAGTCAGGGGGAGCGGGGGACAATGTGCACATTACCTTTGGCATGCATAAAGTGGAAGGGGGGCATGGGGAGGGACGTACAACGCAGAGAAGACAACAAGGGATTCTACAGCATCTTACTATGCTCATGGACCGTGACTGCAATGAGGTATCTGGGGGCATTTCGTTGTGGGGGGCAGTTTAGTCAACCACATGTGACTCACGTCGATGTAGACTAATGATAAATAAATAAATAAATAACAGATATCTAAGTGAGTAATTGACTAACTAAATACATTCACACATCCATACATACAAAAATAACCACTAGAATACAGCAGCCCAGTTTAAAAAAGACCTCTGAACCCGTATGATTATCAAGCACTATCCATAACTGCAAAGGTAAGTGTCTATCAGAGGATGAACAGTGGAATATTATTCTGCCATATGAAGAAACCAATCCTACCATGTGCAACAACATGGAGGGAGGTAGCGGGTATCATGCTCAGCGAAATAAGCCACGCAGAGAAAGACAAGTGTCAACTGATTTCGCTCACCTGGGGACTACCGGAAATAAGAAAGGGAGTGATAGAACAGGACAGTAGCACCCGCAGCGAACCCAAGAATGGACTCACGGTTACCAAAGGGAATGGGACTGAGGAGGACGGGTTAGGAGGGAGGGGAGAGAGGGAAAATGGGGCAGTACGAGTGGCACACAGGCTGCGGCCCGGCGGCGTGCTTAGGTAAGTCCGTATAACATAGCGATGATCAGCAGCACTTCTACGGCATATTCCTGGGCTGTTGGACAGCCACTCTTACGGGCTACGTGGTGGGGACTTGACAGTGGGGGTAGTCTAGGAACCATAATGTTGTTCATGTAACTGTGAAGTAGTGTCAACAAAATTAAAAGGAACACACAGTACCTTGGCTCTGGATTCCATTTACCCTGATGCTGTCAAGTTGGTCAGTGTCCACCTCACCGGAATCACACCTGCTCCTCTCAGCATACACATTATGTCTCTAGGACAGAGGAACCACTGTGACATCGTGGAATCTGCAGGCAACAGTGATGCGCTCACAAACTTCACCCACGGGGAGGGGCAATGCCCAGCCGTGGAGAGCTGCATCATCTTACCAAACATTAGAGTTACTTACCTACATATATATATATATATATATATATATATATATATATATATATATATATATATATATATGTATAATGATATCACTCATCATTACAGTCTCAGAACAAACAAAAAACTGAAGAACAAAACAGCAGCAGTCTCAGAAAACCCATGAATGGACTAAAAGTTAACAGAGGGAAAGAGACTGAGGTGAATGGGTGGGCATGGAGGGATTAGGGAGGGGGGAAGTAAGGACACATTAGAATAAGAATATATAATGTGGGAGCGGGGGTCACAGGCAGGGCTGCAAAACACAGAAAAGACAAGTAGGGCTTCTACAGTATCTTACTATGCTCATGGACTGTGACTGCAATGGGGTATCTCGGGGCACGTGCGTGATGGGAGGAGTCTAGTAAACATCATGTTACTCATCTAATTGTGTAGTAATGACACAAAGATACACAGATAGATAGATAGACAGATAAAAGAAAGCATGAATGAATGGATGCATGGAAGGATGAATACATACATACATACATATATTCAAACGTACATACATAAAGAATGCAGCAGCCCAGTTCAAGAATGACATCTGCACCCCTAAATGTATGGCAGCACGATTCTCAATAACCAATCTACAATTATATAAGGAACATTAAGGATACTGGACTGCCCAGATCATCCAGTCGCCCCCGCAGTCCCCATTACACTCACTGTTCACCAGCAGAGTAACATGCTACAGAATCACTGCTTGAATTCTCTGAACTATACTGCCTTCCCCATAGAATTCCCCCCCACATTATGTGAGCTCATCGTAATGCCCCCTTAGCAGCCTGCTCCCGTCCTTCACAACCAGCCTCCCTAGTCCCTTAACCTTTGCTACGTTGGTGATGGGGGGAGTGTACTCAACATGATGTTATCCACATAATTGTAGATTGATGACAAATAAATAAAAGAATAAATAGATGAATGAATGAATGAATGAATGAGAGAATGCCGCCGCCAGTTTAAAAGCGACACGTGCATCCCTATGATTACCACAGCACTATTCTCAATAGCCAAGCTCAGTGTCCACCAGTAGATGAACATTGGAATATTATTCCGTCATATGAAAACAAATCCTACCATTGGCAGAAACATGGATGGTGTGAGAGTGCATCATACTCAGTGCAATAAGGCAGGCAGGTGGAGAAACACAAATATCAAATGATTTCACTCGCCTGTGCAGGAGAACCAAGAGACCTCCGAAGAAGAAAAACGGCACCAGAAGAGTGCACTAACAGTTACCAAAGGGAAAGGGATGGAGGTGCACAGGTGGGAACGGAGCAGTAAGTCAGGGGGAGCGGGGGACAATGTGCACATTACCTTTGGCATGCATAAAGTGGAAGGGGGGCATGGGGAGGGACGTACAACGCAGAGAAGACAACAAGGGATTCTACAGCATCTTACTATGCTCATGGACCGTGACTGCAATGAGGTATCTGGGGGCATTTCGTTGTGGGGGGCAGTTTAGTCAACCACATGTGACTCACGTCGATGTAGACTAATGATAAATAAATAAATAAATAACAGATATCTAAGTGAGTAATTGACTAACTAAATACATTCACACATCCATACATACAAAAATAACCACTAGAATACAGCAGCCCAGTTTAAAAAAGACCTCTGAACCCGTATGATTATCAAGCACTATCCATAACTGCAAAGGTAAGTGTCTATCAGAGGATGAACAGTGGAATATTATTCTGCCATATGAAGAAACCAATCCTACCATGTGCAACAACATGGAGGGAGGTAGCGGGTATCATGCTCAGCGAAATAAGCCACGCAGAGAAAGACAAGTGTCAACTGATTTCGCTCACCTGGGGACTACCGGAAATAAGAAAGGGAGTGATAGAACAGGACAGTAGCACCCGCAGCGAACCCAAGAATGGACTCACGGTTACCAAAGGGAATGGGACTGAGGAGGACGGGTTAGGAGGGAGGGGAGAGAGGGAAAATGGGGCAGTACGAGTGGCACACAGGCTGCGGCCCGGCGGCGTGCTTAGGTAAGTCCGTATAACATAGCGATGATCAGCAGCACTTCTACGGCATATTCCTGGGCTGTTGGACAGCCATTCTTATGGGCTACGTGGTGGGGACTTGACAGTGGGGGTAGTCTAGGAACCATAATGTTGTTCATGTAACTGTGAAGTAGCGTCAACAAAATTAAAAGGAACACACAGTACCTTGGCTCTGGATTCCATTTACCCTGATGCTGTCAAGTTGGTCAGTGTCCACCTCACCGGAATCACACCTGCTCCTCTCAGCATACACATTATGTCTCTAGGACAGAGGAACCACTGTGACATCGTGGAATCTCCAGGCAACAGTGATGCGCTCACAAACTTCACCCACGGGGAGGGGCACTGCCCAGCCGTGGAGAGCTGCATCATCTTACCAAACATTAGAGTTACTTACCTACATATATATATATATATATATATATATATATATATGTATAATGATATCACTCATCATTACAGTCTCAGAACAAACAAAAAACTGAAGAACAAAACAGCAGCAGTCTCAGAAAACCCATGAATGGACTAAAAGTTAACAGAGGGAAAGAGACTGAGGTGAATGGGTGGGCATGGAGGGATTAGGGAGGGGGGAAGTAAGGACACATTAGAATAAGAATATATAATGTGGGAGCGGGGGTCACAGGCAGGGCTGCAAAACCCAGAAAAGACAAGTAGGGCTTCTACAGTATCTTACTATGCTCATGGACTGTGACTGCAATGGGGTATCTCGGGGCACGTGCGTGATGGGAGGAGTCTAGTAAACATCATGTTACTCATCTAATTGTGTAGTAATGACACAAAGATACACAGATAGATAGGTAGACAGATAAAAGAATGCATGAATGAATGGATGCATGGAAGGATGAATACATACATACATACATATATTCAAACGTACATACATAAAGAATGCAGCAGCCCAGTTCAAGAAAGACATCTGCACCCCTAAATGTATGGCAGCACGATTCTCAATAACCAATCTACAATTATATAAGGAACATTAAGGATACTGGACTGCCCAGATCATCCAGTCGCCCCCGCAGTCCCCATTACACTCACTGTTCACCAGCAGAGTAACATGCTACAGAATCACTGCTTGAATTCTCTGAACTATACTGCCTTCCCCATAGAATTCCCCCCCACATTATGTGAGCTCATCGTAATGCCCCCTTAGCAGCCTGCTCCCGTCCTTCACAACCAGCCTCCCTAGTCCCTTAACCTTTGCTACGTTGGTGATGGGGGGAGTGTACTCAACATGATGTTATCCACATAATTGTAGATTGATGACAAATAAATAAAAGAATAAATAGATGAATGAATGAATGAATGAATGAGAGAATGCCGCCGCCAGTTTAAAAGCGACACGTGCATCCCTATGATTACCACAGCACTATTCTCAATAGCCAAGCTCAGTGTCCACCAGTAGATGAACATTGGAATATTATTCCGTCATATGAAAACAAATCCTACCATTGGCAGAAACATGGATGGTGTGAGAGTGCATCATACTCAGTGCAATAAGGCAGGCAGGTGGAGAAACACAAATATCAAATGATTTCACTCGCCTGTGCAGGAGAACCAAGAGACCTCCGAAGAAGAAAAACGGCACCAGAAGAGTGCACTAACAGTTACCAAAGGGAAAGGGATGGAGGTGCACAGGTGGGAACGGAGCAGTAAGTCAGGGGGAGCGGGGGACAATGTGCACATTACCTTTGGCATGCATAAAGTGGAAGGGGGGCATGGGGAGGGACGTACAACGCAGAGAAGACAACAAGGGATTCTACAGCATCTTACTATGCTCATGGACCGTGACTGCAATGAGGTATCTGGGGGCATTTCGTTGTGGGGGGCAGTTTAGTCAACCACATGTGACTCACGTCGATGTAGACTAATGATAAATAAATAAATAAATAACAGATATCTAAGTGAGTAATTGACTAACTAAATACATTCACACATCCATACATACAAAAATAACCACTAGAATACAGCAGCCCAGTTTAAAAAAGACCTCTGAACCCGTATGATTATCAAGCACTATCCATAACTGCAAAGGTAAGTGTCTATCAGAGGATGAACAGTGGAATATTATTCTGCCATATGAAGAAACCAATCCTACCATGTGCAACAACATGGAGGGAGGTAGCGGGTATCATGCTCAGCGAAATAAGCCACGCAGAGAAAGACAAGTGTCAACTGATTTCGCTCACCTGGGGACTACCGGAAATAAGAAAGGGAGTGATAGAACAGGACAGTAGCACCCGCAGCGAACCCAAGAATGGACTCACGGTTACCAAAGGGAATGGGACTGAGGAGGACGGGTTAGGAGGGAGGGGAGAGAGGGAAAATGGGGCAGTACGAGTGGCACACAGGCTGCGGCCCGGCGGCGTGCTTAGGGAAGTCCGTATAACATAGCGATGATCAGCAGCACTTCTACGGCATATTCCTGGGCTGTTGGACAGCCACTCTTATGGGCTACGTGGTGGGGACTTGACAGTGGGGGTAGTCTAGGAACCATAATGTTGTTCATGTAACTGTGAAGTAGTGTCAACAAAATTAAAAGGAACACACAGTACCTTGGCTCTGGATTCCATTTACCCTGATGCTGTCAAGTTGGTCAGTGTCCACCTCACCGGAATCACACCTGCTCCTCTCAGCATACACATTATGTCTCTAGGACAGAGGCACCACTGTGACATCGTGGAATCTCCAGGCAACAGTGATGCGCTCACAAACTTCACCCACGGGGAGGGGCACTGCCCAGCCGTGGAGAGCTGCATCATCTTACCAAACATTAGAGTTACTTACCTACATATGTATATATATATATATATATATATATATGTATAATGATATCACTCATCATTACAGTCTCAGAACAAACAAAAAACTGAAGAACAAAACAGCAGCAGTCTCAGAAAACCCATGAATGGACTAAAAGTTAACAGAGGGAAAGAGACTGAGGTGAATGGGTGGGCATGGAGGGATTAGGGAGGGCGGAAGTAAGGACACATTAGAATAAGAATATATAATGTGGGAGCGGGGGTCACAGGCAGGGCTGCAAAACCCAGAAAAGACAAGTAGGGCTTCTCCAGTATCTTACTATGCTCATGGACTGTGACTGCAATGGGGTATCTCGGGGCACGTGCGTGATGGGAGGAGTCTAGTAAACATCATGTTACTCATCTAATTGTGTAGTAATGACACAAAGATACACAGATAGATAGGTAGACAGATAAAAGAATGCATGAATGAATGGATGCATGGAAGGATGAATACATACATACATACATATATTCAAACGTACATACATAAAGAATGCAGCAGCCCAGTTCAAGAAAGACATCTGCACCCCTAAATGTATGGCAGCACGATTCTCAATAACCAATCTACAATTATATAAGGAACATTAAGGATACTGGACTGCCCAGATCATCCAGTCGCCCCCGCAGTCCCCATTACACTCACTGTTCACCAGCAGAGTAACATGCTACAGAATCACTGCTTGAATTCTCTGAACTATACTGCCTTCCCCATAGAATTCCCCCCCACATTATGTGAGCTCATCGTAATGCCCCCTTAGCAGCCTGCTCCCGTCCTTCACAACCAGCCTCCCTAGTCCCTTAACCTTTGCTACGTTGGTGATGGGGGGAGTGTACTCAACATGATGTTATCCACATAATTGTAGATTGATGACAAATAAATAAAAGAATAAATAGATGAATGAATGAATGAATGAATGAGAGAATGCCGCCGCCAGTTTAAAAGCGACACGTGCATCCCTATGATTACCACAGCACTATTCTCAATAGCCAAGCTCAGTGTCCACCAGTAGATGAACATTGGAATATTATTCCGTCATATGAAAACAAATCCTACCATTGGCAGAAACATGGATGGTGTGAGAGTGCATCATACTCAGTGCAATAAGGCAGGCAGGTGGAGAAACACAAATATCAAATGATTTCACTCGCCTGTGCAGGAGAACCAAGAGACCTCCGAAGAAGAAAAACGGCACCAGAAGAGTGCACTAACAGTTACCAAAGGGAAAGGGATGGAGGTGCACAGGTGGGAACGGAGCAGTAAGTCAGGGGGAGCGGGGGACAATGTGCACATTACCTTTGGCATGCATAAAGTGGAAGGGGGGCATGGGGAGGGACGTACAACGCAGAGAAGACAACAAGGGATTCTACAGCATCTTACTATGCTCATGGACCGTGACTGCAATGAGGTATCTGGGGGCATTTCGTTGTGGGGGGCAGTTTAGTCAACCACATGTGACTCACGTCGATGTAGACTAATGATAAATAAATAAATAAATAACAGATATCTAAGTGAGTAATTGACTAACTAAATACATTCACACATCCATACATACAAAAATAACCACTAGAATACAGCAGCCCAGTTTAAAAAAGACCTCTGAACCCGTATGATTATCAAGCACTATCCATAACTGCAAAGGTAAGTGTCTATCAGAGGATGAACAGTGGAATATTATTCTGCCATATGAAGAAACCAATCCTACCATGTGCAACAACATGGAGGGAGGTAGCGGGTATCATGCTCAGCGAAATAAGCCACGCAGAGAAAGACAAGTGTCAACTGATTTCGCTCACCTGGGGACTACCGGAAATAAGAAAGGGAGTGATAGAACAGGACAGTAGCACCCGCAGCGAACCCAAGAATGGACTCACGGTTACCAAAGGGAATGGGACTGAGGAGGACGGGTTAGGAGGGAGGGGAGAGAGGGAAAATGGGGCAGTACGAGTGGCACACAGGCTGCGGCCCGGCGGCGTGCTTAGGGAAGTCCGTATAACATAGCGATGATCAGCAGCACTTCTACGGCATATTCCTGGGCTGTTGGACAGCCACTCTTACGGGCTACGTGGTGGGGACTTGACAGTGGGGGTAGTCTAGGAACCATAATGTTGTTCATGTAACTGTGAAGTAGTGTCAACAAAATTAAAAGGAACACACAGTACCTTGGCTCTGGATTCCATTTACCCTGATGCTGTCAAGTTGGTCAGTGTCCACCTCACCGGAATCACACCTGCTCCTCTCAGCATACACATTATGTCTCTAGGACAGAGGAACCACTGTGACATCGTGGAATCTCCAGGCAACAGTGATGCGCTCACAAACTTCACCCACGGGGAGGGGCACTGCCCAGCCGTGGAGAGCTGCATCATCTTACCAAACATTAGAGTTACTTACCTACATATATATATATATATATATATATATATATATATATATATGTATAATGATATCACTCATCATTACAGTCTCAGAACAAACAAAAAACTGAAGAACAAAACAGCAGCAGTCTCAGAAAACCCATGAATGGACTAAAAGTTAACAGAGGGAAAGAGACTGAGGTGAATGGGTGGGCATGGAGGGATTAGGGAGGGGGGAAGTAAGGACACATTAGAATAAGAATATATAATGTGGGAGCGGGGGTCACAGGCAGGGCTGCAAAACCCAGAAAAGACAAGTAGGGCTTCTACAGTATCTTACTATGCTCATGGACTGTGACTGCAATGGGGTATCTCGGGGCACGTGCGTGATGGGAGGAGTCTAGTAAACATCATGTTACTCATCTAATTGTGTAGTAATGACACAAAGATACACAGATAGATAGGTAGACAGATAAAAGAATGCATGAATGAATGGATGCATGGAAGGATGAATACATACATACATACATATATTCAAACGTACATACATAAAGAATGCAGCAGCCCAGTTCAAGAAAGACATCTGCACCCCTAAATGTATGGCAGCACGATTCTCAATAACCAATCTACAATTATATAAGGAACATTAAGGATACTGGACTGCCCAGATCATCCAGTCGCCCCCGCAGTCCCCATTACACTCACTGTTCACCAGCAGAGTAACATGCTACAGAATCACTGCTTGAATTCTCTGAACTATACTGCCTTCCCCATAGAATTCCCCCCCACATTATGTGAGCTCATCGTAATGCCCCCTTAGCAGCCTGCTCCCGTCCTTCACAACCAGCCTCCCTAGTCCCTTAACCTTTGCTACGTTGGTGATGGGGGGAGTGTACTCAACATGATGTTATCCACATAATTGTAGATTGATGACAAATAAATAAAAGAATAAATAGATGAATGAATGAATGAATGAATGAGAGAATGCCGCCGCCAGTTTAAAAGCGACACGTGCATCCCTATGATTACCACAGCACTATTCTCAATAGCCAAGCTCAGTGTCCACCAGTAGATGAACATTGGAATATTATTCCGTCATATGAAAACAAATCCTACCATTGGCAGAAACATGGATGGTGTGAGAGTGCATCATACTCAGTGCAATAAGGCAGGCAGGTGGAGAAACACAAATATCAAATGATTTCACTCGCCTGTGCAGGAGAACCAAGAGACCTCCGAAGAAGAAAAACGGCACCAGAAGAGTGCACTAACAGTTACCAAAGGGAAAGGGATGGAGGTGCACAGGTGGGAACGGAGCAGTAAGTCAGGGGGAGCGGGGGACAATGTGCACATTACCTTTGGCATGCATAAAGTGGAAGGGGGGCATGGGGAGGGACGTACAACGCAGAGAAGACAACAAGGGATTCTACAGCATCTTACTATGCTCATGGACCGTGACTGCAATGAGGTATCTGGGGGCATTTCGTTGTGGGGGGCAGTTTAGTCAACCACATGTGACTCACGTCGATGTAGACTAATGATAAATAAATAAATAAATAACAGATATCTAAGTGAGTAATTGACTAACTAAATACATTCACACATCCATACATACAAAAATAACCACTAGAATACAGCAGCCCAGTTTAAAAAAGACCTCTGAACCCGTATGATTATCAAGCACTATCCATAACTGCAAAGGTAAGTGTCTATCAGAGGATGAACAGTGGAATATTATTCTGCCATATGAAGAAACCAATCCTACCATGTGCAACAACATGGAGGGAGGTAGCGGGTATCATGCTCAGCGAAATAAGCCACGCAGAGAAAGACAAGTGTCAACTGATTTCGCTCACCTGGGGACTACCGGAAATAAGAAAGGGAGTGATAGAACAGGACAGTAGCACCCGCAGCGAACCCAAGAATGGACTCACGGTTACCAAAGGGAATGGGACTGAGGAGGACGGGTTAGGAGGGAGGGGAGAGAGGGAAAATGGGGCAGTACGAGTGGCACACAGGCTGCGGCCCGGCGGCGTGCTTAGGTAAGTCCGTATAACATAGCGATGATCAGCAGCACTTCTACGGCATATTCCTGGGCTGTTGGACAGCCACTCTTACGGGCTACGTGGTGGGGACTTGACAGTGGGGGTAGTCTAGGAACCATAATGTTGTTCATGTAACTGTGAAGTAGTGTCAACAAAATTAAAAGGAACACACAGTACCTTGGCTCTGGATTCCATTTACCCTGATGCTGTCAAGTTGGTCAGTGTCCACCTCACCGGAATCACACCTGCTCCTCTCAGCATACACATTATGTCTCTAGGACAGAGGAACCACTGTGACATCGTGGAATCTGCAGGCAACAGTGATGCGCTCACAAACTTCACCCACGGGGAGGGGCAATGCCCAGCCGTGGAGAGCTGCATCATCTTACCAAACATTAGAGTTACTTACCTACATATATATATATATATATATATATATATATATATATATGTATAATGATATCACTCATCATTACAGTCTCAGAACAAACAAAAAACTGAAGAACAAAACAGCAGCAGTCTCAGAAAACCCATGAATGGACTAAAAGTTAACAGAGGGAAAGAGACTGAGGTGAATGGGTGGGCATGGAGGGATTAGGGAGGGGGGAAGTAAGGACACATTAGAATAAGAATATATAATGTGGGAGCGGGGGTCACAGGCAGGGCTGCAAAACACAGAAAAGACAAGTAGGGCTTCTACAGTATCTTACTATGCTCATGGACTGTGACTGCAATGGGGTATCTCGGGGCACGTGCGTGATGGGAGGAGTCTAGTAAACATCATGTTACTCATCTAATTGTGTAGTAATGACACAAAGATACACAGATAGATAGATAGACAGATAAAAGAAAGCATGAATGAATGGATGCATGGAAGGATGAATACATACATACATACATATATTCAAACGTACATACATAAAGAATGCAGCAGCCCAGTTCAAGAATGACATCTGCACCCCTAAATGTATGGCAGCACGATTCTCAATAACCAATCTACAATTATATAAGGAACATTAAGGATACTGGACTGCCCAGATCATCCAGTCGCCCCCGCAGTCCCCATTACACTCACTGTTCACCAGCAGAGTAACATGCTACAGAATCACTGCTTGAATTCTCTGAACTATACTGCCTTCCCCATAGAATTCCCCCCCACATTATGTGAGCTCATCGTAATGCCCCCTTAGCAGCCTGCTCCCGTCCTTCACAACCAGCCTCCCTAGTCCCTTAACCTTTGCTACGTTGGTGATGGGGGGAGTGTACTCAACATGATGTTATCCACATAATTGTAGATTGATGACAAATAAATAAAAGAATAAATAGATGAATGAATGAATGAATGAATGAGAGAATGCCGCCGCCAGTTTAAAAGCGACACGTGCATCCCTATGATTACCACAGCACTATTCTCAATAGCCAAGCTCAGTGTCCACCAGTAGATGAACATTGGAATATTATTCCGTCATATGAAAACAAATCCTACCATTGGCAGAAACATGGATGGTGTGAGAGTGCATCATACTCAGTGCAATAAGGCAGGCAGGTGGAGAAACACAAATATCAAATGATTTCACTCGCCTGTGCAGGAGAACCAAGAGACCTCCGAAGAAGAAAAACGGCACCAGAAGAGTGCACTAACAGTTACCAAAGGGAAAGGGATGGAGGTGCACAGGTGGGAACGGAGCAGTAAGTCAGGGGGAGCGGGGGACAATGTGCACATTACCTTTGGCATGCATAAAGTGGAAGGGGGGCATGGGGAGGGACGTACAACGCAGAGAAGACAACAAGGGATTCTACAGCATCTTACTATGCTCATGGACCGTGACTGCAATGAGGTATCTGGGGGCATTTCGTTGTGGGGGGCAGTTTAGTCAACCACATGTGACTCACGTCGATGTAGACTAATGATAAATAAATAAATAAATAACAGATATCTAAGTGAGTAATTGACTAACTAAATACATTCACACATCCATACATACAAAAATAACCACTAGAATACAGCAGCCCAGTTTAAAAAAGACCTCTGAACCCGTATGATTATCAAGCACTATCCATAACTGCAAAGGTAAGTGTCTATCAGAGGATGAACAGTGGAATATTATTCTGCCATATGAAGAAACCAATCCTACCATGTGCAACAACATGGAGGGAGGTAGCGGGTATCATGCTCAGCGAAATAAGCCACGCAGAGAAAGACAAGTGTCAACTGATTTCGCTCACCTGGGGACTACCGGAAATAAGAAAGGGAGTGATAGAACAGGACAGTAGCACCCGCAGCGAACCCAAGAATGGACTCACGGTTACCAAAGGGAATGGGACTGAGGAGGACGGGTTAGGAGGGAGGGGAGAGAGGGAAAATGGGGCAGTACGAGTGGCACACAGGCTGCGGCCCGGCGGCGTGCTTAGGTAAGTCCGTATAACATAGCGATGATCAGCAGCACTTCTACGGCATATTCCTGGGCTGTTGGACAGCCATTCTTATGGGCTACGTGGTGGGGACTTGACAGTGGGGGTAGTCTAGGAACCATAATGTTGTTCATGTAACTGTGAAGTAGCGTCAACAAAATTAAAAGGAACACACAGTACCTTGGCTCTGGATTCCATTTACCCTGATGCTGTCAAGTTGGTCAGTGTCCACCTCACCGGAATCACACCTGCTCCTCTCAGCATACACATTATGTCTCTAGGACAGAGGAACCACTGTGACATCGTGGAATCTCCAGGCAACAGTGATGCGCTCACAAACTTCACCCACGGGGAGGGGCACTGCCCAGCCGTGGAGAGCTGCATCATCTTACCAAACATTAGAGTTACTTACCTACATATATATATATATATATATATATATATATATGTATAATGATATCACTCATCATTACAGTCTCAGAACAAACAAAAAACTGAAGAACAAAACAGCAGCAGTCTCAGAAAACCCATGAATGGACTAAAAGTTAACAGAGGGAAAGAGACTGAGGTGAATGGGTGGGCATGGAGGGATTAGGGAGGGGGGAAGTAAGGACACATTAGAATAAGAATATATAATGTGGGAGCGGGGGTCACAGGCAGGGCTGCAAAACCCAGAAAAGACAAGTAGGGCTTCTACAGTATCTTACTATGCTCATGGACTGTGACTGCAATGGGGTATCTCGGGGCACGTGCGTGATGGGAGGAGTCTAGTAAACATCATGTTACTCATCTAATTGTGTAGTAATGACACAAAGATACACAGATAGATAGGTAGACAGATAAAAGAATGCATGAATGAATGGATGCATGGAAGGATGAATACATACATACATACATATATTCAAACGTACATACATAAAGAATGCAGCAGCCCAGTTCAAGAAAGACATCTGCACCCCTAAATGTATGGCAGCACGATTCTCAATAACCAATCTACAATTATATAAGGAACATTAAGGATACTGGACTGCCCAGATCATCCAGTCGCCCCCGCAGTCCCCATTACACTCACTGTTCACCAGCAGAGTAACATGCTACAGAATCACTGCTTGAATTCTCTGAACTATACTGCCTTCCCCATAGAATTCCCCCCCACATTATGTGAGCTCATCGTAATGCCCCCTTAGCAGCCTGCTCCCGTCCTTCACAACCAGCCTCCCTAGTCCCTTAACCTTTGCTACGTTGGTGATGGGGGGAGTGTACTCAACATGATGTTATCCACATAATTGTAGATTGATGACAAATAAATAAAAGAATAAATAGATGAATGAATGAATGAATGAATGAGAGAATGCCGCCGCCAGTTTAAAAGCGACACGTGCATCCCTATGATTACCACAGCACTATTCTCAATAGCCAAGCTCAGTGTCCACCAGTAGATGAACATTGGAATATTATTCCGTCATATGAAAACAAATCCTACCATTGGCAGAAACATGGATGGTGTGAGAGTGCATCATACTCAGTGCAATAAGGCAGGCAGGTGGAGAAACACAAATATCAAATGATTTCACTCGCCTGTGCAGGAGAACCAAGAGACCTCCGAAGAAGAAAAACGGCACCAGAAGAGTGCACTAACAGTTACCAAAGGGAAAGGGATGGAGGTGCACAGGTGGGAACGGAGCAGTAAGTCAGGGGGAGCGGGGGACAATGTGCACATTACCTTTGGCATGCATAAAGTGGAAGGGGGGCATGGGGAGGGACGTACAACGCAGAGAAGACAACAAGGGATTCTACAGCATCTTACTATGCTCATGGACCGTGACTGCAATGAGGTATCTGGGGGCATTTCGTTGTGGGGGGCAGTTTAGTCAACCACATGTGACTCACGTCGATGTAGACTAATGATAAATAAATAAATAAATAACAGATATCTAAGTGAGTAATTGACTAACTAAATACATTCACACATCCATACATACAAAAATAACCACTAGAATACAGCAGCCCAGTTTAAAAAAGACCTCTGAACCCGTATGATTATCAAGCACTATCCATAACTGCAAAGGTAAGTGTCTATCAGAGGATGAACAGTGGAATATTATTCTGCCATATGAAGAAACCAATCCTACCATGTGCAACAACATGGAGGGAGGTAGCGGGTATCATGCTCAGCGAAATAAGCCACGCAGAGAAAGACAAGTGTCAACTGATTTCGCTCACCTGGGGACTACCGGAAATAAGAAAGGGAGTGATAGAACAGGACAGTAGCACCCGCAGCGAACCCAAGAATGGACTCACGGTTACCAAAGGGAATGGGACTGAGGAGGACGGGTTAGGAGGGAGGGGAGAGAGGGAAAATGGGGCAGTACGAGTGGCACACAGGCTGCGGCCCGGCGGCGTGCTTAGGGAAGTCCGTATAACATAGCGATGATCAGCAGCACTTCTACGGCATATTCCTGGGCTGTTGGACAGCCACTCTTATGGGCTACGTGGTGGGGACTTGACAGTGGGGGTAGTCTAGGAACCATAATGTTGTTCATGTAACTGTGAAGTAGTGTCAACAAAATTAAAAGGAACACACAGTACCTTGGCTCTGGATTCCATTTACCCTGATGCTGTCAAGTTGGTCAGTGTCCACCTCACCGGAATCACACCTGCTCCTCTCAGCATACACATTATGTCTCTAGGACAGAGGCACCACTGTGACATCGTGGAATCTCCAGGCAACAGTGATGCGCTCACAAACTTCACCCACGGGGAGGGGCACTGCCCAGCCGTGGAGAGCTGCATCATCTTACCAAACATTAGAGTTACTTACCTACATATGTATATATATATATATATATATATATATGTATAATGATATCACTCATCATTACAGTCTCAGAACAAACAAAAAACTGAAGAACAAAACAGCAGCAGTCTCAGAAAACCCATGAATGGACTAAAAGTTAACAGAGGGAAAGAGACTGAGGTGAATGGGTGGGCATGGAGGGATTAGGGAGGGCGGAAGTAAGGACACATTAGAATAAGAATATATAATGTGGGAGCGGGGGTCACAGGCAGGGCTGCAAAACCCAGAAAAGACAAGTAGGGCTTCTCCAGTATCTTACTATGCTCATGGACTGTGACTGCAATGGGGTATCTCGGGGCACGTGCGTGATGGGAGGAGTCTAGTAAACATCATGTTACTCATCTAATTGTGTAGTAATGACACAAAGATACACAGATAGATAGGTAGACAGATAAAAGAATGCATGAATGAATGGATGCATGGAAGGATGAATACATACATACATACATATATTCAAACGTACATACATAAAGAATGCAGCAGCCCAGTTCAAGAAAGACATCTGCACCCCTAAATGTATGGCAGCACGATTCTCAATAACCAATCTACAATTATATAAGGAACATTAAGGATACTGGACTGCCCAGATCATCCAGTCGCCCCCGCAGTCCCCATTACACTCACTGTTCACCAGCAGAGTAACATGCTACAGAATCACTGCTTGAATTCTCTGAACTATACTGCCTTCCCCATAGAATTCCCCCCCACATTATGTGAGCTCATCGTAATGCCCCCTTAGCAGCCTGCTCCCGTCCTTCACAACCAGCCTCCCTAGTCCCTTAACCTTTGCTACGTTGGTGATGGGGGGAGTGTACTCAACATGATGTTATCCACATAATTGTAGATTGATGACAAATAAATAAAAGAATAAATAGATGAATGAATGAATGAATGAATGAGAGAATGCCGCCGCCAGTTTAAAAGCGACACGTGCATCCCTATGATTACCACAGCACTATTCTCAATAGCCAAGCTCAGTGTCCACCAGTAGATGAACATTGGAATATTATTCCGTCATATGAAAACAAATCCTACCATTGGCAGAAACATGGATGGTGTGAGAGTGCATCATACTCAGTGCAATAAGGCAGGCAGGTGGAGAAACACAAATATCAAATGATTTCACTCGCCTGTGCAGGAGAACCAAGAGACCTCCGAAGAAGAAAAACGGCACCAGAAGAGTGCACTAACAGTTACCAAAGGGAAAGGGATGGAGGTGCACAGGTGGGAACGGAGCAGTAAGTCAGGGGGAGCGGGGGACAATGTGCACATTACCTTTGGCATGCATAAAGTGGAAGGGGGGCATGGGGAGGGACGTACAACGCAGAGAAGACAACAAGGGATTCTACAGCATCTTACTATGCTCATGGACCGTGACTGCAATGAGGTATCTGGGGGCATTTCGTTGTGGGGGGCAGTTTAGTCAACCACATGTGACTCACGTCGATGTAGACTAATGATAAATAAATAAATAAATAACAGATATCTAAGTGAGTAATTGACTAACTAAATACATTCACACATCCATACATACAAAAATAACCACTAGAATACAGCAGCCCAGTTTAAAAAAGACCTCTGAACCCGTATGATTATCAAGCACTATCCATAACTGCAAAGGTAAGTGTCTATCAGAGGATGAACAGTGGAATATTATTCTGCCATATGAAGAAACCAATCCTACCATGTGCAACAACATGGAGGGAGGTAGCGGGTATCATGCTCAGCGAAATAAGCCACGCAGAGAAAGACAAGTGTCAACTGATTTCGCTCACCTGGGGACTACCGGAAATAAGAAAGGGAGTGATAGAACAGGACAGTAGCACCCGCAGCGAACCCAAGAATGGACTCACGGTTACCAAAGGGAATGGGACTGAGGAGGACGGGTTAGGAGGGAGGGGAGAGAGGGAAAATGGGGCAGTACGAGTGGCACACAGGCTGCGGCCCGGCGGCGTGCTTAGGGAAGTCCGTATAACATAGCGATGATCAGCAGCACTTCTACGGCATATTCCTGGGCTGTTGGACAGCCACTCTTACGGGCTACGTGGTGGGGACTTGACAGTGGGGGTAGTCTAGGAACCATAATGTTGTTCATGTAACTGTGAAGTAGTGTCAACAAAATTAAAAGGAACACACAGTACCTTGGCTCTGGATTCCATTTACCCTGATGCTGTCAAGTTGGTCAGTGTCCACCTCACCGGAATCACACCTGCTCCTCTCAGCATACACATTATGTCTCTAGGACAGAGGAACCACTGTGACATCGTGGAATCTCCAGGCAACAGTGATGCGCTCACAAACTTCACCCACGGGGAGGGGCACTGCCCAGCCGTGGAGAGCTGCATCATCTTACCAAACATTAGAGTTACTTACCTACATATATATATATATATATATATATATATATATATATATATGTATAATGATATCACTCATCATTACAGTCTCAGAACAAACAAAAAACTGAAGAACAAAACAGCAGCAGTCTCAGAAAACCCATGAATGGACTAAAAGTTAACAGAGGGAAAGAGACTGAGGTGAATGGGTGGGCATGGAGGGATTAGGGAGGGGGGAAGTAAGGACACATTAGAATAAGAATATATAATGTGGGAGCGGGGGTCACAGGCAGGGCTGCAAAACCCAGAAAAGACAAGTAGGGCTTCTACAGTATCTTACTATGCTCATGGACTGTGACTGCAATGGGGTATCTCGGGGCACGTGCGTGATGGGAGGAGTCTAGTAAACATCATGTTACTCATCTAATTGTGTAGTAATGACACAAAGATACACAGATAGATAGGTAGACAGATAAAAGAATGCATGAATGAATGGATGCATGGAAGGATGAATACATACATACATACATATATTCAAACGTACATACATAAAGAATGCAGCAGCCCAGTTCAAGAAAGACATCTGCACCCCTAAATGTATGGCAGCACGATTCTCAATAACCAATCTACAATTATATAAGGAACATTAAGGATACTGGACTGCCCAGATCATCCAGTCGCCCCCGCAGTCCCCATTACACTCACTGTTCACCAGCAGAGTAACATGCTACAGAATCACTGCTTGAATTCTCTGAACTATACTGCCTTCCCCATAGAATTCCCCCCCACATTATGTGAGCTCATCGTAATGCCCCCTTAGCAGCCTGCTCCCGTCCTTCACAACCAGCCTCCCTAGTCCCTTAACCTTTGCTACGTTGGTGATGGGGGGAGTGTACTCAACATGATGTTATCCACATAATTGTAGATTGATGACAAATAAATAAAAGAATAAATAGATGAATGAATGAATGAATGAATGAGAGAATGCCGCCGCCAGTTTAAAAGCGACACGTGCATCCCTATGATTACCACAGCACTATTCTCAATAGCCAAGCTCAGTGTCCACCAGTAGATGAACATTGGAATATTATTCCGTCATATGAAAACAAATCCTACCATTGGCAGAAACATGGATGGTGTGAGAGTGCATCATACTCAGTGCAATAAGGCAGGCAGGTGGAGAAACACAAATATCAAATGATTTCACTCGCCTGTGCAGGAGAACCAAGAGACCTCCGAAGAAGAAAAACGGCACCAGAAGAGTGCACTAACAGTTACCAAAGGGAAAGGGATGGAGGTGCACAGGTGGGAACGGAGCAGTAAGTCAGGGGGAGCGGGGGACAATGTGCACATTACCTTTGGCATGCATAAAGTGGAAGGGGGGCATGGGGAGGGACGTACAACGCAGAGAAGACAACAAGGGATTCTACAGCATCTTACTATGCTCATGGACCGTGACTGCAATGAGGTATCTGGGGGCATTTCGTTGTGGGGGGCAGTTTAGTCAACCACATGTGACTCACGTCGATGTAGACTAATGATAAATAAATAAATAAATAACAGATATCTAAGTGAGTAATTGACTAACTAAATACATTCACACATCCATACATACAAAAATAACCACTAGAATACAGCAGCCCAGTTTAAAAAAGACCTCTGAACCCGTATGATTATCAAGCACTATCCATAACTGCAAAGGTAAGTGTCTATCAGAGGATGAACAGTGGAATATTATTCTGCCATATGAAGAAACCAATCCTACCATGTGCAACAACATGGAGGGAGGTAGCGGGTATCATGCTCAGCGAAATAAGCCACGCAGAGAAAGACAAGTGTCAACTGATTTCGCTCACCTGGGGACTACCGGAAATAAGAAAGGGAGTGATAGAACAGGACAGTAGCACCCGCAGCGAACCCAAGAATGGACTCACGGTTACCAAAGGGAATGGGACTGAGGAGGACGGGTTAGGAGGGAGGGGAGAGAGGGAAAATGGGGCAGTACGAGTGGCACACAGGCTGCGGCCCGGCGGCGTGCTTAGGGAAGTCCGTATAACATAGCGATGATCAGCAGCACTTCTACGGCATATTCCTGGGCTGTTGGACAGCCACTCTTATGGGCTACGTGGTGGGGACTTGACAGTGGGGGTAGTCTAGGAACCATAATGTTGTTCATGTAACTGTGAAGTAGTGTCAACAAAATTAAAAGGAACACACAGTACCTTGGCTCTGGATTCCATTTACCCTGATGCTGTCAAGTTGGTCAGTGTCCACCTCACCGGAATCACACCTGCTCCTCTCAGCATACACATTATGTCTCTAGGACAGAGGCACCACTGTGACATCGTGGAATCTCCAGGCAACAGTGATGCGCTCACAAACTTCACCCACGGGGAGGGGCACTGCCCAGCCATGGAGAGCTGCATCATCTTACCAAACATTAGAGTTACTTACCTACATATGTATATATATATATATATATATATATATATATATGTATAATGATATCACTCATCATTACAGTCTCAGAACAAACAAAAAACTGAAGAACAAAACAGCAGCAGTCTCAGAAAACCCATGAATGGACTAAAAGTTAACAGAGGGAAAGAGACTGAGGTGAATGGGTGGGCATGGAGGGATTAGGGAGGGGGGAAGTAAGGACACATTAGAATAAGAATATATAATGTGGGAGCGGGGGTCACAGGCAGGGCTGCAAAACCCAGAAAAGACAAGTAGGGCTTCTACAGTATCTTACTATGCTCATGGACTGTGACTGCAATGGGGTATCTCGGGGCACGTGCGTGATGGGAGGAGTCTAGTAAACATCATGTTACTCATCTAATTGTGTAGTAATGACACAAAGATACACAGATAGATAGGTAGACAGATAAAAGAATGCATGAATGAATGGATGCATGGAAGGATGAATACATACATACATACATATATTCAAACGTACATACATAAAGAATGCAGCAGCCCAGTTCAAGAAAGACATCTGCACCCCTAAATGTATGGCAGCACGATTCTCAATAACCAATCTACAATTATATAAGGAACATTAAGGATACTGGACTGCCCAGATCATCCAGTCGCCCCCGCAGTCCCCATTACACTCACTGTTCACCAGCAGAGTAACATGCTACAGAATCACTGCTTGAATTCTCTGAACTATACTGCCTTCCCCATAGAATTCCCCCCCACATTATGTGAGCTCATCGTAATGCCCCCTTAGCAGCCTGCTCCCGTCCTTCACAACCAGCCTCCCTAGTCCCTTAACCTTTGCTACGTTGGTGATGGGGGGAGTGTACTCAACATGATGTTATCCACATAATTGTAGATTGATGACAAATAAATAAAAGAATAAATAGATGAATGAATGAATGAATGAATGAGAGAATGCCGCCGCCAGTTTAAAAGCGACACGTGCATCCCTATGATTACCACAGCACTATTCTCAATAGCCAAGCTCAGTGTCCACCAGTAGATGAACATTGGAATATTATTCCGTCATATGAAAACAAATCCTACCATTGGCAGAAACATGGATGGTGTGAGAGTGCATCATACTCAGTGCAATAAGGCAGGCAGGTGGAGAAACACAAATATCAAATGATTTCACTCGCCTGTGCAGGAGAACCAAGAGACCTCCGAAGAAGAAAAACGGCACCAGAAGAGTGCACTAACAGTTACCAAAGGGAAAGGGATGGAGGTGCACAGGTGGGAACGGAGCAGTAAGTCAGGGGGAGCGGGGGACAATGTGCACATTACCTTTGGCATGCATAAAGTGGAAGGGGGGCATGGGGAGGGACGTACAACGCAGAGAAGACAACAAGGGATTCTACAGCATCTTACTATGCTCATGGACCGTGACTGCAATGAGGTATCTGGGGGCATTTCGTTGTGGGGGGCAGTTTAGTCAACCACATGTGACTCACGTCGATGTAGACTAATGATAAATAAATAAATAAATAACAGATATCTAAGTGAGTAATTGACTAACTAAATACATTCACACATCCATACATACAAAAATAACCACTAGAATACAGCAGCCCAGTTTAAAAAAGACCTCTGAACCCGTATGATTATCAAGCACTATCCATAACTGCAAAGGTAAGTGTCTATCAGAGGATGAACAGTGGAATATTATTCTGCCATATGAAGAAACCAATCCTACCATGTGCAACAACATGGAGGGAGGTAGCGGGTATCATGCTCAGCGAAATAAGCCACGCAGAGAAAGACAAGTGTCAACTGATTTCGCTCACCTGGGGACTACCGGAAATAAGAAAGGGAGTGATAGAACAGGACAGTAGCACCCGCAGCGAACCCAAGAATGGACTCACGGTTACCAAAGGGAATGGGACTGAGGAGGACGGGTTAGGAGGGAGGGGAGAGAGGGAAAATGGGGCAGTACGAGTGGCACACAGGCTGCGGCCCGGCGGCGTGCTTAGGGAAGTCCGTATAACATAGCGATGATCAGCAGCACTTCTACGGCATATTCCTGGGCTGTTGGACAGCCACTCTTACGGGCTACGTGGTGGGGACTTGACAGTGGGGGTAGTCTAGGAACCATAATGTTGTTCATGTAACTGTGAAGTAGTGTCAACAAAATTAAAAGGAACACACAGTACCTTGGCTCTGGATTCCATTTACCCTGATGCTGTCAAGTTGGTCAGTGTCCACCTCACCGGAATCACACCTGCTCCTCTCAGCATACACATTATGTCTCTAGGACAGAGGAACCACTGTGACATCGTGGAATCTGCAGGCAACAGTGATGCGCTCACAAACTTCACCCACGGGGAGGGGCACTGCCCAGCCGTGGAGAGCTGCATCATCTTACCAAACATTAGAGTTACTTACCTACATATATATATATATATGTATAATGATATCACTCATCATTACAGTCTCAGAACAAACAAAAAACTGAAGAACAAAACAGCAGCAGTCTCAGAAAACCCATGAATGGACTAAAAGTTAACAGAGGGAAAGAGACTGAGGTGAATGGGTGGGCATGGAGGGATTAGGGAGGGGGGAAGTAAGGACACATTAGAATAAGAATATATAATGTGGGAGCGGGGGTCACAGGCAGGGCTGCAAAACACAGAAAAGACAAGTAGGGCTTCTACAGTATCTTACTATGCTCATGGACTGTGACTGCAATGGGGTATCTCGGGGCACGTGCGTGATGGGAGGAGTCTAGTAAACATCATGTTACTCATCTAATTGTGTAGTAATGACACAAAGATACACAGATAGATAGGTAGACAGATAAAAGAATGCATGAATGAATGGATGCATGGAAGGATGAATACATACATACATACATACATTCAAACGTACATACATAAAGAATGCAGCAGCCCAGTTCAAGAAAGACATCTGCACCCCTAAATGTATGGCAGCACGATTCTCAATAACCAATCTACAATTATATAAGGAACATTAAGGATACTGGACTGCCCAGATCATCCAGTCGCCCCCGCAGTCCCCATTACACTCACTGTTCACCAGCAGAGTAACATGCTACAGAATCACTGCTTGAATTCTCTGAACTATACTGCCTTCCCCATAGAATTCCCCCCCACATTATGTGAGCTCATCGTAATGCCCCCTTAGCAGCCTGCTCCCGTCCTTCACAACCAGCCTCCCTAGTCCCTTAACCTTTGCTACGTTGGTGATGGGGGGAGTGTACTCAACATGATGTTATCCACATAATTGTAGATTGATGACAAATAAATAAAAGAATAAATAGATGAATGAATGAATGAATGAATGAGAGAATGCCGCCGCCAGTTTAAAAGCGACACGTGCATCCCTATGATTACCACAGCACTATTCTCAATAGCCAAGCTCAGTGTCCACCAGTAGATGAACATTGGAATATTATTCCGTCATATGAAAACAAATCCTACCATTGGCAGAAACATGGATGGTGTGAGAGTGCATCATACTCAGTGCAATAAGGCAGGCAGGTGGAGAAACACAAATATCAAATGATTTCACTCGCCTGTGCAGGAGAACCAAGAGACCTCCGAAGAAGAAAAACGGCACCAGAAGAGTGCACTAACAGTTACAAAGGGAAAGGGATGGAGGTGCACAGGTGGGAACGGAGCAGTAAGTCAGGGGGAGCGGGGGACAATGTGCACATTACCTTTGGCATGCATAAAGTGGAAGGGGGGCATGGGGAGGGACGTACAACGCAGAGAAGACAACAAGGGATTCTACAGCATCTTACTATGCTCATGGACCGTGACTGCAATGAGGTATCTGGGGGCATTTCGTTGTGGGGGGCAGTTTAGTCAACCACATGTGACTCACGTCGATGTAGACTAATGATAAATAAATAAATAAATAACAGATATCTAAGTGAGTAATTGACTAACTAAATACATTCACACATCCATACATACAAAATAACCACTAGAATACAGCAGCCCAGTTTAAAAAAGACCTCTGAACCCGTATGATTATCAAGCACTATCCATAACTGCAAAGGTAAGTGTCTATCAGAGGATGAACAGTGGAATATTATTCTGCCATATGAAGAAACCAATCCTACCATGTGCAACAACATGGAGGGAGGTAGCGGGTATCATGCTCAGCGAAATAAGCCACGCAGAGAAAGACAAGTGTCAACTGATTTCGCTCACCTGGGGACTACCGGAAATAAGAAAGGGAGTGATAGAACAGGACAGTAGCACCCGCAGCGAACCCAAGAATGGACTCACGGTTACCAAAGGGAATGGGACTGAGGAGGACGGGTTAGGAGGGAGGGGAGAGAGGGAAAATGGGGCAGTACGAGTGGCACACAGGCTGCGGCCCGGCGGCGTGCTTAGGGAAGTCCGTATAACATAGCGATGATCAGCAGCACTTCTACGGCATATTCCTGGGCTGTTGGACAGCCACTCTTACGGGCTACGTGGTGGGGACTTGACAGTGGGGGTAGTCTAGGAACCATAATGTTGTTCATGTAACTGTGAAGTAGTGTCAACAAAATTAAAAGGAACACACAGTACCTTGGCTCTGGATTCCATTTACCCTGATGCTGTCAAGTTGGTCAGTGTCCACCTCACCGGAATCACACCTGCTCCTCTCAGCATACACATTATGTCTCTAGGACAGAGGAACCACTGTGACATCGTGGAATCTGCAGGCAACAGTGATGCGCTCACAAACTTCACCCACGGGGAGGGGCACTGCCCAGCCGTGGAGAGCTGCATCATCTTACCAAACATTAGAGTTACTTACCTACATATATATATATATATGTATAATGATATCACTCATCATTACAGTCTCAGAACAAACAAAAAACTGAAGAACAAAACAGCAGCAGTCTCAGAAAACCCATGAATGGACTAAAAGTTAACAGAGGGAAAGAGACTGAGGTGAATGGGTGGGCATGGAGGGATTAGGGAGGGGGGAAGTAAGGACACATTAGAATAAGAATATATAATGTGGGAGCGGGGGTCACAGGCAGGGCTGCAAAACACAGAAAAGACAAGTAGGGCTTCTACAGTATCTTACTATGCTCATGGACTGTGACTGCAATGGGGTATCTCGGGGCACGTGCGTGATGGGAGGAGTCTAGTAAACATCATGTTACTCATCTAATTGTGTAGTAATGACACAAAGATACACAGATAGATAGGTAGACAGATAAAAGAATGCATGAATGAATGGATGCATGGAAGGATGAATACATACATACATACATACATTCAAACGTACATACATAAAGAATGCAGCAGCCCAGTTCAAGAAAGACATCTGCACCCCTAAATGTATGGCAGCACGATTCTCAATAACCAATCTACAATTATATAAGGAACATTAAGGATACTGGACTGCCCAGATCATCCAGTCGCCCCCGCAGTCCCCATTACACTCACTGTTCACCAGCAGAGTAACATGCTACAGAATCACTGCTTGAATTCTCTGAACTATACTGCCTTCCCCATAGAATTCCCCCCCACATTATGTGAGCTCATCGTAATGCCCCCTTAGCAGCCTGCTCCCGTCCTTCACAACCAGCCTCCCTAGTCCCTTAACCTTTGCTACGTTGGTGATGGGGGGAGTGTACTCAACATGATGTTATCCACATAATTGTAGATTGATGACAAATAAATAAAAGAATAAATAGATGAATGAATGAATGAATGAATGAGAGAATGCCGCCGCCAGTTTAAAAGCGACACGTGCATCCCTATGATTACCACAGCACTATTCTCAATAGCCAAGCTCAGTGTCCACCAGTAGATGAACATTGGAATATTATTCCGTCATATGAAAACAAATCCTACCATTGGCAGAAACATGGATGGTGTGAGAGTGCATCATACTCAGTGCAATAAGGCAGGCAGGTGGAGAAACACAAATATCAAATGATTTCACTCGCCTGTGCAGGAGAACCAAGAGACCTCCGAAGAAGAAAAACGGCACCAGAAGAGTGCACTAACAGTTACAAAGGGAAAGGGATGGAGGTGCACAGGTGGGAACGGAGCAGTAAGTCAGGGGGAGCGGGGGACAATGTGCACATTACCTTTGGCATGCATAAAGTGGAAGGGGGGCATGGGGAGGGACGTACAACGCAGAGAAGACAACAAGGGATTCTACAGCATCTTACTATGCTCATGGACCGTGACTGCAATGAGGTATCTGGGGGCATTTCGTTGTGGGGGGCAGTTTAGTCAACCACATGTGACTCACGTCGATGTAGACTAATGATAAATAAATAAATAAATAACAGATATCTAAGTGAGTAATTGACTAACTAAATACATTCACACATCCATACATACAAAATAACCACTAGAATACAGCAGCCCAGTTTAAAAAAGACCTCTGAACCCGTATGATTATCAAGCACTATCCATAACTGCAAAGGTAAGTGTCTATCAGAGGATGAACAGTGGAATATTATTCTGCCATATGAAGAAACCAATCCTACCATGTGCAACAACATGGAGGGAGGTAGCGGGTATCATGCTCAGCGAAATTAGCCACGCAGAGAAAGACAAGTGTCAACTGATTTCGCTCACCTGGGGACTACCGGAAATAAGAAAGGGAGTGATAGAACAGGACAGTAGCACCCGCAGCGAACCCAAGAATGGACTCACGGTTACCAAAGGGAATGGGACTGAGGAGGACGGGTTAGGAGGGAGGGGAGAGAGGGAAAATGGGGCAGTACGAGTGGCACACAGGCTGCGGCCCGGCGGCGTGCTTAGGGAAGTCCGTATAACATAGCGATGATCAGCAGCACTTCTACGGCATATTCCTGGGCTGTTGGACAGCCACTCTTACGGGCTACGTGGTGGGGACTTGACAGTGGGGGTAGTCTAGGAACCATAATGTTGTTCATGTAACTGTGAAGTAGTGTCAACAAAATTAAAAGGAACACACAGTACCTTGGCTCTGGATTCCATTTACCCTGATGCTGTCAAGTTGGTCAGTGTCCACCTCACCCGAATCACACCTGCTCCTCTCAGCATACACATTATGTCTCTAGGACAGAGGCACCACTGTGACATCGTGGAATCTCCAGGCAACAGTGCTGCCCTTACAAACTTCACCCACGGGGAGGGGCACTGCCCAGCCGTGGAGAGCTGCATCATCTTACCAAACATTAGAGTTACTTACCTACATATATATATATATATATATATATGTATAATGATATCACTCATCATTACAGTATCAGGACAAACAAAAAACTGAAGAACAAAACAGCAGCAGTCTCAGAAAACCCATGAATGGACTAAAAGTTAACAGAGGGAAAGAGACTGAGGTGAATGGGTGGGCATGGAGGGATTAGGGAGGGGGGAAGTAAGGACACATTAGAATAAGAATATATAATGTGGGAGCGGGGGTCACAGGCAGGGCTGCAAAACCCAGAAAAGACAAGTAGGGCTTCTACAGTATCTTACTATGCTCATGGACTGTGACTGCAATGGGGTATCTCGGGGCACGTGCGTGATGGGAGGAGTCTAGTAAACATCATGTTACTCATCTAATTGTGTAGTAATGACACAAAGATACACAGATAGATAGGTAGACAGATAAAAGAATGCATGAATGAATGGATGCATGGAAGGATGAATACATACATACATACATATATTCAAACGTACATACATAAAGAATGCAGCAGCCCAGTTCAAGAAAGACATCTGCACCCCTAAATGTATGGCAGCACGATTCTCAATAACCAATCTACAATTATATAAGGAACATTAAGGATACTGGACTGCCCAGATCATCCAGTCGCCCCCGCAGTCCCCATTACACTCACTGTTCACCAGCAGAGTAACATGCTACAGAATCACTGCTTGAATTCTCTGAACTATACTGCCTTCCCCATAGAATTCCCCCCCACATTATGTGAGCTCATCGTAATGCCCCCTTAGCAGCCTGCTCCCGTCCTTCACAACCAGCCTCCCTAGTCCCTTAACCTTTGCTACGTTGCTGATGGGGGGAGTGTACTCAACATGATGTTATCCACATAATTGTAGATTGATGACAAATAAATAAAAGAATAAATAGATGAATGAATGAATGAATGAATGAGAGAATGCCGCCGCCAGTTTAAAAGCGACACGTGCATCCCTATGATTACCACAGCACTATTCTCAATAGCCAAGCTCAGTGTCCACCAGTAGATGAACATTGGAATATTATTCCGTCATATGAAAACAAATCCTACCATTGGCAGAAACATGGATGGTGTGAGAGTGCATCATACTCAGTGCAATAAGGCAGGCAGGTGGAGAAACACAAATATCAAATGATTTCACTCGCCTGTGCAGGAGAACCAAGAGACCTCCGAAGAAGAAAAACGGCACCAGAAGAGTGCACTAACAGTTACCAAAGGGAAAGGGATGGAGGTGCACAGGTGGGAACGGAGCAGTAAGTCAGGGGGAGCGGGGGACAATGTGCACATTACCTTTGGCATGCATAAAGTGGAAGGGGGGCATGGGGAGGGACGTACAACGCAGAGAAGACAACAAGGGATTCTACAGCATCTTACTATGCTCATGGACCGTGACTGCAATGAGGTATCTGGGGGCATTTCGTTGTGGGGGGCAGTTTAGTCAACCACATGTGACTCACGTCGATGTAGACTAATGATAAATAAATAAATAAATAACAGATATCTAAGTGAGTAATTGACTAACTAAATACATTCACACATCCATACATACAAAAATAACCACTAGAATACAGCAGCCCAGTTTAAAAAAGACCTCTGAACCCGTATGATTATCAAGCACTATCCATAACTGCAAAGGTAAGTGTCTATCAGAGGATGAACAGTGGAATATTATTCTGCCATATGAAGAAACCAATCCTACCATGTGCAACAACATGGAGGGAGGTAGCGGGTATCATGCTCAGCGAAATAAGCCACGCAGAGAAAGACAAGTGTCAACTGATTTCGCTCACCTGGGGAGTACCGGAAAGAAGAAAGGGAGTGATAGAACAGGACAGTAGCACCCGCAGCGAACCCAAGAATGGACTCACGGTTACCAAAGGGAATGGGACTGAGGAGGACGGGTTAGGAGGGAGGGGAGAGAGGGAAAATGGGGCAGTACGAGTGGCACACAGGCTGCGGCCCGGCGGCGTGCTTAGGGAAGTCCGTATAACATAGCGATGATCAGCAGCACTTCTACGGCATATTCCTGGGCTGTTGGACAGCCACTCTTACGGGCTACGTGGTGGGGACTTGACAGTGGGGGTAGTCTAGGAACCATAATGTTGTTCATGTAACTGTGAAGTAGTGTCAACAAAATTAAAAGGAACACACAGTACCTTGGCTCTGGATTCCATTTACCCTGATGCTGTCAAGTTGGTCAGTGTCCACCTCACCGGAATCACACCTGCTCCTCTCAGCATACACATTATGTCTCTAGGACAGAGGAACCACTGTGACATCGTGGAATCTCCAGGCAACAGTGATGCGCTCACAAACTTCACCCACGGGGAGGGGCACTGCCCAGCCGTGGAGAGCTGCATCATCTTACCAAACATTAGAGTTACTTACCTACATATATATATATATATATATATATATATATATGTATAATGATATCACTCATCATTACAGTCGAAGAACAAAACAGCAGCAGTCTCAGAAAACCCATGAATGGACTAAAAGTTAACAGAGGGAAAGAGACTGAGGTGAATGGGTGGGCATGGAGGGATTAGGGAGGGGGGAAGTAAGGACACATTAGAATAAGAATATATAATGTGGGAGCGGGGGTCACAGGCAGGGCTGCAAAACACAGAAAAGACAAGTAGGGCTTCTACAGTATCTTACTATGCTCATGGACTGTGACTGCAATGGGGTATCTCGGGGCACGTGCGTGATGGGAGGAGTCTAGTAAACATCATGTTACTCATCTAATTGTGTAGTAATGACACAAAGATACACAGATAGATAGGTAGACAGATAAAAGAATGCATGAATGAATGGATGCATGGAAGGATGAATACATACATACATACATATATTCAAACGTACATACATAAAGAATGCAGCAGCCCAGTTCAAGAAAGACATCTGCACCCCTAAATGTATGGCAGCACGATTCTCAATAACCAATCTACAATTATATAAGGAACATTAAGGATACTGGACTGCCCAGATCATCCAGTCGCCCCCGCAGTCCCCATTACACTCACTGTTCACCAGCAGAGTAACATGCTACAGAATCACTGCTTGAATTCTCTGAACTATACTTCCTTCCCCATAGAATTCCCCCCCACATTATGTGAGCTCATCGTAATGGCCCCTTAGCAGCCTGCTCCCGTCCTTCACAACCAGCCTCCCTAGTCCCTTAACCTTTGCTACGTTGCTGATGGGGGGAGTGTACTCAACATGATGTTATCCACATAATTGTAGATTGATGACAAATAAATAAAAGAATAAATAGATGAATGAATGAATGAATGAATGAATGAGAGAATGCCGCCGCCAGTTTAAAAGCGACACGTGCATCCCTATGATTACCACAGCACTATTCTCAATAGCCAAGCTCAGTGTCCACCAGTAGATGAACATTGGAATATTATTCCGTCATATGAAAACAAATCCTACCATTGGCAGAAACATGGATGGTGTGAGAGTGCATCATACTCAGTGCAATAAGGCAGGCAGGTGGAGAAACACAAATATCAAATGATTTCACTCGCCTGTGCAGGAGAACCAAGAGACCTCCGAAGAAGAAAAACGGCACCAGAAGAGTGCACTAACAGTTACCAAAGGGAAAGGGATGGAGGTGCACAGGTGGGAACGGAGCAGTAAGTCAGGGGGAGCGGGGGACAATGTGCACATTACCTTTGGCATGCATAAAGTGGAAGGGGGGCATGGGGAGGGACGTACAACGCAGAGAAGACAACAAGGGATTCTACAGCATCTTACTATGCTCATGGACCGTGACTGCAATGAGGTATCTGGGGGCATTTCGTTGTGGGGGGCAGTTTAGTCAACCACATGTGACTCACGTCGATGTAGACTAATGATAAATAAATAAATAAATAACAGATATCTAAGTGAGTAATTGACTAACTAAATACATTCACACATCCATACATACAAAAATAACCACTAGAATACAGCAGCCCAGTTTAAAAAAGACCTCTGAACCCGTATGATTATCAAGCACTATCCATAACTGCAAAGGTAAGTGTCTATCAGAGGATGAACAGTGGAATATTATTCTGCCATATGAAGAAACCAATCCTACCATGTGCAACAACATGGAGGGAGGTAGCGGGTATCATGCTCAGCGAAATAAGCCACGCAGAGAAAGACAAGTGTCAACTGATTTCGCTCACCTGGGGACTACCGGAAATAAGAAAGGGAGTGATAGAACAGGACAGTAGCACCCGCAGCGAACCCAAGAATGGACTCACGGTTACCAAAGGGAGTGGGACTGAGGAGGACGGGTTAGGAGGGAGGGGAGAGAGGGAAAATGGGGCAGTACGAGTGGCACACAGGCTGCGGACCGGCGGCGTGCTTAGGGAAGTCCGTATAACATAGCGATGATCAGCAGCACTTCTACGGCATATTCCTGGGCTGTTGGACAGCCACTCTTACGGGCTACGTGGTGGGGACTTGACAGTGGGGGTAGTCTAGGAACCATAATGTTGTTCATGTAACTGTGAAGTAGTGTCAACAAAATTAAAAGGAACACACAGTACCTTGGCTCTGGATTCCATTTACCCTGATGCTGTCAAGTTGGTCAGTGTCCACCTCACTGGAATCACACCTGCTCCTCTCAGCATACACATTATGTCTCTAGGACAGAGGCACCACTGTGACATCGTGGAATCTCCAGGCAACAGTGATGCGCTCACAAACTTCACCCACGGGGAGGGGCACTGCCCAGCCGTGGAGAGCTGCATCATCTTACCAAACATTAGAGTTACTTACCTACATATATATATATATATGTATAATGATATCACTCATCATTACAGTCTCAGAACAAACAAAAAACTGAAGAACAAAACAGCAGCAGTCTCAGAAAACCCATGAATGGACTAAAAGTTAACAGAGGGAAAGAGACTGAGGTGAATGGGTGGGCATGGAGGGATTAGGGAGGGGGGAAGTAAGGACACATTAGAATAAGAATATATAATGTGGGAGCGGGGGTCACAGGCAGGGCTGCAAAACACAGAAAAGACAAGTAGGGCTTCTACAGTATCTTACTATGCTCATGGACTGTGACTGCAATGGGGTATCTCGGGGCACGTGCGTGATGGGAGGAGTCTAGTAAACATCATGTTACTCATCTAATTGTGTAGTAATGACACAAAGATACACAGATAGATAGGTAGACAGATAAAAGAATGCATGAATGAATGGATGCATGGAAGGATGAATACATACATACATACATATATTCAAACGTACATACATAAAGAATGCAGCAGCCCAGTTCAAGAAAGACATCTGCACCCCTAAATGTATGGCAGCACGATTCTCAATAACCAATCTACAATTATATAAGGAACATTAAGGATACTGGACTGCCCAGATCATCCAGTCGCCCCCGCAGTCCCCATTACACTCACTGTTCACCAGCAGAGTAACATGCTACAGAATCACTGCTTGAATTCTCTGAACTATACTGCCTTCCCCATAGAATTCCCCCCCACATTATGTGAGCTCATCGTAATGCCCCCTTAGCAGCCTGCTCCCGTCCTTCACAACCAGCCTCCCTAGTCCCTTAACCTTTGCTACGTTGCTGATGGGGGGAGTGTACTCAACATGATGTTATCCACATAATTGTAGATTGATGACAAATAAATAAAAGAATAAATAGATGAATGAATGAATGAATGAATGAGAGAATGCCGCCGCCAGTTTAAAAGCGACACGTGCATCCCTATGATTACCACAGCACTATTCTCAATAGCCAAGCTCAGTGTCCACCAGTAGATGAACATTGGAATATTATTCCGTCATATGAAAACAAATCCTACCATTGGCAGAAACATGGATGGTGTGAGAGTGCATCATACTCAGTGCAATAAGGCAGGCAGGTGGAGAAACACAAATATCAAATGATTTCACTCGCCTGTGCAGGAGAACCAAGAGACCTCCGAAGAAGAAAAACGGCACCAGAAGAGTGCACTAACAGTTACCAAAGGGAAAGGGATGGAGGTGCACAGGTGGGAACGGAGCAGTAAGTCAGGGGGAGCGGGGGACATGGTGCACATTACCTTTGGCATGCATAAAGTGGAAGGGGGGCATGGGGAGGGACGTACAACGCAGAGAAGACAACAAGGGATTCTACAGCATCTTACTATGCTCATGGACCGTGACTGCAATGAGGTATCTGGGGGCATTTCGTTGTGGGGGGCAGTTTAGTCAACCACATGTGACTCACGTCGATGTAGACTAATGATAAATAAATAAATAAATAACAGATATCTAAGTGAGTAATTGACTAACTAAATACATTCACACATCCATACATACAAAAATAACCACTAGAATACAGCAGCCCAGTTTAAAAAAGACCTCTGAACCCGTATGATTATCAAGCACTATCCATAACTGCAAAGGTAAGTGTCTATCAGAGGATGAACAGTGGAATATTATTCTGCCATATGAAGAAACCAATCCTACCATGTGCAACAACATGGAGGGAGGTAGCGGGTATCATGCTCAGCGAAATAAGCCACGCAGAGAAAGACAAGTGTCAACTGATTTTGCTCACCTGGGGACTACCGGAAATAAGAAAGGGAGTGATAGAACAGGACAGTAGCACCCGCAGCGAACCCAAGAATGGACTCACGGTTACCAAAGGGAATGGGACTGAGGAGGACGGGTTAGGAGGGAGGGGAGAGAGGGAAAATGGGGCAGTACGAGTGGCACACAGGCTGCGGCCCGGCGGCGTGCTTAGGGAAGTCCGTATAACATAGCGATGATCAGCAGCACTTCTACGGCATATTCCTGGGCTGTTGGACAGCCACTCTTACGGGCTACGTGGTGGGGACTTGACAGTGGGGGTAGTCTAGGAACCATAATGTTGTTCATGTAACTGTGAAGTAGTGTCAACAAAATTAAAAGGAACACACAGTACCTTGGCTCTGGATTCCATTTACCCTGATGCTGTCAAGTTGGTCAGTGTCCACCTCACCGGAATCACACCTGCTCCTCTCAGCATACACATTATGTCTCTAGGACAGAGGCACCACTGTGACATCGTGGAATCTCCAGGCAACAGTGATGCGCTCACAAACTTCACCCACGGGGAGGGGCACTGCCCAGCCGTGGAGAGCTGCATCATCTTACCAAACATTAGAGTTACTTACCTACATATATATATATATATATATATATATACTTACCTACATATATACATATATATATGTATAATGATATCACTCATCATTACAGTCTCAGAACAAACAAAAAACTGAAGAACAAAACAGCAGCAGTCTCAGAAAACCCATGAATGGACTAAAAGTTAACAGAGGGAAAGAGACTGAGGTGAATGGGTGGGCATGGAGGGATTAGGGAGGGGGGAAGTAAGGACACTTTAGAATAAGAATATATAATGTGGGAGCGGGGGTCACAGGCAGGGCTGCAAAACACAGAAAAGACAAGTAGGGCTTCAACAGTATCTTACTATGCTCATGGACTGTGACTGCAATGGGGTATCTCGGGGCACGTGCGTGATGGGAGGAGTCTAGTAAACATCATGTTACTCATCTAATTGTGTAGTAATGACACAAAGATACACAGATAGATAGGTAGACAGATAAAAGAATGCATGAATGAATGGATGCATGGAAGGATGAATACATACATACATACATATATTCAAACGTACATACATAAAGAATGCAGCAGCCCAGTTCAAGAAAGACATCTGCACCCCTAAATGTATGGCAGCACGATTCTCAATAACCAATCTACAATTATATAAGGAACATTAAGGATACTGGACTGCCCAGATCATCCAGTCGCCCCCGCAGTCCCCATTACACTCACTGTTCACCAGCAGAGTAACATGCTACAGAATCACTGCTTGAATTCTCTGAACTATACTGCCTTCCCCATAGAATTCCCCCCCACATTATGTGAGCTCATCGTAATGCCCCCTTAGCAGCCTGCTCCCGTCCTTCACAACCAGCCTCCCTAGTCCCTTAACCTTTGCTACGTTGGTGATGGGGGGAGTGTACTCAACATGATGTTATCCACATAATTGTAGATTGATGACAAATAAATAAAAGAATAAATAGATGAATGAATGAATGAATGAATGAGAGAATGCCGCCGCCAGTTTAAAAGCGACACGTGCATCCCTATGATTACCACAGCACTATTCTCAATAGCCAAGCTCAGTGTCCACCAGTAGATGAACATTGGAATATTATTCCGTCATATGAAAACAAATCCTACCATTGGCAGAAACATGGATGGTGTGAGAGTGCATCATACTCAGTGCAATAAGGCAGGCAGGTGGAGAAACACAAATATCAAATGATTTCACTCGCCTGTGCAGGAGAACCAAGAGACCTCCGAAGAAGAAAAACGGCACCAGAAGAGTGCACTAACAGTTACCAAAGGGAAAGGGATGGAGGTGCACAGGTGGGAACGGAGCAGTAAGTCAGGGGGAGCGGGGGACAATGTGCACATTACCTTTGGCATGCATAAAGTGGAAGGGGGGCATGGGGAGGGACGTACAACACAGAGAAGACAACAAGGGATTCTACAGCATCTTACTATGCTCATGGACCGTGACTGCAATGAGGTATCTGGGGGCATTTCGTTGTGGGGGGCAGTTTAGTCAACCACATGTGACTCACGTCGATGTAGACTAATGATAAATAAATAAATAAATAACAGATATCTAAGTGAGTAATTGACTAACTAAATACATTCACACATCCATACATACAAAAATAACCACTAGAATACAGCAGCCCAGTTTAAAAAAGACCTCTGAACCCGTATGATTATCAAGCACTATCCATAACTGCAAAGGTAAGTGTCTATCAGAGGATGAACAGTGGAATATTATTCTGCCATATGAAGAAACCAATCCTACCATGTGCAACAACATGGAGGGAGGTAGCGGGTATCATGCTCAGCGAAATAAGCCACGCAGAGAAAGACAAGTGTCAACTGATTTCGCTCACCTGGGGACTACCGGAAATAAGAAAGGGAGTGATAGAACAGGACAGTAGCACCCGCAGCGAACCCAAGAATGGACTCACGGTTACCAAAGGGAATGGGACTGAGGAGGACGGGTTAGGAGGGAGGGGAGAGAGGGAAAATGGGGCAGTACGAGTGGCACACAGGCTGCGGCCCGGCGGCGTGCTTAGGTAAGTCCGTATAACATAGCGATGATCAGCAGCACTTCTACGGCATATTCCTGGGCTGTTGGACAGCCACTCTTACGGGCTACGTGGTGGGGACTTGACAGTGGGGGTAGTCTAGGAACCATAATGTTGTTCATGTAACTGTGAAGTAGTGTCAACAAAATTAAAAGGAACACACAGTACCTTGGCTCTGGATTCCATTTACCCTGATGCTGTCAAGTTGGTCAGTGTCCACCTCACCAGAATCACACCTGCTCCTCTCAGCATACACATTATGTCTCTAGGACAGAGGAACCACTGTGACATCGTGGAATCTCCAGGCAACAGTGATGCGCTCACAAACTTCACCCACGGGGAGGGGCACTGCCCAGCCGTGGAGAGCTGCATCATCTTACCAAACATTAGAGTTACTTACCTACATATATATATATATATATATATATATATGTATAATAATATCACTCATCATTACAGTCTCAGAACAAACAAAAAACTGAAGAACAAAACAGCAGCAGTCTCAGAAAACCCATGAATGGACTACAAGTTAACAGAGGGAAAGAGACTGAGGTGAATGGGTGGGCATGGAGGGATTAGGGAGGGGGGAAGTAAGGACACATTAGAATAAGAATATATAATGTGGGAGCGGGGGTCACAGGCAGGGCTGCAAAACACAGAAAAGACAAGTAGGGCTTCTACAGTATCTTACTATGCTCATGGACTGTGACTGCAATGGGGTATCTCGGGGCACGTGCGTGATGGGAGGAGTCTAGTAAACATCATGTTACTCATCTAATTGTGTAGTAATGACACAAAGATACACAGATAGATAGGTAGACAGATAAAAGAATGCATGAATGAATGGATGCATGGAAGGATGAATACATACATACATACATATATTCAAACGTACATACATAAAGAATGCAGCAGCCCAGTTCAAGAAAGACATCTGCACCCCTAAATGTATGGCAGCACGATTCTCAATAACCAATCTACAATTATATAAGGAACATTAAGGATACTGGACTGCCCAGATCATCCAGTCGCCCCCGCAGTCCCCATTACACTCACTGTTCACCAGCAGAGTAACATGCTACAGAATCACTGCTTGAATTCTCTGAACTATACTGCCTTCCCCATAGAATTCCCCCCTACATTATGTGAGCTCATCGTAATGCCCCCTTAGCAGCCTGCTCCCGTCCTTCACAACCAGCCTCCCTAGTCCCTTAACCTTTGCTACGTTGGTGATGGGGGGAGTGTACTCAACATGATGTTATCCACATAATTGTAGATTGATGACAAATAAATAAAAGAATAAATAGATGAATGAATGAATGAATGAATGAGAGAATGCCGCCGCCAGTTTAAAAGCGACACGTGCATCCCTATGATTACCACAGCACTATTCTCAATAGCCAAGCTCAGTGTCCACCAGTAGATGAACATTGGAATATTATTCCGTCATATGAAAACAAATCCTACCATTGGCAGAAACATGGATGGTGTGAGAGTGCATCATACTCAGTGCAATAAGGCAGGCAGGTGGAGAAACACAAATATCAAATGATTTCACTCGCCTGTGCAGGAGAACCAAGAGACCTCCGAAGAAGAAAAACGGCACCAGAAGAGTGCACTAACAGTTACCAAAGGGAAAGGGATGGAGGTGCACAGGTGGGAACGGAGCAGTAAGTCAGGGGGAGCGGGGGACAATGTGCACATTACCTTTGGCATGCATAAAGTGGAAGGGGGGCATGGGGAGGGACGTACAACGCAGAGAAGACAACAAGGGATTCTACAGCATCTTACTATGCTCATGGACCGTGACTGCAATGAGGTATCTGGGGGCATTTCGTTGTGGGGGGCAGTTTAGTCAACCACATGTGACTCACGTCGATGTAGACTAATGATAAATAAATAAATAAATAACAGATATCTAAGTGAGTAATTGACTAACTAAATACATTCACACATCCATACATACAAAAATAACCACTAGAATACAGCAGCCCAGTTTAAAAAAGACCTCTGAACCCGTATGATTATCAAGCACTATCCATAACTGCAAAGGTAAGTGTCTATCAGAGGATGAACAGTGGAATATTATTCTGCCATATGAAGAAACCAATCCTACCATGTGCAACAACATGGAGGGAGGTAGCGGGTATCATGCTCAGCGAAATAAGCCACGCAGAGAAAGACAAGTGTCAACTGATTTCGCTCACCTGGGGACTACCGGAAATAAGAAAGGGAGTGATAGAACAGGACAGTAGCACCCGCAGCGAACCCAAGAATGGACTCACGGTTACCAAAGGGAATGGGACTGAGGAGGACGGGTTAGGAGGGAGGGGAGAGAGGGAAAATGGGGCAGTACGAGTGGCACACAGGCTGCGGCCCGGCGGCGTGCTTAGGTAAGTCCGTATAACATAGCGATGATCAGCAGCACTTCTACGGCATATTCCTGGGCTGTTGGACAGCCACTCTTACGGGCTACGTGGTGGGGACTTGACAGTGGGGGTAGTCTAGGAACCATAATGTTGTTCATGTAACTGTGAAGTAGTGTCAACAAAATTAAAAGGAACACACAGTACCTTGGCTCTGGATTCCATTTACCCTGATGCTGTCAAGTTGGTCAGTGTCCACCTCACCGGAATCACACCTGCTCCTCTCAGCATACACATTATGTCTCTAGGACAGAGGCACCACTGTGACATCGTGGAATCTCCAGGCAACAGTGCTGCGCTCACAAACTTCACCCACGGGGAGGGGCACTGCCCAGCCGTGGAGAGCTGCATCATCTTACCAAACATTAGAGTTACTTACCTACATATATATATATATATATATATATATATATATATATATATATATATATGTATAATGATATCACTCATCATTACAGTCTCAGAACAAACAAAAAACTGAAGAACAAAACAGCAGCAGTCTCAGAAAACCCATGAATGGACTAAAAGTTAACAGAGGGAAAGAGATTGAGGTGAATGGGTGGGCATGGAGGGATTAGGGAGGGCGGAAGTAAGGACACATTAGAATAAGAATATATAATGTGGGAGCGGGGGTCACAGGCAGGGCTGCAAAACACAGAAAAAACAAGTAGGGCTTCTACAGTATCTTACTATGCTCATGGACTGTGACTGCAATGGGGTATCTCGGGGCACGTGCGTGATGGGAGGAGTCTAGTAAACATCATGTTACTCATCTAATTGTGTAGTAATGACACAAAGATACACAGATAGATAGGTAGACAGATAAAAGAATGCATGAATGAATGGATGCATGGAAGGATGAATACATACATACATACATATATTCAAACGTACATACATAAAGAATGCAGCAGCCCAGTTCAAGAAAGACATCTGCACCCCTAAATGTATGGCAGCACGATTCTCAATAACCAATCTACAATTATATAAGGAACATTAAGGATACTGGACTGCCCAGATCATCCAGTCGCCCCCGCAGTCCCCATTACACTCACTGTTCACCAGCAGAGTAACATGCTACAGAATCACTGCTTGAATTCTCTGAACTATACTGCCTTCCCCATAGAATTCCCCCCCACATTATGTGAGCTCATCGTAATGCCCCCTTAGCAGCCTGGTCCCGTCCTTCACAACCAGCCTCCCTAGTCCCTTAACCTTTGCTACGTTGCTGATGGGGGGAGTGTACTCAACATGATGTTATCCACATAATTGTAGATTGATGACAAATAAATAAAAGAATAAATAGATGAATGAATGAATGAATGAATGAGAGAATGCCGCCGCCAGTTTAAAAGCGACACGTGCATCCCTATGATTACCACAGCACTATTCTCAATAGCCAAGCTCAGTGTCCACCAGTAGATGAACATTGGAATATTATTCCGTCATATGAAAACAAATCCTACCATTGGCAGAAACATGGATGGTGTGAGAGTGCATCATACTCAGTGCAATAAGGCAGGCAGGTGGAGAAACACAAATATCAAATGATTTCACTCGCCTGTGCAGGAGAACCAAGAGACCTCCGAAGAAGAAAAACGGCACCAGAAGAGTGCACTAACAGTTACCAAAGGGAAAGGGATGGAGGTGCACAGGTGGGAACGGAGCAGTAAGTCAGGGGGAGCGGGGGACAATGTGCACATTACCTTTGGCATGCATAAAGTGGAAGGGGGGCATGGGGAGGGACGTACAACGCAGAGAAGACAACAAGGGATTCTACAGCATCTTACTATGCTCATGGACCGTGACTGCAATGAGGTATCTGGGGGCATTTCGTTGTGGGGGGCAGTTTAGTCAACCACATGTGACTCACGTCGATGTAGACTAATGATAAATAAATAAATAAATAACAGATATCTAAGTGAGTAATTGACTAACTAAATACATTCACACATCCATACATACAAAAATAACCACTAGAATACAGCAGCCCAGTTTAAAAAAGACCTCTGAACCCGTATGATTATCAAGCACTATCCATAACTGCAAAGGTAAGTGTCTATCAGAGGATGAACAGTGGAATATTATTCTGCCATATGAAGAAACCAATCCTACCATGTGCAACAACATGGAGGGAGGTAGCGGGTATCATGCTCAGCGAAATAAGCCACGCAGAGAAAGACAAGTGTCAACTGATTTCGCTCACCTGGGGACTACCGGAAATAAGAAAGGGAGTGATAGAACAGGACAGTAGCACCCGCAGCGAACCCAATAATGGACTCACGGTTACCAAAGGGAGTGGGACTGAGGAGGACGGGTTAGGAGGGAGGGGAGAGAGGGAAAATGGGGCAGTACGAGTGGCACACAGGCTGCGGCCCGGCGGCGTGCTTAGGGAAGTCCGTATAACATAGCGATGATCAGCAGCACTTCTACGGCATATTCCTGGGCTGTTGGACAGCCACTCTTACGGGCTACGTGGTGGGGACTTGACAGTGGGGGTAGTCTAGGAACCATAATGTTGTTCATGTAACTGTGAAGTAGTGTCAACAAAATTAAAAGGAACACACAGTACCTTGGCTCTGGATTCCATTTACCCTGATGCTGTCAAGTTGGTCAGTGTCCACCTCACCGGAGTCACACCTGCTCCTCTCAGCATACACATTATGTCTCTAGGACAGAGGCACCACTGTGACATCGTGGAATCTCCAGGCAACAGTGATGCGCTCACAAACTTCACCCACGGGGAGGGGCACTGCCCAGCCGTGGAGAGCTGCATCATCTTACCAAACATTAGAGTTACTTACCTACATATATATATATATATGTATAATGATATCACTCATCATTACAGTCTCAGAACAAACAAAAAACTGAAGAACAAAACAGCAGCAGTCTCAGAAAACCCATGAATGGACTAAAAGTTAACAGAGGGAAAGAGACTGAGGTGAATGGGTGGGCATGGAGGGATTAGGGAGGGGGGAAGTAAGGACACATTAGAATAAGAATATATAATGTGGGAGCGGGGGTCACAGGCAGGGCTGCAAAACACAGAAAAGACAAGTAGGGCTTCTACAGTATCTTACTATGCTCATGGACTGTGACTGCAATGGGGTATCTCGGGGCACGTGCGTGATGGGAGGAGTCTAGTAAACATCATGTTACTCATCTAATTGTGTAGTAATGACACAAAGATACACAGATAGATAGGTAGACAGATAAAAGAATGCATGAATGAATGGATGCATGGAAGGATGAATACATACATACATACATATATTCAAACGTACATACATAAAGAATGCAGCAGCCCAGTTCAAGAAAGACATCTGCACCCCTAAATGTATGGCAGCACGATTCTCAATAACCAATCTACAATTATATAAGGAACATTAAGGATACTGGACTGCCCAGATCATCCAGTCGCCCCCGCAGTCCCCATTACACTCACTGTTCACCAGCAGAGTAACATGCTACAGAATCACTGCTTGAATTCTCTGAACTATACTGCCTTCCCCATAGAATTCCCCCCCACATTATGTGAGCTCATCGTAATGCCCCCTTAGCAGCCTGGTCCCGTCCTTCACAACCAGCCTCCCTAGTCCCTTAACCTTTGCTACGTTGCTGATGGGGGGAGTGTACTCAACATGATGTTATCCACATAATTGTAGATTGATGACAAATAAATAAAAGAATAAATAGATGAATGAATGAATGAATGAATGAGAGAATGCCGCCGCCAGTTTAAAAGCGACACGTGCATCCCTATGATTACCACAGCACTATTCTCAATAGCCAAGCTCAGTGTCCACCAGTAGATGAACATTGGAATATTATTCCGTCATATGAAAACAAATCCTACCATTGGCAGAAACATGGATGGTGTGAGAGTGCATCATACTCAGTGCAATAAGGCAGGCAGGTGGAGAAACACAAATATCAAATGATTTCACTCGCCTGTGCAGGAGAACCAAGAGACCTCCGAAGAAGAAAAACGGCACCAGAAGAGTGCACTAACAGTTACCAAAGGGAAAGGGATGGAGGTGCACAGGTGGGAACGGAGCAGTAAGTCAGGGGGAGCGGGGGACAATGTGCACATTACCTTTGGCATGCATAAAGTGGAAGGGGGGCATGGGGAGGGACGTACAACGCAGAGAAGACAACAAGGGATTCTACAGCATCTTACTATGCTCATGGACCGTGACTGCAATGAGGTATCTGGGGGCATTTCGTTGTGGGGGGCAGTTTAGTCAACCACATGTGACTCACGTCGATGTAGACTAATGATAAATAAATAAATAAATAAATAACAGATATCTAAGTGAGTAATTGACTAACTAAATACATTCACACATCCATACATACAAAAATAACCACTAGAATACAGCAGCCCAGTTTAAAAAAGACCTCTGAACCCGTATGATTATCAAGCACTATCCATAACTGCAAAGGTAAGTGTCTATCAGAGGATGAACAGTGGAATATTATTCTGCCATATGAAGAAACCAATCCTACCATGTGCAACAACATGGAGGGAGGTAGCGGGTATCATGCTCAGCGAAATAAGCCACGCAGAGAAAGACAAGTGTCAACTGATTTCGCTCACCTGGGGACTACCGGAAATAAGAAAGGGAGTGATAGAACAGGACAGTAGCACCCGCAGCGAACCCAAGAATGGACTCACGGTTACCAAAGGGAATGGGACTGAGGAGGACGGGTTAGGAGGGAGGGGAGAGAGGGAAAATGGGGCAGTACGAGTGGCACACAGGCTGCGGCCCGGCGGCGTGCTTAGGGAAGTCCGTATAACATAGCGATGATCAGCAGCACTTCTACGGCATATTCCTGGGCTGTTGGACAGCCACTCTTACGGGCTACGTGGTGGGGACTTGACAGTGGGGGTAGTCTAGGAACCATAATGTTGTTCATGTAACTGTGAAGTAGTGTCAACAAAATTAAAAGGAACACACAGTACCTTGGCTCTGGATTCCATTTACCCTGATGCTGTCAAGTTGGTCAGTGTCCACCTCACCGGAGTCACACCTGCTCCTCTCAGCATACACATTATGTCTCTAGGACAGAGGCACCACTGTGACATCGTGGAATCTCCAGGCAACAGTGATGCGCTCACAAACTTCACCCACGGGGAGGGGCACTGCCCAGCCGTGGAGAGCTGCATCATCTTACCAAACATTAGAGTTACTTACCTACATATATATATATATATGTATAATGATATCACTCATCATTACAGTCTCAGAACAAACAAAAAACTGAAGAACAAAACAGCAGCAGTCTCAGAAAACCCATGAATGGACTAAAAGTTAACAGAGGGAAAGAGACTGAGGTGAATGGGTGGGCATGGAGGGATTAGGGAGGGGGGAAGTAAGGACACATTAGAATAAGAATATATAATGTGGGAGCGGGGGTCACAGGCAGGGCTGCAAAACACAGAAAAGACAAGTAGGGCTTCAACAGTATCTTACTATGCTCATGGACTGTGACTGCAATGGGGTATCTCGGGGCACGTGCGTGATGGGAGGAGTCTAGTAAACATCATGTTACTCATCTAATTGTGTAGTAATGACACAAAGATACACAGATAGATAGGTAGACAGATAAAAGAATGCATGAATGAATGGATGCATGGAAGGATGAATACATACATACATACATATATTCAAACGTACATACATAAAGAATGCAGCAACCCAGTTCAAGAAAGACATCTGCACCCCTAAATGTATGGCAGCACGATTCTCAATAACCAATCTACAATTATATAAGGAACATTAAGGATACTGGACTGCCCAGATCATCCAGTCGCCCCCGCAGTCCCCATTACACTCACTGTTCACCAGCAGAGTAACATGCTACAGAATCACTGCTTGAATTCTCTGAACTATACTGCCTTCCCCATAGAATTCCCCCCCACATTATGTGAGCTCATCGTAATGCCCCCTTAGCAGCCTGCTCCCGTCCTTCACAACCAGCCTCCCTAGTCCCTTAACCTTTGCTACGTTGGTGATGGGGGGAGTGTACTCAACATGATGTTATCCACATAATTGTAGATTGATGACAAATAAATAAAAGAATAAATAGATGAATGAATGAATGAATGAATGAGAGAATGCCGCCGCCAGTTTAAAAGCGACACGTGCATCCCTATGATTACCACAGCACTATTCTCAATAGCCAAGCTCAGTGTCCACCAGTAGATGAACATTGGAATATTATTCCGTCATATGAAAACAAATCCTACCATTGGCAGAAACATGGATGGTGTGAGAGTGCATCATACTCAGTGCTATAAGGCAGGCAGGTGGAGAAACACAAATATCAAATGATTTCACTCGCCTGTGCAGGAGAACCAAGAGACCTCCGAAGAAGAAAAACGGCACCAGAAGAGTGCACTAACAGTTACCAAAGGGAAAGGGATGGAGGTGCACAGGTGGGAACGGAGCAGTAAGTCAGGGGGAGCGGGGGACAATGTGCACATTACCTTTGGCATGCATAAAGTGGAAGGGGGGCATGGGGAGGGACGTACAACGCAGAGAAGACAACAAGGGATTCTACAGCATCTTACTATGCTCATGGACCGTGACTGCAATGAGGTATCTGGGGGCATTTCGTTGTGGGGGGCAGTTTAGTCAACCACATGTGACTCACGTCGATGTAGACTAATGATAAATAAATAAATAAATAACAGATATCTAAGTGAGTAATTGACTAACTAAATACATTCACACATCCATACATACAAAAATAACCACTAGAATACAGCAGCCCAGTTTAAAAAAGACCTCTGAACCCGTATGATTATCAAGCACTATCCATAACTGCAAAGGTAAGTGTCTATCAGAGGATGAACAGTGGAATATTATTCTGCCATATGAAGAAACCAATCCTACCATGTGCAACAACATGGAGGGAGGTAGCGGGTATCATGCTCAGCGAAATAAGCCACGCAGAGAAAGACAAGTGTCAACTGATTTCGCTCACCTGGGGACTACCGGAAATAAGAAAGGGAGTGACAGAACAGGACAGTAGCACCCGCAGCGAACCCAAGAATGGACTCACGGTTACCAAAGGGAATGGGACTGAGGAGGACGGGTTAGGAGGGAGGGGAGAGAGGGAAAATGGGGCAGTACGAGTGGCACACAGGCTGCGGCCCGGCGGCGTGCTTAGGGAAGTCCGTATAACATAGCGATGATCAGCAGCACTTCTACGGCATATTCCTGGGCTGTTGGACAGCCACTCTTACGGGCTACGTGGTGGGGACTTGACAGTGGGGGTAGTCTAGGAACCATAATGTTGTTCATGTAACTGTGAAGTAGTGTCAACAAAATTAAAAGGAACACACAGTACCTTGGCTCTGGATTCCATTTACCCTGATGCTGTCAAGTTGGTCAGTGTCCACCTCACCGGAGTCACACCTGCTCCTCTCAGCATACACATTATGTCTCTAGGACAGAGGCACCACTGTGACATCGTGGAATCTCCAGGCAACAGTGATGTGCTCACAAACTTCACCCACGGGGAGGGGCACTGCCCAGCCGTGGAGAGCTGCATCATCTTACCAAACATTAGAGTTACTTACCTACATATATATATATATATATATATATATATACTTACCTACATATATACATATATATATGTATAATGATATCACTCATCATTACAGTCTCAGAACAAACAAAAAACTGAAGAACAAAACAGCAGCAGTCTCAGAAAACCCATGAATGGACTAAAAGTTAACAGAGGGAAAGAGACTGAGGTGAATGGGTGGGCATGGAGGGATTAGGGAGGGGGGAAGTAAGGACACATTAGAATAAGAATATATAATGTGGGAGCGGGGGTCACAGGCAGGGCTGCAAAACACAGAAAAGACAAGTAGGGCTTCTACAGTATCTTACTATGCTCATGGACTGTGACTGCAATGGGGTATCTCGGGGCACGTGCGTGATGGGAGGAGTCTAGTAAACATCATGTTACTCATCTAATTGTGTAGTAATGACACAAAGATACACAGATAGATAGGTAGACAGATAAAAGAATGCATGAATGAATGGATGCATGGAAGGATGAATACATACATACATACATATATTCAAACGTACATACATAAAGAATGCAGCAGCCCAGTTCAAGAAAGACATCTGCACCCCTAAATGTATGGCAGCACGATTCTCAATAACCAATCTACAATTATATAAGGAACATTAAGGATACTGGACTGCCCAGATCATCCAGTCGCCCCCGCAGTCCCCATTACACTCACTGTTCACCAGCAGAGTAACATGCTACAGAATCACTGCTTGAATTCTCTGAACTATACTGCCTTCCCCATAGAATTCCCCCCCACATTATGTGAGCTCATCGTAATGCCCCCTTAGCAGCCTGCTCCCGTCCTTCACAACCAGCCTCCCTAGTCCCTTAACCTTTGCTACGTTGCTGATGGGGGGAGTGTACTCAACATGATGTTATCCACATAATTGTAGATTGATGACAAATAAATAAAAGAATAAATAGATGAATGAATGAATGAATGAATGAGAGAATGCCGCCGCCAGTTTAAAAGCGACACGTGCATCCCTATGATTACCACAGCACTATTCTCAATAGCCAAGCTCAGTGTCCACCAGTAGATGAACATTGGAATATTATTCCGTCATATGAAAACAAATCCTACCATTGGCAGAAACATGGATGGTGTGAGAGTGCATCATACTCAGTGCAATAAGGCAGGCAGGTGGAGAAACACAAATATCAAATGATTTCACTCGCCTGTGCAGGAGAACCAAGAGACCTCCGAAGAAGAAAAACGGCACCAGAAGAGTGCACTAACAGTTACCAAAGGGAAAGGGATGGAGGTGCACAGGTGGGAACGGAGCAGTAAGTCAGGGGGAGCGGGGGACAATGTGCACATTACCTTTGGCATGCATAAAGTGGAAGGGGGGCATGGGGAGGGACGTACAACGCAGAGAAGACAACAAGGGATTCTACAGCATCTTACTATGCTCATGGACCGTGACTGCAATGAGGTATCTGGGGGCATTTCGTTGTGGGGGGCAGTTTAGTCAACCACATGTGACTCACGTCGATGTAGACTAATGATAAATAAATAAATAAATAACAGATATCTAAGTGAGTAATTGACTAACTAAATACATTCACACATCCATACATACAAAAATAACCACTAGAATACAGCAGCCCAGTTTAAAAAAGACCTCTGAACCCGTATGATTATCAAGCACTATCCATAACTGCAAAGGTAAGTGTCTATCAGAGGATGAACAGTGGAATATTATTCTGCCATATGAAGAAACCAATCCTACCATGTGCAACAACATGGAGGGAGGTAGCGGGTATCATGCTCAGCGAAATAAGCCACGCAGAGAAAGACAAGTGTCAACTGATTTCGCTCACCTGGGGACTACCGGAAATAAGAAAGGGAGTGATAGAACAGGACAGTAGCACCCGCAGCGAACCCAAGAATGGACTCACGGTTACCAAAGGGAATGGGACTGAGGAGGACGGGTTAGGAGGGAGGGGAGAGAGGGAAAATGGGGCAGTACGAGTGGCACACAGGCTGCGGCCCGGCGGCGTGCTTAGGGAAGTCCGTATAACATAGCGATGATCAGCAGCACTTCTACGGCATATTCCTGGGCTGTTGGACAGCCACTCTTACGGGCTACGTGGTGGGGACTTGACAGTGGGGGTAGTCTAGGAACCATAATGTTGTTCATGTAACTGTGAAGTAGTGTCAACAAAATTAAAAGGAACACACAGTACCTTGGCTCTGGATTCCATTTACCCTGATGCTGTCAAGTTGGTCAGTGTCCACCTCACCGGAGTCACACCTGCTCCTCTCAGCATACACATTATGTCTCTAGGACAGAGGCACCACTGTGACATCGTGGAATCTCCAGGCAACAGTGATGTGCTCACAAACTTCACCCACGGGGAGGGGCACTGCCCAGCCGTGGAGAGCTGCATCATCTTACCAAACATTAGAGTTACTTACCTACATATATATATATATATATATATATATATACTTACCTACATATATACATATATATATGTATAATGATATCACTCATCATTACAGTCTCAGAACAAACAAAAAACTGAAGAACAAAACAGCAGCAGTCTCAGAAAACCCATGAATGGACTAAAAGTTAACAGAGGGAAAGAGACTGAGGTGAATGGGTGGGCATGGAGGGATTAGGGAGGGGGGAAGTAAGGACACATTAGAATAAGAATATATAATGTGGGAGCGGGGGTCACAGGCAGGGCTGCAAAACACAGAAAAGACAAGTAGGGCTTCTACAGTATCTTACTATGCTCATGGACTGTGACTGCAATGGGGTATCTCGGGGCACGTGCGTGATGGGAGGAGTCTAGTAAACATCATGTTACTCATCTAATTGTGTAGTAATGACACAAAGATACACAGATAGATAGGTAGACAGATAAAAGAATGCATGAATGAATGGATGCATGGAAGGATGAATACATACATACATACATATATTCAAACGTACATACATAAAGAATGCAGCAGCCCAGTTCAAGAAAGACATCTGCACCCCTAAATGTATGGCAGCACGATTCTCAATAACCAATCTACAATTATATAAGGAACATTAAGGATACTGGACTGCCCAGATCATCCAGTCGCCCCCGCAGTCCCCATTACACTCACTGTTCACCAGCAGAGTAACATGCTACAGAATCACTGCTTGAATTCTCTGAACTATACTGCCTTCCCCATAGAATTCCCCCCCACATTATGTGAGCTCATCGTAATGCCCCCTTAGCAGCCTGCTCCCGTCCTTCACAACCAGCCTCCCTAGTCCCTTAACCTTTGCTACGTTGCTGATGGGGGGAGTGTACTCAACATGATGTTATCCACATAATTGTAGATTGATGACAAATAAATAAAAGAATAAATAGATGAATGAATGAATGAATGAATGAGAGAATGCCGCCGCCAGTTTAAAAGCGACACGTGCATCCCTATGATTACCACAGCACTATTCTCAATAGCCAAGCTCAGTGTCCACCAGTAGATGAACATTGGAATATTATTCCGTCATATGAAAACAAATCCTACCATTGGCAGAAACATGGATGGTGTGAGAGTGCATCATACTCAGTGCAATAAGGCAGGCAGGTGGAGAAACACAAATATCAAATGATTTCACTCGCCTGTGCAGGAGAACCAAGAGACCTCCGAAGAAGAAAAACGGCACCAGAAGAGTGCACTAACAGTTACCAAAGGGAAAGGGATGGAGGTGCACAGGTGGGAACGGAGCAGTAAGTCAGGGGGAGCGGGGGACAATGTGCACATTACCTTTGGCATGCATAAAGTGGAAGGGGGGCATGGGGAGGGACGTACAACGCAGAGAAGACAACAAGGGATTCTACAGCATCTTACTATGCTCATGGACCGTGACTGCAATGAGGTATCTGGGGGCATTTCGTTGTGGGGGGCAGTTTAGTCAACCACATGTGACTCACGTCGATGTAGACTAATGATAAATAAATAAATAAATAACAGATATCTAAGTGAGTAATTGACTAACTAAATACATTCACACATCCATACATACAAAAATAACCACTAGAATACAGCAGCCCAGTTTAAAAAAGACCTCTGAACCCGTATGATTATCAAGCACTATCCATAACTGCAAAGGTAAGTGTCTATCAGAGGATGAACAGTGGAATATTATTCTGCCATATGAAGAAACCAATCCTACCATGTGCAACAACATGGAGGGAGGTAGCGGGTATCATGCTCAGCGAAATAAGCCACGCAGAGAAAGACAAGTGTCAACTGATTTCGCTCACCTGGGGACTACCGGAAATAAGAAAGGGAGTGATAGAACAGGACAGTAGCACCCGCAGCGAACCCAAGAATGGACTCACGGTTACCAAAGGGAGTGGGACTGAGGAGGACGGGTTAGGAGGGAGGGGAGAGAGGGAAAATGGGGCAGTACGAGTGGCACACAGGCTGCGGCCCGGCGGCGTGCTTAGGGAAGTCCGTATAACATAGCGATGATCAGCAGCACTTCTACGGCATATTCCTGGGCTGTTGGACAGCCACTCTTACGGGCTACGTGGTGGGGACTTGACAGTGGGGGTAGTCTAGGAACCATAATGTTGTTCATGTAACTGTGAAGTAGTGTCAACAAAATTAAAAGGAACACACAGTACCTTGGCTCTGGATTCCATTTACCCTGATGCTGTCAAGTTGGTCAGTGTCCACCTCACCGGAATCACACCTGCTCCTCTCAGCATACACATTATGTCTCTAGGACAGAGGCACCACTGTGACATCGTGGAATCTCCAGGCAACAGTGATGCGCTCACAAACTTCACCCACGGGGAGGGGCACTGCCCAGCCGTGGAGAGCTGCATCATCTTACCAAACATTAGAGTTACTTACCTACATATATATATATATATATATATATATACTTACCTACATATATACATATATATATGTATAATGATATCATTCATCATTACAGTCTCAGAACAAACAAAAAACTGAAGAACAAAACAGCAGCAGTCTCAGAAAACCCATGAATGGACTAAAAGTTAACAGAGGGAAAGAGACTGAGGTGAATGGGTGGGCATGGAGGGATTAGGGAGGGGGGAAGTAAGGACACATTAGAATAAGAATATATAATGTGGGAGCGGGGGTCACAGGCAGGGCTGCAAAACACAGAAAAGACAAGTAGGGCTTCAACAGTATCTTACTATGCTCATGGACTGTGACTGCAATGGGGTATCTCGGGGCACGTGCGTGATGGGAGGAGTCTAGTAAACATCATGTTACTCATCTAATTGTGTAGTAATGACACAAAGATACACAGATAGATAGGTAGACAGATAAAAGAATGCATGAATGAATGGATGCATGGAAGGATGAATACATACATACATACATATATTCAAACGTACATACATAAAGAATGCAGCAGCCCAGTTCAAGAAAGACATCTGCACCCCTAAATGTATGGCAGCACGATTCTCAATAACCAATCTACAATTATATAAGGAACATTAAGGATACTGGACTGCCCAGATCATCCAGTCGCCCCCGCAGTCCCCATTACACTCACTGTTCACCAGCAGAGTAACATGCTACAGAATCACTGCTTGAATTCTCTGAACTATACTGCCTTCCCCATAGAATTCCCCCCCACATTATGTGAGCTCATCGTAATGCCCCCTTAGCAGCCTGCTCCCGTCCTTCACAACCAGCCTCCCTAGTCCCTTAACCTTTGCTACGTTGCTGATGGGGGGAGTGTACTCAACATGATGTTATCCACATAATTGTAGATTGATGACAAATAAATAAAAGAATAAATAGATGAATGAATGAATGAATGAATGAGAGAATGCCGCCGCCAGTTTAAAAGCGACACGTGCATCCCTATGATTACCACAGCACTATTCTCAATAGCCAAGCTCAGTGTCCACCAGTAGATGAACATTGGAATATTATTCCGTCATATGAAAACAAATCCTACCATTGGCAGAAACATGGATGGTGTGAGAGTGCATCATACTCAGTGCAATAAGGCAGGCAGGTGGAGAAACACAAATATCAAATGATTTCACTCGCCTGTGCAGGAGAACCAAGAGACCTCCGAAGAAGAAAAACGGCACCAGAAGAGTGCACTAACAGTTACCAAAGGGAAAGGGATGGAGGTGCACAGGTGGGAACGGAGCAGTAAGTCAGGGGGAGCGGGGGACAATGTGCACATTACCTTTGGCATGCATAAAGTGGAAGGGGGGCATGGGGAGGGACGTACAACGCAGAGAAGACAACAAGGGATTCTACAGCATCTTACTATGCTCATGGACCGTGACTGCAATGAGGTATCTGGGGGCATTTCGTTGTGGGGGGCAGTTTAGTCAACCACATGTGACTCACGTCGATGTAGACTAATGATAAATAAATAAATAAATAACAGATATCTAAGTGAGTAATTGACTAACTAAATACATTCACACATCCATACATACAAAAATAACCACTAGAATACAGCAGCCCAGTTTAAAAAAGACCTCTGAACCCGTATGATTATCAAGCACTATCCATAACTGCAAAGGTAAGTGTCTATCAGAGGATGAACAGTGGAATATTATTCTGCCATATGAAGAAACCAATCCTACCATGTGCAACAACATGGAGGGAGGTAGCGGGTATCATGCTCAGCGAAATAAGCCACGCAGAGAAAGACAAGTGTCAACTGATTTCGCTCACCTGGGGACTACCGGAAATAAGAAAGGGAGTGATAGAACAGGACAGTAGCACCCGCAGCGAACCCAAGAATGGACTCAGGGTTACCAAAGGGAATGGGACTGAGGAGGACGGGTTAGGAGGGAGGGGAGAGAGGGAAAATGGGGCAGTACGAGTGGCACACAGGCTGCGGCCCGGCGGCGTGCTTAGGGAAGTCCGTATAACATAGCGATGATCAGCAGCACTTCTACGGCATATTCCTGGGCTGTTGGACAGCCACTCTTACGGGCTACGTGGTGGGGACTTGACAGTGGGGGTAGTCTAGGAACCATAATGTTGTTCATGTAACTGTGAAGTAGTGTCAACAAAATTAAAAGGAACACACAGTACCTTGGCTCTGGATTCCATTTACCCTGATGCTGTCAAGTTGGTCAGTGTCCACCTCACCGGAGTCACACCTGCTCCTCTCAGCATACACATTATGTCTCTAGGACAGAGGCACCACTGTGACATCGTGGAATCTCCAGGCAACAGTGATGTGCTCACAAACTTCACCCACGGGGAGGGGCACTGCCCAGCCGTGGAGAGCTGCATCATCTTACCAAACATTAGAGTTACTTACCTACATATATATATATATATATATATATATATACTTACCTACATATATACATATATATATGTATAATGATATCACTCATCATTACAGTCTCAGAACAAACAAAAAACTGAAGAACAAAACAGCAGCAGTCTCAGAAAACCCATGAATGGACTAAAAGTTAACAGAGGGAAAGAGACTGAGGTGAATGGGTGGGCATGGAGGGATTAGGGAGGGGGGAAGTAAGGACACATTAGAATAAGAATATATAATGTGGGAGCGGGGGTCACAGGCAGGGCTGCAAAACACAGAAAAGACAAGTAGGGCTTCTACAGTATCTTACTATGCTCATGGACTGTGACTGCAATGGGGTATCTCGGGGCACGTGCGTGATGGGAGGAGTCTAGTAAACATCATGTTACTCATCTAATTGTGTAGTAATGACACAAAGATACACAGATAGATAGGTAGACAGATAAAAGAATGCATGAATGAATGGATGCATGGAAGGATGAATACATACATACATACATATATTCAAACGTACATACATAAAGAATGCAGCAACCCAGTTCAAGAAAGACATCTGCACCCCTAAATGTATGGCAGCACGATTCTCAATAACCAATCTACAATTATATAAGGAACATTAAGGATACTGGACTGCCCAGATCATCCAGTCGCCCCCGCAGTCCCCATTACACTCACTGTTCACCAGCAGAGTAACATGCTACAGAATCACTGCTTGAATTCTCTGAACTATACTGCCTTCCCCATAGAATTCCCCCCCACATTATGTGAGCTCATCGTAATGCCCCCTTAGCAGCCTGCTCCCGTCCTTCACAACCAGCCTCCCTAGTCCCTTAACCTTTGCTACGTTGGTGATGGGGGGAGTGTACTCAACATGATGTTATCCACATAATTGTAGATTGATGACAAATAAATAAAAGAATAAATAGATGAATGAATGAATGAATGAATGAGAGAATGCCGCCGCCAGTTTAAAAGCGACACGTGCATCCCTATGATTACCACAGCACTATTCTCAATAGCCAAGCTCAGTGTCCACCAGTAGATGAACATTGGAATATTATTCCGTCATATGAAAACAAATCCTACCATTGGCAGAAACATGGATGGTGTGAGAGTGCATCATACTCAGTGCAATAAGGCAGGCAGGTGGAGAAACACAAATATCAAATGATTTCACTCGCCTGTGCAGGAGAACCAAGAGACCTCCGAAGAAGAAAAACGGCACCAGAAGAGTGCACTAACAGTTACCAAAGGGAAAGGGATGGAGGTGCACAGGTGGGAACGGAGCAGTAAGTCAGGGGGAGCGGGGGACAATGTGCACATTACCTTTGGCATGCATAAAGTGGAAGGGGGGCATGGGGAGGGACGTACAACGCAGAGAAGACAACAAGGGATTCTACAGCATCTTACTATGCTCATGGACCGTGACTGCAATGAGGTATCTGGGGGCATTTCGTTGTGGGGGGCAGTTTAGTCAACCACATGTGACTCACGTCGATGTAGACTAATGATAAATAAATAAATAAATAACAGATATCTAAGTGAGTAATTGACTAACTAAATACATTCACACATCCATACATACAAAAATAACCACTAGAATACAGCAGCCCAGTTTAAAAAAGACCTCTGAACCCGTATGATTATCAAGCACTATCCATAACTGCAAAGGTAAGTGTCTATCAGAGGATGAACAGTGGAATATTATTCTGCCATATGAAGAAACCAATCCTACCATGTGCAACAACATGGAGGGAGGTAGCGGGTATCATGCTCAGCGAAATAAGCCACGCAGAGAAAGACAAGTGTCAACTGATTTCGCTCACCTGGGGACTACCGGAAATAAGAAAGGGAGTGATAGAACAGGACAGTAGCACCCGCAGCGAACCCAAGAATGGACTCACGGTTACCAAAGGGAATGGGACTGAGGAGGACGGGTTAGGAGGGAGGGGAGAGAGGGAAAATGGGGCAGTACGAGTGGCACACAGGCTGCGGCCCGGCGGCGTGCTTAGGGAAGTCCGTATAACATAGCGATGATCAGCAGCACTTCTACGGCATATTCCTGGGCTGTTGGACAGCCACTCTTACGGGCTACGTGGTGGGGACTTGACAGTGGGGGTAGTCTAGGAACCATAATGTTGTTCATGTAACTGTGAAGTAGTGTCAACAAAATTAAAAGGAACACACAGTACCTTGGCTCTGGATTCCATTTACCCTGATGCTGTCAAGTTGGTCAGTGTCCACCTCACCGGAGTCACACCTGCTCCTCTCAGCATACACATTATGTCTCTAGGACAGAGGCACCACTGTGACATCGTGGAATCTCCAGGCAACAGTGATGTGCTCACAAACTTCACCCACGGGGAGGGGCACTGCCCAGCCGTGGAGAGCTGCATCATCTTACCAAACATTAGAGTTACTTACCTACATATATATATATATATATATATATATATACTTACCTACATATATACATATATATATGTATAATGATATCACTCATCATTACAGTCTCAGAACAAACAAAAAACTGAAGAACAAAACAGCAGCAGTCTCAGAAAACCCATGAATGGACTAAAAGTTAACAGAGGGAAAGAGACTGAGGTGAATGGGTGGGCATGGAGGGATTAGGGAGGGGGGAAGTAAGGACACATTAGAATAAGAATATATAATGTGGGAGCGGGGGTCACAGGCAGGGCTGCAAAACACAGAAAAGACAAGTAGGGCTTCTACAGTATCTTACTATGCTCATGGACTGTGACTGCAATGGGGTATCTCGGGGCACGTGCGTGATGGGAGGAGTCTAGTAAACATCATGTTACTCATCTAATTGTGTAGTAATGACACAAAGATACACAGATAGATAGGTAGACAGATAAAAGAATGCATGAATGAATGGATGCATGGAAGGATGAATACATACATACATACATATATTCAAACGTACATACATAAAGAATGCAGCAGCCCAGTTCAAGAAAGACATCTGCACCCCTAAATGTATGGCAGCACGATTCTCAATAACCAATCTACAATTATATAAGGAACATTAAGGATACTGGACTGCCCAGATCATCCAGTCGCCCCCGCAGTCCCCATTACACTCACTGTTCACCAGCAGAGTAACATGCTACAGAATCACTGCTTGAATTCTCTGAACTATACTGCCTTCCCCATAGAATTCCCCCCCACATTATGTGAGCTCATCGTAATGCCCCCTTAGCAGCCTGCTCCCGTCCTTCACAACCAGCCTCCCTAGTCCCTTAACCTTTGCTACGTTGCTGATGGGGGGAGTGTACTCAACATGATGTTATCCACATAATTGTAGATTGATGACAAATAAATAAAAGAATAAATAGATGAATGAATGAATGAATGAATGAGAGAATGCCGCCGCCAGTTTAAAAGCGACACGTGCATCCCTATGATTACCACAGCACTATTCTCAATAGCCAAGCTCAGTGTCCACCAGTAGATGAACATTGGAATATTATTCCGTCATATGAAAACAAATCCTACCATTGGCAGAAACATGGATGGTGTGAGAGTGCATCATACTCAGTGCAATAAGGCAGGCAGGTGGAGAAACACAAATATCAAATGATTTCACTCGCCTGTGCAGGAGAACCAAGAGACCTCCGAAGAAGAAAAACGGCACCAGAAGAGTGCACTAACAGTTACCAAAGGGAAAGGGATGGAGGTGCACAGGTGGGAACGGAGCAGTAAGTCAGGGGGAGCGGGGGACAATGTGCACATTACCTTTGGCATGCATAAAGTGGAAGGGGGGCATGGGGAGGGACGTACAACGCAGAGAAGACAACAAGGGATTCTACAGCATCTTACTATGCTCATGGACCGTGACTGCAATGAGGTATCTGGGGGCATTTCGTTGTGGGGGGCAGTTTAGTCAACCACATGTGACTCACGTCGATGTAGACTAATGATAAATAAATAAATAAATAACAGATATCTAAGTGAGTAATTGACTAACTAAATACATTCACACATCCATACATACAAAAATAACCACTAGAATACAGCAGCCCAGTTTAAAAAAGACCTCTGAACCCGTATGATTATCAAGCACTATCCATAACTGCAAAGGTAAGTGTCTATCAGAGGATGAACAGTGGAATATTATTCTGCCATATGAAGAAACCAATCCTACCATGTGCAACAACATGGAGGGAGGTAGCGGGTATCATGCTCAGCGAAATAAGCCACGCAGAGAAAGACAAGTGTCAACTGATTTCGCTCACCTGGGGACTACCGGAAATAAGAAAGGGAGTGATAGAACAGGACAGTAGCACCCGCAGCGAACCCAAGAATGGACTCACGGTTACCAAAGGGAGTGGGACTGAGGAGGACGGGTTAGGAGGGAGGGGAGAGAGGGAAAATGGGGCAGTACGAGTGGCACACAGGCTGCGGCCCGGCGGCGTGCTTAGGGAAGTCCGTATAACATAGCGATGATCAGCAGCACTTCTACGGCATATTCCTGGGCTGTTGGACAGCCACTCTTACGGGCTACGTGGTGGGGACTTGACAGTGGGGGTAGTCTAGGAACCATAATGTTGTTCATGTAACTGTGAAGTAGTGTCAACAAAATTAAAAGGAACACACAGTACCTTGGCTCTGGATTCCATTTACCCTGATGCTGTCAAGTTGGTCAGTGTCCACCTCACCGGAATCACACCTGCTCCTCTCAGCATACACATTATGTCTCTAGGACAGAGGCACCACTGTGACATCGTGGAATCTCCAGGCAACAGTGATGCGCTCACAAACTTCACCCACGGGGAGGGGCACTGCCCAGCCGTGGAGAGCTGCATCATCTTACCAAACATTAGAGTTACTTACCTACATATATATATATATATATATATATATACTTACCTACATATATACATATATATATGTATAATGATATCATTCATCATTACAGTCTCAGAACAAACAAAAAACTGAAGAACAAAACAGCAGCAGTCTCAGAAAACCCATGAATGGACTAAAAGTTAACAGAGGGAAAGAGACTGAGGTGAATGGGTGGGCATGGAGGGATTAGGGAGGGGGGAAGTAAGGACACATTAGAATAAGAATATATAATGTGGGAGCGGGGGTCACAGGCAGGGCTGCAAAACACAGAAAAGACAAGTAGGGCTTCAACAGTATCTTACTATGCTCATGGACTGTGACTGCAATGGGGTATCTCGGGGCACGTGCGTGATGGGAGGAGTCTAGTAAACATCATGTTACTCATCTAATTGTGTAGTAATGACACAAAGATACACAGATAGATAGGTAGACAGATAAAAGAATGCATGAATGAATGGATGCATGGAAGGATGAATACATACATACATACATATATTCAAACGTACATACATAAAGAATGCAGCAGCCCAGTTCAAGAAAGACATCTGCACCCCTAAATGTATGGCAGCACGATTCTCAATAACCAATCTACAATTATATAAGGAACATTAAGGATACTGGACTGCCCAGATCATCCAGTCGCCCCCGCAGTCCCCATTACACTCACTGTTCACCAGCAGAGTAACATGCTACAGAATCACTGCTTGAATTCTCTGAACTATACTGCCTTCCCCATAGAATTCCCCCCCACATTATGTGAGCTCATCGTAATGCCCCCTTAGCAGCCTGCTCCCGTCCTTCACAACCAGCCTCCCTAGTCCCTTAACCTTTGCTACGTTGCTGATGGGGGGAGTGTACTCAACATGATGTTATCCACATAATTGTAGATTGATGACAAATAAATAAAAGAATAAATAGATGAATGAATGAATGAATGAATGAGAGAATGCCGCCGCCAGTTTAAAAGCGACACGTGCATCCCTATGATTACCACAGCACTATTCTCAATAGCCAAGCTCAGTGTCCACCAGTAGATGAACATTGGAATATTATTCCGTCATATGAAAACAAATCCTACCATTGGCAGAAACATGGATGGTGTGAGAGTGCATCATACTCAGTGCAATAAGGCAGGCAGGTGGAGAAACACAAATATCAAATGATTTCACTCGCCTGTGCAGGAGAACCAAGAGACCTCCGAAGAAGAAAAACGGCACCAGAAGAGTGCACTAACAGTTACCAAAGGGAAAGGGATGGAGGTGCACAGGTGGGAACGGAGCAGTAAGTCAGGGGGAGCGGGGGACAATGTGCACATTACCTTTGGCATGCATAAAGTGGAAGGGGGGCATGGGGAGGGACGTACAACGCAGAGAAGACAACAAGGGATTCTACAGCATCTTACTATGCTCATGGACCGTGACTGCAATGAGGTATCTGGGGGCATTTCGTTGTGGGGGGCAGTTTAGTCAACCACATGTGACTCACGTCGATGTAGACTAATGATAAATAAATAAATAAATAACAGATATCTAAGTGAGTAATTGACTAACTAAATACATTCACACATCCATACATACAAAAATAACCACTAGAATACAGCAGCCCAGTTTAAAAAAGACCTCTGAACCCGTATGATTATCAAGCACTATCCATAACTGCAAAGGTAAGTGTCTATCAGAGGATGAACAGTGGAATATTATTCTGCCATATGAAGAAACCAATCCTACCATGTGCAACAACATGGAGGGAGGTAGCGGGTATCATGCTCAGCGAAATAAGCCACGCAGAGAAAGACAAGTGTCAACTGATTTCGCTCACCTGGGGACTACCGGAAATAAGAAAGGGAGTGATAGAACAGGACAGTAGCACCCGCAGCGAACCCAAGAATGGACTCAGGGTTACCAAAGGGAATGGGACTGAGGAGGACGGGTTAGGAGGGAGGGGAGAGAGGGAAAATGGGGCAGTACGAGTGGCACACAGGCTGCGGCCCGGCGGCGTGCTTAGGGAAGTCCGTATAACATAGCGATGATCAGCAGCACTTCTACGGCATATTCCTGGGCTGTTGGACAGCCACTCTTACGGGCTACGTGGTGGGGACTTGACAGTGGGGGTAGTCTAGGAACCATAATGTTGTTCATGTAACTGTGAAGTAGTGTCAACAAAATTAAAAGGAACACACAGTACCTTGGCTCTGGATTCCATTTACCCTGATGCTGTCAAGTTGGTCAGTGTCCACCTCACCGGAATCACACCTGCTCCTCTCAGCATACACATTATGTCTCTAGGACAGAGGCACCACTGTGACATCGTGGAATCTCCAGGCAACAGTGATGTGCTCACAAACTTCACCCACGGGGAGGGGCACTGCCCAGCCGTGGAGAGCTGCATCATCTTACCAAACATTAGAGTTACTTACCTACATATATATATATATATATATATATATATACTTACCTACATATATACATATATATATGTATAATGATATCACTCATCATTACAGTCTCAGAACAAACAAAAAACTGAAGAACAAAACAGCAGCAGTCTCAGAAAACCCATGAATGGACTAAAAGTTAACAGAGGGAAAGAGACTGAGGTGAATGGGTGGGCATGGAGGGATTAGGGAGGGGGGAAGAAAGGACACATTAGAATAAGAATATATAATGTGGGAGCGGGGGTCACAGGCAGGGCTGCAAAACACAGAAAAGACAAGTAGGGCTTCAACAGTATCTTACTATGCTCATGGACTGTGACTGCAATGGGGTATCTCGGGGCACGTGCGTGATGGGAGGAGTCTAGTAAACATCATGTTACTCATCTAATTGTGTAGTAATGACACAAAGATACACAGATAGATAGGTAGACAGATAAAAGAATGCATGAATGAATGGATGCATGGAAGGATGAATACATACATACATACATATATTCAAACGTACATACATAAAGAATGCAGCAGCCCAGTTCAAGAAAGACATCTGCACCCCTAAATGTATGGCAGCACGATTCTCAATAACCAATCTACAATTATATAAGGAACATTAAGGATACTGGACTGCCCAGATCATCCAGTCGCCCCCGCAGTCCCCATTACACTCACTGTTCACCAGCAGAGTAACATGCTACAGAATCACTGCTTGAATTCTCTGAACTATACTGCCTTCCCCATAGAATTCCCCCCCACATTATGTGAGCTCATCGTAATGCCCCCTTAGCAGCCTGCTCCCGTCCTTCACAACCAGCCTCCCTAGTCCCTTAACCTTTGCTACGTTGGTGATGGGGGGAGTGTACTCAACATGATGTTATCCACATAATTGTAGATTGATGACAAATAAATAAAAGAATAAATAGATGAATGAATGAATGAATGAATGAATGAGAGAATGCCGCCGCCAGTTTAAAAGCGACACGTGCATCCCTATGATTACCACAGCACTATTCTCAATAGCCAAGCTCAGTGTCCACCAGTAGATGAACATTGGAATATTATTCCGTCATATGAAAACAAATCCTACCATTGGCAGAAACATGGATGGTGTGAGAGTGCATCATACTCAGTGCAATAAGGCAGACAGGTGGAGAAACACAAATATCAAATGATTTCACTCGCCTGTGCAGGAGAACCAAGAGACCTCCGAAGAAGAAAAACGGCACCAGAAGAGTGCACTAACAGTTACCAAAGGGAAAGGGATGGAGGTGCACAGGTGGGAACGGAGCAGTAAGTCAGGGGGAGCGGGGGACAATGTGCACATTACCTTTGGCATGCATAAAGTGGAAGGGGGGCATGGGGAGGGACGTACAACGCAGAGAAGACAACAAGGGATTCTACAGCATCTTACTATGCTCATGGACCGTGACTGCAATGAGGTATCTGGGGGCATTTCGTTGTGGGGGGCAGTTTAGTCAACCACATGTGACTCACGTCGATGTAGACTAATGATAAATAAATAACAGATATCTAAGTGAGTAATTGACTAACTAAATACATTCACACATCCATACATACAAAAATAACCACTAGAATACAGCAGCCCAGTTTAAAAAAGACCTCTGAACCCGTATGATTATCAAGCACTATCCATAACTGCAAAGGTAAGTGTCTATCAGAGGATGAACAGTGGAATATTATTCTGCCATATGAAGAAACCAATCCTACCATGTGCAACAACATGGAGGGAGGTAGCGGGTATCATGCTCAGCGAAATAAGCCACGCAGAGAAAGACAAGTGTCAACTGATTTCGCTCACCTGGGGACTACCGGAAATAAGAAAGGGAGTGATAGAACAGGACAGTAGCACCCGCAGCGAACCCAAGAATGGACTCACGGTTACCAAAGGGAGTGGGACTGAGGAGGACGGGTTAGGAGGGAGGGGAGAGAGGGAAAATGGGGCAGTACGAGTGGCACACAGGCTGCGGCCCGGCGGCGTGCTTAGGGAAGTCCGTATAACATAGCGATGATCAGCAGCACTTCTACGGCATATTCCTGGGCTGTTGGACAGCCACTCTTACGGGCTACGTGGTGGGGACTTGACAGTGGGGGTAGTCTAGGAACCATAATGTTGTTCATGTAACTGTGAAGTAGTGTCAACAAAATTAAAAGGAACACACAGTACCTTGGCTCTGGATTCCATTTACCCTGATGCTGTCAAGTTGGTCAGTGTCCACCTCACCGGAGTCACACCTGCTCCTCTCAGCATACACATTATGTCTCTAGGACAGAGGCACCACTGTGACATCGTGGAATCTCCAGGCAACAGTGATGCGCTCACAAACTTCACCCACGGGGAGGGGCACTGCCCAGCCGTGGAGAGCTGCATCATCTTACCAAACATTAGAGTTACTTACCTACATATATATATATATATGTATAATGATATCACTCATCATTACAGTCTCAGAACAAACAAAAAACTGAAGAACAAAACAGCAGCAGTCTCAGAAAACCCATGAATGGACTAAAAGTTAACAGAGGGAAAGAGACTGAGGTGAATGGGTGGGCATGGAGGGATTAGGGAGGGGGGAAGTAAGGACACATTAGAATAAGAATATATAATGTGGGAGCGGGGGTCACAGGCAGGGCTGCAAAACACAGAAAAGACAAGTAGGGCTTCTACAGTATCTTACTATGCTCATGGACTGTGACTGCAATGGGGTATCTCGGGGCACGTGCGTGATGGGAGGAGTCTAGTAAACATCATGTTACTCATCTAATTGTGTAGTAATGACACAAAGATACACAGATAGATAGGTAGACAGATAAAAGAATGCATGAATGAATGGATGCATGGAAGGATGAATACATACATACATACATATATTCAAACGTACATACATAAAGAATGCAGCAGCCCAGTTCAAGAAAGACATCTGCACCCCTAAATGTATGGCAGCACGATTCTCAATAACCAATCTACAATTATATAAGGAACATTAAGGATACTGGACTGCCCAGATCATCCAGTCGCCCCCGCAGTCCCCATTACACTCACTGTTCACCAGCAGAGTAACATGCTACAGAATCACTGCTTGAATTCTCTGAACTATACTGCCTTCCCCATAGAATTCCCCCCCACATTATGTGAGCTCATCGTAATGCCCCCTTAGCAGCCTGCTCCCGTCCTTCACAACCAGCCTCCCTAGTCCCTTAACCTTTGCTACGTTGCTGATGGGGGGAGTGTACTCAACATGATGTTATCCACATAATTGTAGATTGATGACAAATAAATAAAAGAATAAATAGATGAATGAATGAATGAATGAATGAGAGAATGCCGCCGCCAGTTTAAAAGCGACACGTGCATCCCTATGATTACCACAGCACTATTCTCAATAGCCAAGCTCAGTGTCCACCAGTAGATGAACATTGGAATATTATTCCGTCATATGAAAACAAATCCTACCATTGGCAGAAACATGGATGGTGTGAGAGTGCATCATACTCAGTGCAATAAGGCAGGCAGGTGGAGAAACACAAATATCAAATGATTTCACTCGCCTGTGCAGGAGAACCAAGAGACCTCCGAAGAAGAAAAACGGCACCAGAAGAGTGCACTAACAGTTACCAAAGGGAAAGGGATGGAGGTGCACAGGTGGGAACGGAGCAGTAAGTCAGGGGGAGCGGGGGACAATGTGCACATTACCTTTGGCATGCATAAAGTGGAAGGGGGGCATGGGGAGGGACGTACAACGCAGAGAAGACAACAAGGGATTCTACAGCATCTTACTATGCTCATGGACCGTGACTGCAATGAGGTATCTGGGGGCATTTCGTTGTGGGGGGCAGTTTAGTCAACCACATGTGACTCACGTCGATGTAGACTAATGATAAATAAATAAATAAATAACAGATATCTAAGTGAGTAATTGACTAACTAAATACATTCACACATCCATACATACAAAAATAACCACTAGAATACAGCAGCCCAGTTTAAAAAAGACCTCTGAACCCGTATGATTATCAAGCACTATCCATAACTGCAAAGGTAAGTGTCTATCAGAGGATGAACAGTGGAATATTATTCTGCCATATGAAGAAACCAATCCTACCATGTGCAACAACATGGAGGGAGGTAGCGGGTATCATGCTCAGCGAAATAAGCCACGCAGAGAAAGACAAGTGTCAACTGATTTCGCTCACCTGGGGACTACCGGAAATAAGAAAGGGAGTGATAGAACAGGACAGTAGCACCCGCAGCGAACCCAAGAATGGACTCACGGTTACCAAAGGGAATGGGACTGAGGAGGACGGGTTAGGAGGGAGGGGAGAGAGGGAAAATGGGGCAGTACGAGTGGCACACAGGCTGCGGCCCGGCGGCGTGCTTAGGGAAGTCCGTATAACATAGCGATGATCAGCAGCACTTCTACGGCATATTCCTGGGCTGTTGGACAGCCACTCTTACGGGCTACGTGGTGGGGACTTGACAGTGGGGGTAGTCTAGGAACCATAATGTTGTTCATGTAACTGTGAAGTAGTGTCAACAAAATTAAAAGGAACACACAGTACCTTGGCTCTGGATTCCATTTACCCTGATGCTGTCAAGTTGGTCAGTGTCCACCTCACCGGAGTCACACCTGCTCCTCTCAGCATACACATTATGTCTCTAGGACAGAGGCACCACTGTGACATCGTGGAATCTCCAGGCAACAGTGATGCGCTCACAAACTTCACCCACGGGGAGGGGCACTGCCCAGCCGTGGAGAGCTGCATCATCTTACCAAACATTAGAGTTACTTACCTACATATATATATATATATGTATAATGATATCACTCATCATTACAGTCTCAGAACAAACAAAAAACTGAAGAACAAAACAGCAGCAGTCTCAGAAAACCCATGAATGGACTAAAAGTTAACAGAGGGAAAGAGACTGAGGTGAATGGGTGGGCATGGAGGGATTAGGGAGGGGGGAAGTAAGGACACATTAGAATAAGAATATATAATGTGGGAGCGGGGGTCACAGGCAGGGCTGCAAAACACAGAAAAGACAAGTAGGGCTTCTACAGTATCTTACTATGCTCATGGACTGTGACTGCAATGGGGTATCTCGGGGCACGTGCGTGATGGGAGGAGTCTAGTAAACATCATGTTACTCATCTAATTGTGTAGTAATGACACAAAGATACACAGATAGATAGGTAGACAGATAAAAGAATGCATGAATGAATGGATGCATGGAAGGATGAATACATACATACATACATATATTCAAACGTACATACATAAAGAATGCAGCAGCCCAGTTCAAGAAAGACATCTGCACCCCTAAATGTATGGCAGCACGATTCTCAATAACCAATCTACAATTATATAAGGAACATTAAGGATACTGGACTGCCCAGATCATCCAGTCGCCCCCGCAGTCCCCATTACACTCACTGTTCACCAGCAGAGTAACATGCTACAGAATCACTGCTTGAATTCTCTGAACTATACTGCCTTCCCCATAGAATTCCCCCCCACATTATGTGAGCTCATCGTAATGCCCCCTTAGCAGCCTGCTCCCGTCCTTCACAACCAGCCTCCCTAGTCCCTTAACCTTTGCTACGTTGCTGATGGGGGGAGTGTACTCAACATGATGTTATCCACATAATTGTAGATTGATGACAAATAAATAAAAGAATAAATAGATGAATGAATGAATGAATGAATGAGAGAATGCCGCCGCCAGTTTAAAAGCGACACGTGCATCCCTATGATTACCACAGCACTATTCTCAATAGCCAAGCTCAGTGTCCACCAGTAGATGAACATTGGAATATTATTCCGTCATATGAAAACAAATCCTACCATTGGCAGAAACATGGATGGTGTGAGAGTGCATCATACTCAGTGCAATAAGGCAGGCAGGTGGAGAAACACAAATATCAAATGATTTCACTCGCCTGTGCAGGAGAACCAAGAGACCTCCGAAGAAGAAAAACGGCACCAGAAGAGTGCACTAACAGTTACCAAAGGGAAAGGGATGGAGGTGCACAGGTGGGAACGGAGCAGTAAGTCAGGGGGAGCGGGGGACAATGTGCACATTACCTTTGGCATGCATAAAGTGGAAGGGGGGCATGGGGAGGGACGTACAACGCAGAGAAGACAACAAGGGATTCTACAGCATCTTACTATGCTCATGGACCGTGACTGCAATGAGGTATCTGGGGGCATTTCGTTGTGGGGGGCAGTTTAGTCAACCACATGTGACTCACGTCGATGTAGACTAATGATAAATAAATAAATAAATAACAGATATCTAAGTGAGTAATTGACTAACTAAATACATTCACACATCCATACATACAAAAATAACCACTAGAATACAGCAGCCCAGTTTAAAAAAGACCTCTGAACCCGTATGATTATCAAGCACTATCCATAACTGCAAAGGTAAGTGTCTATCAGAGGATGAACAGTGGAATATTATTCTGCCATATGAAGAAACCAATCCTACCATGTGCAACAACATGGAGGGAGGTAGCGGGTATCATGCTCAGCGAAATAAGCCACGCAGAGAAAGACAAGTGTCAACTGATTTCGCTCACCTGGGGACTACCGGAAATAAGAAAGGGAGTGATAGAACAGGACAGTAGCACCCGCAGCGAACCCAAGAATGGACTCACGGTTACCAAAGGGAATGGGACTGAGGAGGACGGGTTAGGAGGGAGGGGAGAGAGGGAAAATGGGGCAGTACGAGTGGCACACAGGCTGCGGCCCGGCGGCGTGCTTAGGGAAGTCCGTATAACATAGCGATGATCAGCAGCACTTCTACGGCATATTCCTGGGCTGTTGGACAGCCACTCTTACGGGCTACGTGGTGGGGACTTGACAGTGGGGGTAGTCTAGGAACCATAATGTTGTTCATGTAACTGTGAAGTAGTGTCAACAAAATTAAAAGGAACACACAGTACCTTGGCTCTGGATTCCATTTACCCTGATGCTGTCAAGTTGGTCAGTGTCCACCTCACCGGAATCACACCTGCTCCTCTCAGCATACACATTATGTCTCTAGGACAGAGGCACCACTGTGACATCGTGGAATCTCCAGGCAACAGTGATGCGCTCACAAACTTCACCCACGGGGAGGGGCACTGCCCAGCCGTGGAGAGCTGCATCATCTTACCAAACATTAGAGTTACTTACCTACATATATATATGTATAATGATATCACTCATCATTACAGTCTCAGAACAAACAAAAAACTGAAGAACAAAACAGCAGCAGTCTCAGAAAACCCATGAATGGACTAAAAGTTAACAGAGGGAAAGAGACTGAGGTGAATGGGTGGGCATGGAGGGATTAGGGAGGGGGGAAGTAAGGACACATTAGAATAAGAATATATAATGTGGGAGCGGGGGTCACAGGCAGGGCTGCAAAACACAGAAAAGACAAGTAGGGCTTCAACAGTATCTTACTATGCTCATGGACTGTGACTGCAATGGGGTATCTCGGGGCACGTGCGTGATGGGAGGAGTCTAGTAAACATCATGTTACTCATCTAATTGTGTAGTAATGACACAAAGATACACAGATAGATAGGTAGACAGATAAAAGAATGCATGAATGAATGGATGCATGGAAGGATGAATACATACATACATACATATATTCAAACGTACATACATAAAGAATGCAGCAGCCCAGTTCAAGAAAGACATCTGCACCCCTAAATGTATGGCAGCACGATTCTCAATAACCAATCTACAATTATATAAGGAACATTAAGGATACTGGACTGCCCAGATCATCCAGTCGCCCCCGCAGTCCCCATTACACTCACTGTTCACCAGCAGAGTAACATGCTACAGAATCACTGCTTGAATTCTCTGAACTATACTGCCTTCCCCATAGAATTCCCCCCCACATTATGTGAGCTCATCGTAATGCCCCCTTAGCAGCCTGCTCCCGTCCTTCACAACCAGCCTCCCTAGTCCCTTAACCTTTGCTACGTTGCTGATGGGGGGAGTGTACTCAACATGATGTTATCCACATAATTGTAGATTGATGACAAATAAATAAAAGAATAAATAGATGAATGAATGAATGAATGAATGAGAGAATGCCGCCGCCAGTTTAAAAGCGACACGTGCATCCCTATGATTACCACAGCACTATTCTCAATAGCCAAGCTCAGTGTCCACCAGTAGATGAACATTGGAATATTATTCCGTCATATGAAAACAAATCCTACCATTGGCAGAAACATGGATGGTGTGAGAGTGCATCATACTCAGTGCAATAAGGCAGGCAGGTGGAGAAACACAAATATCAAATGATTTCACTCGCCTGTGCAGGAGAACCAAGAGACCTCCGAAGAAGAAAAACGGCACCAGAAGAGTGCACTAACAGTTACCAAAGGGAAAGGGATGGAGGTGCACAGGTGGGAACGGAGCAGTAAGTCAGGGGGAGCGTGGGACAATGTGCACATTACCTTTGGCATGCATAAAGTGGAAGGGGGGCATGGGGAGGGACGTACAACGCAGAGAAGACAACAAGGGATTCTACAGCATCTTACTATGCTCATGGACCGTGACTGCAATGAGGTATCTGGGGGCATTTCGTTGTGGGGGGCAGTTTAGTCAACCACATGTGACTCACGTCGATGTAGACTAATGATAAATAAATAAATAAATAACAGATATCTAAGTGAGTAATTGACTAACTAAATACATTCACACATCCATACATACAAAAATAACCACTAGAATACAGCAGCCCAGTTTAAAAAAGACCTCTGAACCCGTATGATTATCAAGCACTATCCATAACTGCAAAGGTAAGTGTCTATCAGAGGATGAACAGTGGAATATTATTCTGCCATATGAAGAAACCAATCCTACCATGTGCAACAACATGGAGGGAGGTAGCGGGTATCATGCTCAGCGAAATAAGCCACGCAGAGAAAGACAAGTGTCAACTGATTTCGCTCACCTGGGGACTACCGGAAAGAAGAAAGGGAGTGATAGAACAGGACAGTAGCACCCGCAGCGAACCCAAGAATGGACTCACGGTTACCAAAGGGAATGGGACTGAGGAGGACGGGTTAGGAGGGAGGGGAGAGAGGGAAAATGGGGCAGTACGAGTGGCACACAGGCTGCGGCCCGGCGGCGTGCTTAGGGAAGTCCGTATAACATAGCGATGATCAGCAGCACTTCTACGGCATATTCCTGGGCTGTTGGACAGCCACTCTTACGGGCTACGTGGTGGGGACTTGACAGTGGGGGTAGTCTAGGAACCATAATGTTGTTCATGTAACTGTGAAGTAGTGTCAACAAAATTAAAAGGAACACACAGTACCTTGGCTCTGGATTCCATTTACCCTGATGCTGTCAAGTTGGTCAGTGTCCACCTCACCGGAATCACACCTGCTCCTCTCAGCATACACATTATGTCTCTAGGACAGAGGAACCACTGTGACATCGTGGAATCTCCAGGCAACAGTGATGCGCTCACAAACTTCACCCATGGGGAGGGGCACTGCCCAGCCGTGGAGAGCTGCATCATCTTACCAAACATTAGAGTTACTTACCTACATATATATATATATATGTATAATGATATCACTCATCATTACAGTCTCAGAACAAACAAAAAACTGAAGAACAAAACAGCAGCAGTCTCAGAAAACCCATGAATGGACTAAAAGTTAACAGAGGGAAAGAGACTGAGGTGAATGGGTGGGCATGGAGGGATTAGGGAGGGGGGAAGTAAGGACACATTAGAATAAGAATATATAATGTGGGAGCGGGGGTCACAGGCAGGGCTGCAAAACACAGAAAAGACAAGTAGGGCTTCTACAGTATCTTACTATGCTCATGGACTGTGACTGCAATGGGGTATCTCGGGGCACGTGCGTGATGGGAGGAGTCTAGTAAACATCATGTTACTCATCTAATTGTGTAGTAATGACACAAAGATACACAGATAGATAGGTAGACAGATAAAAGAATGCATGAATGAATGGATGCATGGAAGGATGAATACATACATACATACATACATTCAAACGTACATACATAAAGAATGCAGCAGCCCAGTTCAAGAAAGACATCTGCACCCCTAAATGTATGGCAGCACGATTCTCAATAACCAATCTACAATTATATAAGGAACATTAAGGATACTGGACTGCCCAGATCATCCAGTCGCCCCCGCAGTCCCCATTACACTCACTGTTCACCAGCAGAGTAACATGCTACAGAATCACTGCTTGAATTCTCTGAACTATACTGCCTTCCCCATAGAATTCCCCCCCACATTATGTGAGCTCATCGTAATGCCCCCTTAGCAGCCTGCTCCCGTCCTTCACAACCAGCCTCCCTAGTCCCTTAACCTTTGCTACGTTGGTGATGGGGGGAGTGTACTCAACATGATGTTATCCACATAATTGTAGATTGATGACAAATAAATAAAAGAATAAATAGATGAATGAATGAATGAATGAATGAGAGAATGCCGCCGCCAGTTTAAAAGCGACACGTGCATCCCTATGATTACCACAGCACTATTCTCAATAGCCAAGCTCAGTGTCCACCAGTAGATGAACATTGGAATATTATTCCGTCATATGAAAACAAATCCTACCATTGGCAGAAACATGGATGGTGTGAGAGTGCATCATACTCAGTGCAATAAGGCAGGCAGGTGGAGAAACACAAATATCAAATGATTTCACTCGCCTGTGCAGGAGAACCAAGAGACCTCCGAAGAAGAAAAACGGCACCAGAAGAGTGCACTAACAGTTACCAAAGGGAAAGGGATGGAGTTGCACAGGTGGGAACGGAGCAGTAAGTCAGGGGGAGCGGGGGACAATGTGCACATTACCTTTGGCATGCATAAAGTGGAAGGGGGGCATGGGGAGGGACGTACAACGCAGAGAAGACAACAAGGGATTCTACAGCATCTTACTATGCTCATGGACCGTGACTGCAATGAGGTATCTGGGGGCATTTCGTTGTGGGGGGCAGTTTAGTCAACCACATGTGACTCACGTCGATGTAGACTAATGATAAATAAATAAATAAATAACAGATATCTAAGTGAGTAATTGACTAACTAAATACATTCACACATCCATACATACAAAAATAACCACTAGAATACAGCAGCCCAGTTTAAAAAAGACCTCTGAACCCGTATGATTATCAAGCACTATCCATAACTGCAAAGGTAAGTGTCTATCAGAGGATGAACAGTGGAATATTATTCTGCCATATGAAGAAACCAATCCTACCATGTGCAACAACATGGAGGGAGGTAGCGGGTATCATGCTCAGCGAAATAAGCCACGCAGAGAAAGACAAGTGTCAACTGATTTCGCTCACCTGGGGACTACCGGAAATAAGAAAGGGAGTGATAGAACAGGACAGTAGCACCCGCAGCGAACCCAAGAATGGACTCACGGTTACCAAAGGGAATGGGACTGAGGAGGACGGGTTAGGAGGGAGGGGAGAGAGGGAAAATGGGGCAGTACGAGTGGCACACAGGCTGCGGCCCGGCGGCGTGCTTAGGGAAGTCCGTATAACATAGCGATGATCAGCAGCACTTCTACGGCATATTCCTGGGCTGTTGGACAGCCACTCTTACGGGCTACGTGGTGGGGACTTGACAGTGGGGGTAGTCTAGGAACCATAATGTTGTTCATGTAACTGTGAAGTAGTGTCAACAAAATTAAAAGGAACACACAGTACCTTGGCTCTGGATTCCATTTACCCTGATGCTGTCAAGTTGGTCAGTGTCCACCTCACCGGAATCACACCTGCTCCTCTCAGCATACACATTATGTCTCTAGGACAGAGGCACCACTGTGACATCGTGGAATCTCCAGGCAACAGTGATGCGCTCACAAACTTCACCCACGGGGAGGGGCACTGCCCAGCCGTGGAGAGCTGCATCATCTTACCAAACATTAGAGTTACTTACCTACATATATATATGTATAATGATATCACTCATCATTACAGTCTCAGAACAAACAAAAAACTGAAGAACAAAACAGCAGCAGTCTCAGAAAACCCATGAATGGACTAAAAGTTAACAGAGGGAAAGAGACTGAGGTGAATGGGTGGGCATGGAGGGATTAGGGAGGGGGGAAGTAAGGACACATTAGAATAAGAATATATAATGTGGGAGCGGGGGTCACAGGCAGGGCTGCAAAACACAGAAAAGACAAGTAGGGCTTCAACAGTATCTTACTATGCTCATGGACTGTGACTGCAATGGGGTATCTCGGGGCACGTGCGTGATGGGAGGAGTCTAGTAAACATCATGTTACTCATCTAATTGTGTAGTAATGACACAAAGATACACAGATAGATAGGTAGACAGATAAAAGAATGCATGAATGAATGGATGCATGGAAGGATGAATACATACATACATACATATATTCAAACGTACATACATAAAGAATGCAGCAGCCCAGTTCAAGAAAGACATCTGCACCCCTAAATGTATGGCAGCACGATTCTCAATAACCAATCTACAATTATATAAGGAACATTAAGGATACTGGACTGCCCAGATCATCCAGTCGCCCCCGCAGTCCCCATTACACTCACTGTTCACCAGCAGAGTAACATGCTACAGAATCACTGCTTGAATTCTCTGAACTATACTGCCTTCCCCATAGAATTCCCCCCCACATTATGTGAGCTCATCGTAATGCCCCCTTAGCAGCCTGCTCCCGTCCTTCACAACCAGCCTCCCTAGTCCCTTAACCTTTGCTACGTTGGTGATGGGGGGAGTGTACTCAACATGATGTTATCCACATAATTGTAGATTGATGACAAATAAATAAAAGAATAAATAGATGAATGAATGAATGAATGAATGAGAGAATGCCGCCGCCAGTTTAAAAGCGACACGTGCATCCCTATGATTACCACAGCACTATTCTCAATAGCCAAGCTCAGTGTCCACCAGTAGATGAACATTGGAATATTATTCCGTCATATGAAAACAAATCCTACCATTGGCAGAAACATGGATGGTGTGAGAGTGCATCATACTCAGTGCAATAAGGCAGGCAGGTGGAGAAACACAAATATCAAATGATTTCACTCGCCTGTGCAGGAGAACCAAGAGACCTCCGAAGAAGAAAAACGGCACCAGAAGAGTGCACTAACAGTTACCAAAGGGAAAGGGATGGAGGTGCACAGGTGGGAACGGAGCAGTAAGTCAGGGGGAGCGGGGGACAATGTGCACATTACCTTTGGCATGCATAAAGTGGAAGGGGGGCATGGGGAGGGACGTACAACGCAGAGAAGACAACAAGGGATTCTACAGCATCTTACTATGCTCATGGACCGTGACTGCAATGAGGTATCTGGGGGCATTTCGTTGTGGGGGGCAGTTTAGTCAACCACATGTGACTCACGTCGATGTAGACTAATGATAAATAAATAAATAAATAACAGATATCTAAGTGAGTAATTGACTAACTAAATACATTCACACATCCATACATACAAAAATAACCACTAGAATACAGCAGCCCAGTTTAAAAAAGACCTCTGAACCCGTATGATTATCAAGCACTATCCATAACTGCAAAGGTAAGTGTCTATCAGAGGATGAACAGTGGAATATTATTCTGCCATATGAAGAAACCAATCCTACCATGTGCAACAACATGGAGGGAGGTAGCGGGTATCATGCTCAGCGAAATAAGCCACGCAGAGAAAGACAAGTGTCAACTGATTTCGCTCACCTGGGGACTACCGGAAAGAAGAAAGGGAGTGATAGAACAGGACAGTAGCACCCGCAGCGAACCCAAGAATGGACTCACGGTTACCAAAGGGAATGGGACTGAGGAGGACGGGTTAGGAGGGAGGGGAGAGAGGGAAAATGGGGCAGTACGAGTGGCACACAGGCTGCGGCCCGGCGGCGTGCTTAGGGAAGTCCGTATAACATAGCGATGATCAGCAGCACTTCTACGGCATATTCCTGGGCTGTTGGACAGCCACTCTTACGGGCTACGTGGTGGGGACTTGACAGTGGGGGTAGTCTAGGAACCATAATGTTGTTCATGTAACTGTGAAGTAGTGTCAACAAAATTAAAAGGAACACACAGTACCTTGGCTCTGGATTCCATTTACCCTGATGCTGTCAAGTTGGTCAGTGTCCACCTCACCGGAATCACACCTGCTCCTCTCAGCATACACATTATGTCTCTAGGACAGAGGAACCACTGTGACATCGTGGAATCTCCAGGCAACAGTGATGCGCTCACAAACTTCACCCACGGGGAGGGGCACTGCCCAGCCGTGGAGAGCTGCATCATCTTACCAAACATTAGAGTTACTTACCTACATATATATATATATATATATATATATATATATATATGTATAATGATATCACTCATCATTACAGTCGAAGAACAAAACAGCAGCAGTCTCAGAAAACCCATGAATGGACTAAAAGTTAACAGAGGGAAAGAGACTGAGGTGAATGGGTGGGCATGGAGGGATTAGGGAGGGGGGAAGTAAGGACACATTAGAATAAGAATATATAATGTGGGAGCGGGGGTCACAGGCAGGGCTGCAAAACACAGAAAAGACAAGTAGGGCTTCTACAGTATCTTACTATGCTCATGGACTGTGACTGCAATGGGGTATCTCGGGGCACGTGCGTGATGGGAGGAGTCTAGTAAACATCATGTTACTCATCTAATTGTGTAGTAATGACACAAAGATACACAGATAGATAGGTAGACAGATAAAAGAATGCATGAATGAATGGATGCATGGAAGGATGAATACATACATACATACATATATTCAAACGTACATACATAAAGAATGCAGCAGCCCAGTTCAAGAAAGACATCTGCACCCCTAAATGTATGGCAGCACGATTCTCAATAACCAATCTACAATTATATAAGGAACATTAAGGATACTGGACTGCCCAGATCATCCAGTCGCCCCCGCAGTCCCCATTACACTCACTGTTCACCAGCAGAGTAACATGCTACAGAATCACTGCTTGAATTCTCTGAACTATACTGCCTTCCCCATAGAATTCCCCCCCACATTATGTGAGCTCATCGTAATGCCCCCTTAGCAGCCTGCTCCCGTCCTTCACAACCAGCCTCCCTAGTCCCTTAACCTTTGCTACGTTGCTGATGGGGGGAGTGTACTCAACATGATGTTATCCACATAATTGTAGATTGATGACAAATAAATAAAAGAATAAATAGATGAATGAATGAATGAATGAATGAATGAGAGAATGCCGCCGCCAGTTTAAAAGCGACACGTGCATCCCTATGATTACCACAGCACTATTCTCAATAGCCAAGCTCAGTGTCCACCAGTAGATGAACATTGGAATATTATTCCGTCATATGAAAACAAATCCTACCATTGGCAGAAACATGGATGGTGTGAGAGTGCATCATACTCAGTGCAATAAGGCAGGCAGGTGGAGAAACACAAATATCAAATGATTTCACTCGCCTGTGCAGGAGAACCAAGAGACCTCCGAAGAAGAAAAACGGCACCAGAAGAGTGCACTAACAGTTACCAAAGGGAAAGGGATGGAGGTGCACAGGTGGGAACGGAGCAGTAAGTCAGGGGGAGCGGGGGACAATGTGCACATTACCTTTGGCATGCATAAAGTGGAAGGGGGGCATGGGGAGGGACGTACAACGCAGAGAAGACAACAAGGGATTCTACAGCATCTTACTATGCTCATGGACCGTGACTGCAATGAGGTATCTGGGGGCATTTCGTTGTGGGGGGCAGTTTAGTCAACCACATGTGACTCACGTCGATGTAGACTAATGATAAATAAATAAATAAATAACAGATATCTAAGTGAGTAATTGACTAACTAAATACATTCACACATCCATACATACAAAAATAACCACTAGAATACAGCAGCCCAGTTTAAAAAAGACCTCTGAACCCGTATGATTATCAAGCACTATCCATAACTGCAAAGGTAAGTGTCTATCAGAGGATGAACAGTGGAATATTATTCTGCCATATGAAGAAACCAATCCTACCATGTGCAACAACATGGAGGGAGGTAGCGGGTATCATGCTCAGCGAAATAAGCCACGCAGAGAAAGACAAGTGTCAACTGATTTCGCTCACCTGGGGACTACCGGAAATAAGAAAGGGAGTGATAGAACAGGACAGTAGCACCCGCAGCGAACCCAAGAATGGACTCACGGTTACCAAAGGGAATGGGACTGAGGAGGACGGGTTAGGAGGGAGGGGAGAGAGGGAAAATGGGGCAGTACGAGTGGCACACAGGCTGCGGCCCGGCGGCGTGCTTAGGGAAGTCCGTATAACATAGCGATGATCAGCAGCACTTCTACGGCATATTCCTGGGCTGTTGGACAGCCACTCTTACGGGCTACGTGGTGGGGACTTGACAGTGGGGGTAGTCTAGGAACCATAATGTTGTTCATGTAACTGTGAAGTAGTGTCAACAAAATTAAAAGGAACACACAGTACCTTGGCTCTGGATTCCATTTACCCTGATGCTGTCAAGTTGGTCAGTGTCCACCTCACCGGAATCACACCTGCTCCTCTCAGCATACACATTATGTCTCTAGGACAGAGGAACCACTGTGACATCGTGGAATCTCCAGGCAACAGTGATGCGCTCACAAACTTCACCCACGGGGAGGGGCACTGCCCAGCCGTGGAGAGCTGCATCATCTTAAAAAACATTAGAGTTACTTACCTACATATATATATATATATATATATATATATATATATATATATATATGTATAATGATATCACTCATCATTACAGTCGAAGAACAAAACAGCAGCAGTCTCAGAAAACCCATGAATGGACTAAAAGTTAACAGAGGGAAAGAGACTGAGGTGAATGGGTGGGCATGGAGGGATTAGGGAGGGGGGAAGTAAGGACACATTAGAATAAGAATATATAATGTGGGAGCGGGGGTCACAGGCAGGGCTGCAAAACACAGAAAAGACAAGTAGGGCTTCTACAGTATCTTACTATGCTCATGGACTGTGACTGCAATGGGGTATCTCGGGGCACGTGCGTGATGGGAGGAGTCTAGTAAACATCATGTTACTCATCTAATTGTGTAGTAATGACACAAAGATACACAGATAGATAGGTAGACAGATAAAAGAATGCATGAATGAATGGATGCATGGAAGGATGAATACATACATACATACATATATTCAAACGTACATACATAAAGAATGCAGCAGCCCAGTTCAAGAAAGACATCTGCACCCCTAAATGTATGGCAGCACGATTCTCAATAACCAATCTACAATTATATAAGGAACATTAAGGATACTGGACTGCCCAGATCATCCAGTCGCCCCCGCAGTCCCCATTACACTCACTGTTCACCAGCAGAGTAACATGCTACAGAATCACTGCTTGAATTCTCTGAACTATACTGCCTTCCCCATAGAATTCCCCCCCACATTATGTGAGCTCATCGTAATGCCCCCTTAGCAGCCTGCTCCCGTCCTTCACAACCAGCCTCCCTAGTCCCTTAACCTTTGCTACGTTGGTGATGGGGGGAGTGTACTCAACATGATGTTATCCACATAATTGTAGATTGATGACAAATAAATAAAAGAATAAATAGATGAATGAATGAATGAATGAATGAGAGAATGCCGCCGCCAGTTTAAAAGCGACACGTGCATCCCTATGATTACCACAGCACTATTCTCAATAGCCAAGCTCAGTGTCCACCAGTAGATGAACATTGGAATATTATTCCGTCATATGAAAACAAATCCTACCATTGGCAGAAACATGGATGGTGTGAGAGTGCATCATACTCAGTGCAATAAGGCAGGCAGGTGGAGAAACACAAATATCAAATGATTTCACTCGCCTGTGCAGGAGAACCAAGAGACCTCCGAAGAAGAAAAACGGCACCAGAAGAGTGCACTAACAGTTACCAAAGGGAAAGGGATGGAGGTGCACAGGTGGGAACGGAGCAGTAAGTCAGGGGGAGCGGGGGACAATGTGCACATTACCTTTGGCATGCATAAAGTGGAAGGGGGGCATGGGGAGGGACGTACAACGCAGAGAAGACAACAAGGGATTCTACAGCATCTTACTATGCTCATGGACCGTGACTGCAATGAGGTATCTGGGGGCATTTCGTTGTGGGGGGCAGTTTAGTCAACCACATGTGACTCACGTCGATGTAGACTAATGATAAATAAATAAATAAATAACAGATATCTAAGTGAGTAATTGACTAACTAAATACATTCACACATCCATACATACAAAAATAACCACTAGAATACAGCAGCCCAGTTTAAAAAAGACCTCTGAACCCGTATGATTATCAAGCACTATCCATAACTGCAAAGGTAAGTGTCTATCAGAGGATGAACAGTGGAATATTATTCTGCCATATGAAGAAACCAATCCTACCATGTGCAACAACATGGAGGGAGGTAGCGGGTATCATGCTCAGCGAAATAAGCCACGCAGAGAAAGACAAGTGTCAACTGATTTCGCTCACCTGGGGACTACCGGAAATAAGAAAGGGAGTGATAGAACAGGACAGTAGCACCCGCAGCGAACCCAAGAATGGACTCACGGTTACCAAAGGGAATGGGACTGAGGAGGACGGGTTAGGAGGGAGGGGAGAGAGGGAAAATGGGGCAGTACGAGTGGCACACAGGCTGCGGCCCGGCGGCGTGCTTAGGGAAGTCCGTATAACATAGCGATGATCAGCAGCACTTCTACGGCATATTCCTGGGCTGTTGGACAGCCACTCTTACGGGCTACATGGTGGGGACTTGACAGTGGGGGTAGTCTAGGAACCATAATGTTGTTCATGTAACTGTGAAGTAGTGTCAACAAAATTAAAAGGAACACACAGTACCTTGGCTCTGGATTCCATTTACCCTGATGCTGTCAAGTTGGTCAGTGTCCACCTCACCGGAATCACACCTGCTCCTCTCAGCATACACATTATGTCTCTAGGACAGAGGCACCACTGTGACATCGTGGAATCTCCAGGCAACAGTGATGCGCTCACAAACTTCACCCACGGGGAGGGGCACTGCCCAGCCGTGGAGAGCTGCATCATCTTACCAAACATTAGAGTTACTTACCTACATATATATATATATATATATATATATATATACTTACCTCAATATATACATATATATATGTATAATGATATCACTCATCATTACAGTCTCAGAACAAACAAAAAACTGAAGAACAAAACAGCAGCAGTCTCAGAAAACCCATGAATGGACTAAAAGTTAACAGAGGGAAAGAGACTGAGGTGAATGGGTGGGCATGGAGGGATTAGGGAGGGGGGAAGTAAGGACACTTTAGAATAAGAATATATAATGTGGGAGCGGGGGTCACAGGCAGGGCTGCAAAACACAGAAAAGACAAGTAGGGCTTCAACAGTATCTTACTATGCTCATGGACTGTGACTGCAATGGGGTATCTCGGGGCACGTGCGTGATGGGAGGAGTCTAGTAAACATCATGTTACTCATCTAATTGTGTAGTAATGACACAAAGATACACAGATAGATAGGTAGACAGATAAAAGAATGCATGAATGAATGGATGCATGGAAGGATGAATACATACATACATACATATATTCAAACGTACATACATAAAGAATGCAGCAGCCCAGTTCAAGAAAGACATCTGCACCCCTAAATGTATGGCAGCACGATTCTCAATAACCAATCTACAATTATATAAGGAACATTAAGGATACTGGACTGCCCAGATCATCCAGTCGCCCCCGCAGTCCCCATTACACTCACTGTTCACCAGCAGAGTAACATGCTACAGAATCACTGCTTGAATTCTCTGAACTATACTGCCTTCCCCATAGAATTCCCCCCCACATTATGTGAGCTCATCGTAATGCCCCCTTAGCAGCCTGCTCCCGTCCTTCACAACCAGCCTCCCTAGTCCCTTAACCTTTGCTACGTTGGTGATGGGGGGAGTGTACTCAACATGATGTTATCCACATAATTGTAGATTGATGACAAATAAATAAAAGAATAAATAGATGAATGAATGAATGAATGAATGAGAGAATGCCGCCGCCAGTTTAAAAGCGACACGTGCATCCCTATGATTACCACAGCACTATTCTCAATAGCCAAGCTCAGTGTCCACCAGTAGATGAACATTGGAATATTATTCCGTCATATGAAAACAAATCCTACCATTGGCAGAAACATGGATGGTGTGAGAGTGCATCATACTCAGTGCAATAAGGCAGGCAGGTGGAGAAACACAAATATCAAATGATTTCACTCGCCTGTGCAGGAGAACCAAGAGACCTCCGAAGAAGAAAAACGGCACCAGAAGAGTGCACTAACAGTTACCAAAGGGAAAGGGATGGAGGTGCACAGGTGGGAACGGAGCAGTAAGTCAGGGGGAGCGGGGGACAATGTGCACATTACCTTTGGCATGCATAAAGTGGAAGGGGGGCATGGGGAGGGACGTACAACGCAGAGAAGACAACAAGGGATTCTACAGCATCTTACTATGCTCATGGACCGTGACTGCAATGAGGTATCTGGGGGCATTTCGTTGTGGGGGGCAGTTTAGTCAACCACATGTGACTCACGTCGATGTAGACTAATGATAAATAAATAAATAAATAACAGATATCTAAGTGAGTAATTGACTAACTAAATACATTCACACATCCATACATACAAAAATAACCACTAGAATACAGCAGCCCAGTTTAAAAAAGACCTCTGAACCCGTATGATTATCAAGCACTATCCATAACTGCAAAGGTAAGTGTCTATCAGAGGATGAACAGTGGAATATTATTCTGCCATATGAAGAAACCAATCCTACCATGTGCAACAACATGGAGGGAGGTAGCGGGTATCATGCTCAGCGAAATAAGCCACGCAGAGAAAGACAAGTGTCAACTGATTTCGCTCACCTGGGGACTACCGGAAAGAAGAAAGGGAGTGATAGAACAGGACAGTAGCACCCGCAGCGAACCCAAGAATGGACTCACGGTTACCAAAGGGAATGGGACTGAGGAGGACGGGTTAGGAGGGAGGGGAGAGAGGGAAAATGGGGCAGTACGAGTGGCACACAGGCTGCGGCCCGGCGGCGTGCTTAGGTAAGTCCGTATAACATAGCGATGATCAGCAGCACTTCTACGGCATATTCCTGGGCTGTTGGACAGCCACTCTTACGGGCTACGTGGTGGGGACTTGACAGTGGGGGTAGTCTAGGAACCATAATGTTGTTCATGTAACTGTGAAGTAGTGTCAACAAAATTAAAAGGAACACACAGTACCTTGGCTCTGGATTCCATTTACCCTGATGCTGTCAAGTTGGTCAGTGTCCACCTCACCGGAATCACACCTGCTCCTCTCAGCATACACATTATGTCTCTAGGACAGAGGCACCACTGTGACATCGTGGAATCTCCAGGCAACAGTGCTGCGCTCACAAACTTCACCCACGGGGAGGGGCACTGCCCAGCCGTGGAGAGCTGCATCATCTTACCAAACATTAGAGTTACTTACCTACATATATATATATATATATATATATATATATATATATATATATATATATATATATATATGTATAATGATATCACTCATCATTACAGTCTCAGAACAAACAAAAAACTGAAGAACAAAACAGCAGCAGTCTCAGAAAACCCATGAATGGACTAAAAGTTAACAGAGGGAAAGAGATTGAGGTGAATGGGTGGGCATGGAGGGATTAGGGAGGGGGGAAGTAAGGACACATTAGAATAAGAATATATAATGTGGGAGCGGGGGTCACAGGCAGGGCTGCAAAACACAGAAAAAACAAGTAGGGCTTCTACAGTATCTTACTATGCTCATGGACTGTGACTGCAATGGGGTATCTCGGGGCACGTGCGTGATGGGATGAGTCTAGTAAACATCATGTTACTCATCTAATTGTGTAGTAATGACACAAAGATACACAGATAGATAGGTAGACAGATAAAAGAATGCATGAATGAATGGATGCATGGAAGGATGAATACATACATACATACATATATTCAAACGTACATACATAAAGAATGCAGCAGCCCAGTTCAAGAAAGACATCTGCACCCCTAAATGTATGGCAGCACGATTCTCAATAACCAATCTACAATTATATAAGGAACATTAAGGATACTGGACTGCCCAGATCATCCAGTCGCCCCCGCAGTCCCCATTACACTCACTGTTCACCAGCAGAGTAACATGCTACAGAATCACTGCTTGAATTCTCTGAACTATACTGCCTTCCCCATAGAATTCCCCCCCACATTATGTGAGCTCATCGTAATGCCCCCTTAGCAGCCTGCTCCCGTCCTTCACAACCAGCCTCCCTAGTCCCTTAACCTTTGCTACGTTGGTGATGGGGGGAGTGTACTCAACATGATGTTATCCACATAATTGTAGATTGATGACAAATAAATAAAAGAATAAATAGATGAATGAATGAATGAATGAATGAGAGAATGCCGCCGCCAGTTTAAAAGCGACACGTGCATCCCTATGATTACCACAGCACTATTCTCAATAGCCAAGCTCAGTGTCCACCAGTAGATGAACATTGGAATATTATTCCGTCATATGAAAACAAATCCTACCATTGGCAGAAACATGGATGGTGTGAGAGTGCATCATACTCAGTGCAATAAGGCAGGCAGGTGGAGAAACACAAATATCAAATGATTTCACTCGCCTGTGCAGGAGAACCAAGAGACCTCCGAAGAAGAAAAACGGCACCAGAAGAGTGCACTAACAGTTACCAAAGGGAAAGGGATGGAGGTGCACAGGTGGGAACGGAGCAGTAAGTCAGGGGGAGCGGGGGACAATGTGCACATTACCTTTGGCATGCATAAAGTGGAAGGGGGGCATGGGGAGGGACGTACAACGCAGAGAAGACAACAAGGGATTCTACAGCATCTTACTATGCTCATGGACCGTGACTGCAATGAGGTATCTGGGGGCATTTCGTTGTGGGGGGCAGTTTAGTCAACCACATGTGACTCACGTCGATGTAGACTAATGATAAATAAATAAATAAATAACAGATATCTAAGTGAGTAATTGACTAACTAAATACATTCACACATCCATACATACAAAAATAACCACTAGAATACAGCAGCCCAGTTTAAAAAAGACCTCTGAACCCGTATGATTATCAAGCACTATCCATAACTGCAAAGGTAAGTGTCTATCAGAGGATGAACAGTGGAATATTATTCTGCCATATGAAGAAACCAATCCTACCATGTGCAACAACATGGAGGGAGGTAGCGGGTATCATGCTCAGCGAAATAAGCCACGCAGAGAAAGACAAGTGTCAACTGATTTCGCTCACCTGGGGACTACCGGAAATAAGAAAGGGAGTGATAGAACAGGACAGTAGCACCCGCAGCGAACCCAAGAATGGACTCACGGTTACCAAAGGGAATGGGACTGAGGAGGACGGGTTAGGAGGGAGGGGAGAGAGGGAAAATGGGGCAGTACGAGTGGCACACAGGCTGCGGCCCGGCGGCGTGCTTAGGTAAGTCCGTATAACATAGCGATGATCAGCAGCACTTCTACGGCATATTCCTGGGCTGTTGGACAGCCACTCTTACGGGCTACGTGGTGGGGACTTGACAGTGGGGGTAGTCTAGGAACCATAATGTTGTTCATGTAACTGTGAAGTAGTGTCAACAAAATTAAAAGGAACACACAGTACCTTGGCTCTGGATTCCATTTACCCTGATGCTGTCAAGTTGGTCAGTGTCCACCTCACCGGAATCACACCTGCTCCTCTCAGCATACACATTATGTCTCTAGGACAGAGGCACCACTGTGACATCGTGGAATCTCCAGGCAACAGTGATGCGCTCACAAACTTCACCCACGGGGAGGGGCACTGCCCAGCCGTGGAGAGCTGCATCATCTTACCAAACATTAGAGTTACTTACCTACATATATATATATATATATATATATATACTTACCTACATATATACATATATATATGTATAATGATATCACTCATCATTACAGTCTCAGAACAAACAAAAAACTGAAGAACAAAACAGCAGCAGTCTCAGAAAACCCATGAATGGACTAAAAGTTAACACAGGGAAAGAGACTGAGGTGAATGGGTGGGCATGGAGGGATTAGGGAGGGGGGAAGAAAGGACACATTAGAATAAGAATATATAATGTGGGAGCGGGGGTCACAGGCAGGGCTGCAAAACACAGAAAAGACAAGTAGGGCTTCAACAGTATCTTACTATGCTCATGGACTGTGACTGCAATGGGGTATCTCGGGGCACGTGCGTGATGGGAGGAGTCTAGTAAACATCATGTTACTCATCTAATTGTGTAGTAATGACACAAAGATACACAGATAGATAGGTAGACAGATAAAAGAATGCATGAATGAATGGATGCATGGAAGGATGAATACATACATACATACATATATTCAAACGTACATACATAAAGAATGCAGCAGCCCAGTTCAAGAAAGACATCTGCACCCCTAAATGTATGGCAGCACGATTCTCAATAACCAATCTACAATTATATAAGGAACATTAAGGATACTGGACTGCCCAGATCATCCAGTCGCCCCCGCAGTCCCCATTACACTCACTGTTCACCAGCAGAGTAACATGCTACAGAATCACTGCTTGAATTCTCTGAACTATACTGCCTTCCCCATAGAATTCCCCCCCACATTATGTGAGCTCATCGTAATGCCCCCTTAGCAGCCTGCTCCCGTCCTTCACAACCAGCCTCCCTAGTCCCTTAACTTTTGCTACGTTGCTGATGGGGGGAGTGTACTCAACATGATGTTATCCACATAATTGTAGATTGATGACAAATAAATAAAAGAATAAATAGATGAATGAATGAATGAATGAATGAGAGAATGCCGCCGCCAGTTTAAAAGCGACACGTGCATCCCTATGATTACCACAGCACTATTCTCAATAGCCAAGCTCAGTGTCCACCAGTAGATGAACATTGGAATATTATTCCGTCATATGAAAACAAATCCTACCATTGGCAGAAACATGGATGGTGTGAGAGTGCATCATACTCAGTGCAATAAGGCAGGCAGGTGGAGAAACACAAATATCAAATGATTTCACTCGCCTGTGCAGGAGAACCAAGAGACCTCCGAAGAAGAAAAACGGCACCAGAAGAGTGCACTAACAGTTACCAAAGGGAAAGGGATGGAGGTGCACAGGTGGGAACGGAGCAGTAAGTCAGGGGGAGCGGGGGACAATGTGCACATTACCTTTGGCATGCATAAAGTGGAAGGGGGGCATGGGGAGGGACGTACAACGCAGAGAAGACAACAAGGGATTCTACAGCATCTTACTATGCTCATGGACCGTGACTGCAATGAGGTATCTGGGGGCATTTCGTTGTGGGGGGCAGTTTAGTCAACCACATGTGACTCACGTCGATGTAGACTAATGATAAATAAATAAATAAATAACAGATATCTAAGTGAGTAATTGACTAACTAAATACATTCACACATCCATACATACAAAAATAACCACTAGAATACAGCAGCCCAGTTTAAAAAAGACCTCTGAACCCGTATGATTATCAAGCACTATCCATAACTGCAAAGGTAAGTGTCTATCAGAGGATGAACAGTGGAATATTATTCTGCCATATGAAGAAACCAATCCTACCATGTGCAACAACATGGAGGGAGGTAGCGGGTATCATGCTCAGCGAAATAAGCCACGCAGAGAAAGACAAGTGTCAACTGATTTCGCTCACCTGGGGACTACCGGAAATAAGAAAGGGAGTGATAGAACAGGACAGTAGCACCCGCAGCGAACCCAAGAATGGACTCACGGTTACCAAAGGGAATGGGACTGAGGAGGACGGGTTAGGAGGGAGGGGAGAGAGGGAAAATGGGGCAGTACGAGTGGCACACAGGCTGCGGCCCGGCGGCGTGCTTAGGGAAGTCCGTATAACATAGCGATGATCAGCAGCACTTCTACGGCATATTCCTGGGCTGTTGGACAGCCACTCTTACGGGCTACGTGGTGGGGACTTGACAGTGGGGGTAGTCTAGGAACCATAATGTTGTTCATGTAACTGTGAAGTAGTGTCAACAAAATTAAAAGGAACACACAGTACCTTGGCTCTGGATTCCATTTACCCTGATGCTGTCAAGTTGGTCAGTGTCCACCTCACCGGAATCACACCTGCTCCTCTCAGCATACACATTATGTCTCTAGGACAGAGGCACCACTGTGACATCGTGGAATCTCCAGGCAACAGTGATGCGCTCACAAACTTCACCCACGGGGAGGGGCACTGCCCAGCCGTGGAGAGCTGCATCATCTTACCAAACATTAGAGTTACTTACCTACATATATATATATATATGTATAATGATATCACTCATCATTACAGTCTCAGAACAAACAAAAAACTGAAGAACAAAACAGCAGCAGTCTCAGAAAACCCATGAATGGACTAAAAGTTAACAGAGGGAAAGAGACTGAGGTGAATGGGTGGGCATGGAGGGATTAGGGAGGGGGGAAGAAAGGACACATTAGAATAAGAATATATAATGTGGGAGCGGGGGTCACAGGCAGGGCTGCAAAACACAGAAAAGACAAGTAGGGCTTCAACAGTATCTTATTATGCTCATGGACTGTGACTGCAATGGGGTATCTCGGGGCACGTGCGTGATGGGAGGAGTCTAGTAAACATCATGTTACTCATCTAATTGTGTAGTAATGACACAAAGATACACAGATAGATAGGTAGACAGATAAAAGAATGCATGAATGAATGGATGCATGGAAGGATGAATACATACATACATACATATATTCAAACGTACATACATAAAGAATGCAGCAGCCCAGTTCAAGAAAGACATCTGCACCCCTAAATGTATGGCAGCACGATTCTCAATAACCAATCTACAATTATATAAGGAACATTAAGGATACTGGACTGCCCAGATCATCCAGTCGCCCCCGCAGTCCCCATTACACTCACTGTTCACCAGCAGAGTAACATGCTACAGAATCACTGCTTGAATTCTCTGAACTATACTGCCTTCCCCATAGAATTCCCCCCCACATTATGTGAGCTCATCGTAATGCCCCCTTAGCAGCCTGCTCCCGTCCTTCACAACCAGCCTCCCTAGTCCCTTAACCTTTGCTACGTTGCTGATGGGGGGAGTGTACTCAACATGATGTTATCCACATAATTGTAGATTGATGACAAATAAATAAAAGAATAAATAGATGAATGAATGAATGAATGAATGAGAGAATGCCGCCGCCAGTTTAAAAGCGACACGTGCATCCCTATGATTACCACAGCACTATTCTCAATAGCCAAGCTCAGTGTCCACCAGTAGATGAACATTGGAATATTATTCCGTCATATGAAAACAAATCCTACCATTGGCAGAAACATGGATGGTGTGAGAGTGCATCATACTCAGTGCAATAAGGCAGGCAGGTGGAGAAACACAAATATCAAATGATTTCACTCGCCTGTGCAGGAGAACCAAGAGACCTCCGAAGAAGAAAAACGGCACCAGAAGAGTGCACTAACAGTTACCAAAGGGAAAGGGATGGAGGTGCACAGGTGGGAACGGAGCAGTAAGTCAGGGGGAGCGGGGGACAATGTGCACATTACCTTTGGCATGCATAAAGTGGAAGGGGGGCATGGGGAGGGACGTACAACGCAGAGAAGACAACAAGGGATTCTACAGCATCTTACTATGCTCATGGACCGTGACTGCAATGAGGTATCTGGGGGCATTTCGTTGTGGGGGGCAGTTTAGTCAACCACATGTGACTCACGTCGATGTAGACTAATGATAAATAAATAAATAAATAACAGATATCTAAGTGAGTAATTGACTAACTAAATACATTCACACATCCATACATACAAAAATAACCACTAGAATACAGCAGCCCAGTTTAAAAAAGACCTCTGAACCCGTATGATTATCAAGCACTATCCATAACTGCAAAGGTAAGTGTCTATCAGAGGATGAACAGTGGAATATTATTCTGCCATATGAAGAAACCAATCCTACCATGTGCAACAACATGGAGGGAGGTAGCGGGTATCATGCTCAGCGAAATAAGCCACGCAGAGAAAGACAAGTGTCAACTGATTTCGCTCACCTGGGGACTACCGGAAAGAAGAAAGGGAGTGATAGAACAGGACAGTAGCACCCGCAGCGAACCCAAGAATGGACTCACGGTTACCAAAGGGAATGGGACTGAGGAGGACGGGTTAGGAGGGAGGGGAGAGAGGGAAAATGGGGCAGTACGAGTGGCACACAGGCTGCGGCCCGGCGGCGTGCTTAGGGAAGTCCGTATAACATAGCGATGATCAGCAGCACTTCTACGGCATATTCCTGGGCTGTTGGACAGCCACTCTTACGGGCTACGTGGTGGGGACTTGACAGTGGGGGTAGTCTAGGAACCATAATGTTGTTCATGTAACTGTGAAGTAGTGTCAACAAAATTAAAAGGAACACACAGTACCTTGGCTCTGGATTCCATTTACCCTGATGCTGTCAAGTTGGTCAGTGTCCACCTCACCGGAATCACACCTGCTCCTCTCAGCATACACATTATGTCTCTAGGACAGAGGCACCACTGTGACATCGTGGAATCTCCAGGCAACAGTGATGCGCTCACAAACTTCACCCACGGGGAGGGGCACTGCCCAGCCGTGGAGAGCTGCATCATCTTACCAAACATTAGAGTTACTTACCTACATATATATATATATATATATATATACTTACCTACATATATACATATATATATGTATAATGATATCACTCATCATTACAGTCTCAGAACAAACAAAAAACTGAAGAACAAAACAGCAGCAGTCTCAGAAAACCCATGAATGGACTAAAAGTTAACAGAGGGAAAGAGACTGAGGTGAATGGGTGGGCATGGAGGGATTAGGGAGGGGGGAAGTAAGGACACATTAGAATAAGAATATATAATGTGGGAGCGGGGGTCACAGGCAGGGCTGCAAAACACAGAAAAGACAAGTAGGGCTTCAACAGTATCTTACTATGCTCATGGACTGTGACTGCAATGGGGTATCTCGGGGCACGTGCGTGATGGGAGGAGTCTAGTAAACATCATGTTACTCATCTAATTGTGTAGTAATGACACAAAGATACACAGATAGATAGGTAGACAGATAAAAGAATGCATGAATGAATGGATGCATGGAAGGATGAATACATACATACATACATATATTCAAACGTACATACATAAAGAATGCAGCAGCCCAGTTCAAGAAAGACATCTGCACCCCTAAATGTATGGCAGCACGATTCTCAATAACCAATCTACAATTATATAAGGAACATTAAGGATACTGGACTGCCCAGATCATCCAGTCGCCCCCGCAGTCCCCATTACACTCACTGTTCACCAGCAGAGTAACATGCTACAGAATCACTGCTTGAATTCTCTGAACTATACTGCCTTCCCCATAGAATTCCCCCCCACATTATGTGAGCTCATCGTAATGCCCCCTTAGCAGCCTGCTCCCGTCCTTCACAACCAGCCTCCCTAGTCCCTTAACCTTTGCTACGTTGCTGATGGGGGGAGTGTACTCAACATGATGTTATCCACATAATTGTAGATTGATGACAAATAAATAAAAGAATAAATAGATGAATGAATGAATGAATGAATGAGAGAATGCCGCCGCCAGTTTAAAAGCGACACGTGCATCCCTATGATTACCACAGCACTATTCTCAATAGCCAAGCTCAGTGTCCACCAGTAGATGAACATTGGAATATTATTCCGTCATATGAAAACAAATCCTACCATTGGCAGAAACATGGATGGTGTGAGAGTGCATCATACTCAGTGCAATAAGGCAGGCAGGTGGAGAAACACAAATATCAAATGATTTCACTCGCCTGTGCAGGAGAACCAAGAGACCTCCGAAGAAGAAAAACGGCACCAGAAGAGTGCACTAACAGTTACCAAAGGGAAAGGGATGGAGGTGCACAGGTGGGAACGGAGCAGTAAGTCAGGGGGAGCGGGGGACAATGTGCACATTACCTTTGGCATGCATAAAGTGGAAGGGGGGCATGGGGAGGGACGTACAACGCAGAGAAGACAACAAGGGATTCTACAGCATCTTACTATGCTCATGGACCGTGACTGCAATGAGGTATCTGGGGGCATTTCGTTGTGGGGGGCAGTTTAGTCAACCACATGTGACTCACGTCGATGTAGACTAATGATAAATAAATAAATAAATAACAGATATCTAAGTGAGTAATTGACTAACTAAATACATTCACACATCCATACATACAAAAATAACCACTAGAATACAGCAGCCCAGTTTAAAAAAGACCTCTGAACCCGTATGATTATCAAGCACTATCCATAACTGCAAAGGTAAGTGTCTATCAGAGGATGAACAGTGGAATATTATTCTGCCATATGAAGAAACCAATCCTACCATGTGCAACAACATGGAGGGAGGTAGCGGGTATCATGCTCAGCGAAATAAGCCACGCAGAGAAAGACAAGTGTCAACTGATTTCGCTCACCTGGGGACTACCGGAAATAAGAAAGGGAGTGATAGAACAGGACAGTAGCACCCGCAGCGAACCCAAGAATGGACTCACGGTTACCAAAGGGAGTGGGACTGAGGAGGACGGGTTAGGAGGGAGGGGAGAGAGGGAAAATGGGGCAGTACGAGTGGCACACAGGCTGCGGCCCGGCGGCGTGCTTAGGGAAGTCCGTATAACATAGCGATGATCAGCAGCACTTCTACGGCATATTCCTGGGCTGTTGGACAGCCACTCTTACGGGCTACGTGGTGGGGACTTGACAGTGGGGGTAGTCTAGGAACCATAATGTTGTTCATGTAACTGTGAAGTAGTGTCAACAAAATTAAAAGGAACACACAGTACCTTGGCTCTGGATTCCATTTACCCTGATGCTGTCAAGTTGGTCAGTGTCCACCTCACCGGAGTCACACCTGCTCCTCTCAGCATACACATTATATCTCTAGGACAGAGGCACCACTGTGACATCGTGGAATCTCCAGGCAACAGTGATGCGCTCACAAACTTCACCCACGGGGAGGGGCACTGCCCAGCCGTGGAGAGCTGCATCATCTTACCAAACATTAGAGTTACTTACCTACATATATATATATATATGTATAATGATATCACTCATCATTACAGTCTCAGAACAAACAAAAAACTGAAGAACAAAACAGCAGCAGTCTCAGAAAACCCATGAATGGACTAAAAGTTAACAGAGGGAAAGAGACTGAGGTGAATGGGTGGGCATGGAGGGATTAGGGAGGGGGGAAGTAAGGACACATTAGAATAAGAATATATAATGTGGGAGCGGGGGTCACAGGCAGGGCTGCAAAACCCAGAAAAGACAAGTAGGGCTTCTACAGTATCTTACTATGCTCATGGACTGTGACTGCAATGGGGTATCTCGGGGCACGTGCGTGATGGGAGGAGTCTAGTAAACATCATGTTACTCATCTAATTGTGTAGTAATGACACAAAGATACACAGATAGATAGGTAGACAGATAAAAGAATGCATGAATGAATGGATGCATGGAAGGATGAATACATACATACATACATATATTCAAACGTACATACATAAAGAATGCAGCAGCCCAGTTCAAGAAAGACATCTGCACCCCTAAATGTATGGCAGCACGATTCTCAATAACCAATCTACAATTATATAAGGAACATTAAGGATACTGGACTGCCCAGATCATCCAGTCGCCCCCGCAGTCCCCATTACACTCACTGTTCACCAGCAGAGTAACATGCTACAGAATCACTGCTTGAATTCTCTGAACTATACTGCCTTCCCCATAGAATTCCCCCCCACATTATGTGAGCTCATCGTAATGCCCCCTTAGCAGCCTGCTCCCGTCCTTCACAACCAGCCTCCCTAGTCCCTTAACCTTTGCTACGTTGCTGATGGGGGGAGTGTACTCAACATGATGTTATCCACATAATTGTAGATTGATGACAAATAAATAAAAGAATAAATAGATGAATGAATGAATGAATGAATGAGAGAATGCCGCCGCCAGTTTAAAAGCGACACGTGCATCCCTATGATTACCACAGCACTATTCTCAATAGCCAAGCTCAGTGTCCACCAGTAGATGAACATTGGAATATTATTCCGTCATATGAAAACAAATCCTACCATTGGCAGAAACATGGATGGTGTGAGAGTGCATCATACTCAGTGCAATAAGGCAGGCAGGTGGAGAAACACAAATATCAAATGATTTCACTCGCCTGTGCAGGAGAACCAAGAGACCTCCGAAGAAGAAAAACGGCACCAGAAGAGTGCACTAACAGTTACCAAAGGGAAAGGGATGGAGGTGCACAGGTGGGAACGGAGCAGTAAGTCAGGGGGAGCGGGGGACAATGTGCACATTACCTTTGGCATGCATAAAGTGGAAGGGGGGCATGGGGAGGGACGTACAACGCAGAGAAGACAACAAGGGATTCTACAGCATCTTACTATGCTCATGGACCGTGACTGCAATGAGGTATCTGGGGGCATTTCGTTGTGGGGGGCAGTTTAGTCAACCACATGTGACTCACGTCGATGTAGACTAATGATAAATAAATAAATAAATAACAGATATCTAAGTGAGTAATTGACTAACTAAATACATTCACACATCCATACATACAAAAATAACCACTAGAATACAGCAGCCCAGTTTAAAAAAGACCTCTGAACCCGTATGATTATCAAGCACTATCCATAACTGCAAAGGTAAGTGTCTATCAGAGGATGAACAGTGGAATATTATTCTGCCATATGAAGAAACCAATCCTACCATGTGCAACAACATGGAGGGAGGTAGCGGGTATCATGCTCAGCGAAATAAGCCACGCAGAGAAAGACAAGTGTCAACTGATTTCGCTCACCTGGGGACTACCGGAAAGAAGAAAGGGAGTGATAGAACAGGACAGTAGCACCCGCAGCGAACCCAAGAATGGACTCACGGTTACCAAAGGGAATGGGACTGAGGAGGACGGGTTAGGAGGGAGGGGAGAGAGGGAAAATGGGGCAGTACGAGTGGCACACAGGCTGCGGCCCGGCGGCGTGCTTAGGGAAGTCCGTATAACATAGCGATGATCAGCAGCACTTCTACGGCATATTCCTGGGCTGTTGGACAGCCACTCTTACGGGCTACGTGGTGGGGACTTGACAGTGGGGGTAGTCTAGGAACCATAATGTTGTTCATGTAACTGTGAAGTAGTGTCAACAAAATTAAAAGGAACACACAGTACCTTGGCTCTGGATTCCATTTACCCTGATGCTGTCAAGTTGGTCAGTGTCCACCTCACCGGAATCACACCTGCTCCTCTCAGCATACACATTATGTCTCTAGGACAGAGGCACCACTGTGACATCGTGGAATCTCCAGGCAACAGTGATGCGCTCACAAACTTCACCCACGGGGAGGGGCACTGCCCAGCCGTGGAGAGCTGCATCATCTTACCAAACATTAGAGTTACTTACCTACATATATATATATATATATATATATACTTACCTACATATATACATATATATATGTATAATGATATCACTCATCATTACAGTCTCAGAACAAACAAAAAACTGAAGAACAAAACAGCAGCAGTCTCAGAAAACCCATGAATGGACTAAAAGTTAACAGAGGGAAAGAGACTGAGGTGAATGGGTGGGCATGGAGGGATTAGGGAGGGGGGAAGTAAGGACACATTAGAATAAGAATATATAATGTGGGAGCGGGGGTCACAGGCAGGGCTGCAAAACACAGAAAAGACAAGTAGGGCTTCAACAGTATCTTACTATGCTCATGGACTGTGACTGCAATGGGGTATCTCGGGGCACGTGCGTGATGGGAGGAGTCTAGTAAACATCATGTTACTCATCTAATTGTGTAGTAATGACACAAAGATACACAGATAGATAGGTAGACAGATAAAAGAATGCATGAATGAATGGATGCATGGAAGGATGAATACATACATACATACATATATTCAAACGTACATACATAAAGAATGCAGCAGCCCAGTTCAAGAAAGACATCTGCACCCCTAAATGTATGGCAGCACGATTCTCAATAACCAATCTACAATTATATAAGGAACATTAAGGATACTGGACTGCCCAGATCATCCAGTCGCCCCCGCAGTCCCCATTACACTCACTGTTCACCAGCAGAGTAACATGCTACAGAATCACTGCTTGAATTCTCTGAACTATACTGCCTTCCCCATAGAATTCCCCCCCACATTATGTGAGCTCATCGTAATGCCCCCTTAGCAGCCTGCTCCCGTCCTTCACAACCAGCCTCCCTAGTCCCTTAACCTTTGCTACGTTGCTGATGGGGGGAGTGTACTCAACATGATGTTATCCACATAATTGTAGATTGATGACAAATAAATAAAAGAATAAATAGATGAATGAATGAATGAATGAATGAGAGAATGCCGCCGCCAGTTTAAAAGCGACACGTGCATCCCTATGATTACCACAGCACTATTCTCAATAGCCAAGCTCAGTGTCCACCAGTAGATGAACATTGGAATATTATTCCGTCATATGAAAACAAATCCTACCATTGGCAGAAACATGGATGGTGTGAGAGTGCATCATACTCAGTGCAATAAGGCAGGCAGGTGGAGAAACACAAATATCAAATGATTTCACTCGCCTGTGCAGGAGAACCAAGAGACCTCCGAAGAAGAAAAACGGCACCAGAAGAGTGCACTAACAGTTACCAAAGGGAAAGGGATGGAGGTGCACAGGTGGGAACGGAGCAGTAAGTCAGGGGGAGCGGGGGACAATGTGCACATTACCTTTGGCATGCATAAAGTGGAAGGGGGGCATGGGGAGGGACGTACAACGCAGAGAAGACAACAAGGGATTCTACAGCATCTTACTATGCTCATGGACCGTGACTGCAATGAGGTATCTGGGGGCATTTCGTTGTGGGGGGCAGTTTAGTCAACCACATGTGACTCACGTCGATGTAGACTAATGATAAATAAATAAATAAATAACAGATATCTAAGTGAGTAATTGACTAACTAAATACATTCACACATCCATACATACAAAAATAACCACTAGAATACAGCAGCCCAGTTTAAAAAAGACCTCTGAACCCGTATGATTATCAAGCACTATCCATAACTGCAAAGGTAAGTGTCTATCAGAGGATGAACAGTGGAATATTATTCTGCCATATGAAGAAACCAATCCTACCATGTGCAACAACATGGAGGGAGGTAGCGGGTATCATGCTCAGCGAAATAAGCCACGCAGAGAAAGACAAGTGTCAACTGATTTCGCTCACCTGGGGACTACCGGAAATAAGAAAGGGAGTGATAGAACAGGACAGTAGCACCCGCAGCGAACCCAAGAATGGACTCACGGTTACCAAAGGGAGTGGGACTGAGGAGGACGGGTTAGGAGGGAGGGGAGAGAGGGAAAATGGGGCAGTACGAGTGGCACACAGGCTGCGGCCCGGCGGCGTGCTTAGGGAAGTCCGTATAACATAGCGATGATCAGCAGCACTTCTACGGCATATTCCTGGGCTGTTGGACAGCCACTCTTACGGGCTACGTGGTGGGGACTTGACAGTGGGGGTAGTCTAGGAACCATAATGTTGTTCATGTAACTGTGAAGTAGTGTCAACAAAATTAAAAGGAACACACAGTACCTTGGCTCTGGATTCCATTTACCCTGATGCTGTCAAGTTGGTCAGTGTCCACCTCACCGGAGTCACACCTGCTCCTCTCAGCATACACATTATATCTCTAGGACAGAGGCACCACTGTGACATCGTGGAATCTCCAGGCAACAGTGATGCGCTCACAAACTTCACCCACGGGGAGGGGCACTGCCCAGCCGTGGAGAGCTGCATCATCTTACCAAACATTAGAGTTACTTACCTACATATATATATATATATGTATAATGATATCACTCATCATTACAGTCTCAGAACAAACAAAAAACTGAAGAACAAAACAGCAGCAGTCTCAGAAAACCCATGAATGGACTAAAAGTTAACAGAGGGAAAGAGACTGAGGTGAATGGGTGGGCATGGAGGGATTAGGGAGGGGGGAAGTAAGGACACATTAGAATAAGAATATATAATGTGGGAGCGGGGGTCACAGGCAGGGCTGCAAAACCCAGAAAAGACAAGTAGGGCTTCTACAGTATCTTACTATGCTCATGGACTGTGACTGCAATGGGGTATCTCGGGGCACGTGCGTGATGGGAGGAGTCTAGTAAACATCATGTTACTCATCTAATTGTGTAGTAATGACACAAAGATACACAGATAGATAGGTAGACAGATAAAAGAATGCATGAATGAATGGATGCATGGAAGGATGAATACATACATACATACATATATTCAAACGTACATACATAAAGAATGCAGCAGCCCAGTTCAAGAAAGACATCTGCACCCCTAAATGTATGGCAGCACGATTCTCAATAACCAATCTACAATTATATAAGGAACATTAAGGATACTGGACTGCCCAGATCATCCAGTCGCCCCCGCAGTCCCCATTACACTCACTGTTCACCAGCAGAGTAACATGCTACAGAATCACTGCTTGAATTCTCTGAACTATACTGCCTTCCCCATAGAATTCCCCCCCACATTATGTGAGCTCATCGTAATGCCCCCTTAGCAGCCTGCTCCCGTCCTTCACAACCAGCCTCCCTAGTCCCTTAACCTTTGCTACGTTGCTGATGGGGGGAGTGTACTCAACATGATGTTATCCACATAATTGTAGATTGATGACAAATAAATAAAAGAATAAATAGATGAATGAATGAATGAATGAATGAGAGAATGCCGCCGCCAGTTTAAAAGCGACACGTGCATCCCTATGATTACCACAGCACTATTCTCAATAGCCAAGCTCAGTGTCCACCAGTAGATGAACATTGGAATATTATTCCGTCATATGAAAACAAATCCTACCATTGGCAGAAACATGGATGGTGTGAGAGTGCATCATACTCAGTGCAATAAGGCAGGCAGGTGGAGAAACACAAATATCAAATGATTTCACTCGCCTGTGCAGGAGAACCAAGAGACCTCCGAAGAAGAAAAACGGCACCAGAAGAGTGCACTAACAGTTACCAAAGGGAAAGGGATGGAGGTGCACAGGTGGGAACGGAGCAGTAAGTCAGGGGGAGCGGGGGACAATGTGCACATTACCTTTGGCATGCATAAAGTGGAAGGGGGGCATGGGGAGGGACGTACAACGCAGAGAAGACAACAAGGGATTCTACAGCATCTTACTATGCTCATGGACCGTGACTGCAATGAGGTATCTGGGGGCATTTCGTTGTGGGGGGCAGTTTAGTCAACCACATGTGACTCACGTCGATGTAGACTAATGATAAATAAATAAATAAATAACAGATATCTAAGTGAGTAATTGACTAACTAAATACATTCACACATCCATACATACAAAAATAACCACTAGAATACAGCAGCCCAGTTTAAAAAAGACCTCTGAACCCGTATGATTATCAAGCACTATCCATAACTGCAAAGGTAAGTGTCTATCAGAGGATGAACAGTGGAATATTATTCTGCCATATGAAGAAACCAATCCTACCATGTGCAACAACATGGAGGGAGGTAGCGGGTATCATGCTCAGCGAAATAAGCCACGCAGAGAAAGACAAGTGTCAACTGATTTCGCTCACCTGGGGACTACCGGAAATAAGAAAGGGAGTGATAGAACAGGACAGTAGCACCCGCAGCGAACCCAAGAATGGACTCACGGTTACCAAAGGGAATGGGACTGAGGAGGACGGGTTAGGAGGGAGGGGAGAGAGGGAAAATGGGGCAGTACGAGTGGCACACAGGCTGCGGCCCGGCGGCGTGCTTAGGGAAGTCCGTATAACATAGCGATGATCAGCAGCACTTCTACGGCATATTCCTGGGCTGTTGGACAGCCACTCTTACGGGCTACGTGGTGGGGACTTGACAGTGGGGGTAGTCTAGGAACCATAATGTTGTTCATGTAACTGTGAAGTAGTGTCAACAAAATTAAAAGGAACACACAGTACCTTGGCTCTGGATTCCATTTACCCTGATGCTGTCAAGTTGGTCAGTGTCCACCTCACCGGAATCACACCTGCTCCTCTCAGCATACACATTATGTCTCTAGGACAGAGGCACCACTGTGACATCGTGGAATCTCCAGGCAACAGTGATGCGCTCACAAACTTCACCCACGGGGAGGGGCACTGCCCAGCCGTGGAGAGCTGCATCATCTTACCAAACATTAGAGTTACTTACCTACATATATATATATATATATATATATATATACTTACCTACATATATACATATATATATGTATAATGATATCACTCATCATTACAGTCTCAGAACAAACAAAAAACTGAAGAACAAAACAGCAGCAGTCTCAGAAAACCCATGAATGGACTAAAAGTTAACAGAGGGAAAGAGACTGAGGTGAATGGGTGGGCATGGAGGGATTAGGGAGGGGGGAAGTAAGGACACATTAGAATAAGAATATATAATGTGGGAGCGGGGGTCACAGGCAGGGCTGCAAAACACAGAAAAGACAAGTAGGGCTTCAACAGTATCTTACTATGCTCATGGACTGTGACTGCAATGGGGTATCTCGGGGCACGTGCGTGATGGGAGGAGTCTAGTAAACATCATGTTACTCATCTAATTGTGTAGTAATGACACAAAGATACACAGATAGATAGGTAGACAGATAAAAGAATGCATGAATGAATGGATGCATGGAAGGATGAATACATACATACATACATATATTCAAACGTACATACATAAAGAATGCAGCAGCCCAGTTCAAGAAAGACATCTGCACCCCTAAATGTATGGCAGCACGATTCTCAATAACCAATCTACAATTATATAAGGAACATTAAGGATACTGGACTGCCCAGATCATCCAGTCGCCCCCGCAGTCCCCATTACACTCACTGTTCACCAGCAGAGTAACATGCTACAGAATCACTGCTTGAATTCTCTGAACTATACTGCCTTCCCCATAGAATTCCCCCCCACATTATGTGAGCTCATCGTAATGCCCCCTTAGCAGCCTGCTCCCGTCCTTCACAACCAGCCTCCCTAGTCCCTTAACCTTTGCTACGTTGGTGATGGGGGGAGTGTACTCAACATGATGTTATCCACATAATTGTAGATTGATGACAAATAAATAAAAGAATAAATAGATGAATGAATGAATGAATGAATGAGAGAATGCCGCCGCCAGTTTAAAAGCGACACGTGCATCCCTATGATTACCACAGCACTATTCTCAATAGCCAAGCTCAGTGTCCACCAGTAGATGAACATTGGAATATTATTCCGTCATATGAAAACAAATCCTACCATTGGCAGAAACATGGATGGTGTGAGAGTGCATCATACTCAGTGCAATAAGGCAGGCAGGTGGAGAAACACAAATATCAAATGATTTCACTCGCCTGTGCAGGAGAACCAAGAGACCTCCGAAGAAGAAAAACGGCACCAGAAGAGTGCACTAACAGTTACCAAAGGGAAAGGGATGGAGGTGCACAGGTGGGAACGGAGCAGTAAGTCAGGGGGAGCGGGGGACAATGTGCACATTACCTTTGGCATGCATAAAGTGGAAGGGGGGCATGGGGAGGGACGTACAACGCAGAGAAGACAACAAGGGATTCTACAGCATCTTACTATGCTCATGGACCGTGACTGCAATGAGGTATCTGGGGGCATTTCGTTGTGGGGGGCAGTTTAGTCAACCACATGTGACTCACGTCGATGTAGACTAATGATAAATAAATAAATAAATAACAGATATCTAAGTGAGTAATTGACTAACTAAATACATTCACACATCCATACATACAAAAATAACCACTAGAATACAGCAGCCCAGTTTAAAAAAGACCTCTGAACCCGTATGATTATCAAGCACTATCCATAACTGCAAAGGTAAGTGTCTATCAGAGGATGAACAGTGGAATATTATTCTGCCATATGAAGAAACCAATCCTACCATGTGCAACAACATGGAGGGAGGTAGCGGGTATCATGCTCAGCGAAATAAGCCACGCAGAGAAAGACAAGTGTCAACTGATTTCGCTCACCTGGGGACTACCGGAAATAAGAAAGGGAGTGATAGAACAGGACAGTAGCACCCGCAGCGAACCCAAGAATGGACTCACGGTTACCAAAGGGAGTGGGACTGAGGAGGACGGGTTAGGAGGGAGGGGAGAGAGGGAAAATGGGGCAGTACGAGTGGCACACAGGCTGCGGCCCGGCGGCGTGCTTAGGTAAGTCCGTATAACATAGCGATGATCAGCAGCACTTCTACGGCATATTCCTGGGCTGTTGGACAGCCACTCTTACGGGCTACGTGGTGGGGACTTGACAGTGGGGGTAGTCTAGGAACCATAATGTTGTTCATGTAACTGTGAAGTAGTGTCAACAAAATTAAAAGGAACACACAGTACCTTGGCTCTGGATTCCATTTACCCTGATGCTGTCAAGTTGGTCAGTGTCCACCTCACCGGAGTCACACCTGCTCCTCTCAGCATACACATTATATCTCTAGGACAGAGGCACCACTGTGACATCGTGGAATCTCCAGGCAACAGTGATGCGCTCACAAACTTCACCCACGGGGAGGGGCACTGCCCAGCCGTGGAGAGCTGCATCATCTTACCAAACATTAGAGTTACTTACCTACATATATATATATATATGTATAATGATATCACTCATCATTACAGTCTCAGAACAAACAAAAAACTGAAGAACAAAACAGCAGCAGTCTCAGAAAACCCATGAATGGACTAAAAGTTAACAGAGGGAAAGAGACTGAGGTGAATGGGTGGGCATGGAGGGATTAGGGAGGGGGGAAGTAAGGACACATTAGAATAAGAATATATAATGTGGGAGCGGGGGTCACAGGCAGGGCTGCAAAACCCAGAAAAGACAAGTAGGGCTTCTACAGTATCTTACTATGCTCATGGACTGTGACTGCAATGGGGTATCTCGGGGCACGTGCGTGATGGGAGGAGTCTAGTAAACATCATGTTACTCATCTAATTGTGTAGTAATGACACAAAGATACACAGATAGATAGGTAGACAGATAAAAGAATGCATGAATGAATGGATGCATGGAAGGATGAATACATACATACATACATACATTCAAACGTACATACATAAAGAATGCAGCAGCCCAGTTCAAGAAAGACATCTGCACCCCTAAATGTATGGCAGCACGATTCTCAATAACCAATCTACAATTATATAAGGAACATTAAGGATACTGGACTGCCCAGATCATCCAGTCGCCCCCGCAGTCCCCATTACACTCACTGTTCACCAGCAGAGTAACATGCTACAGAATCACTGCTTGAATTCTCTGAACTATACTGCCTTCCCCATAGAATTCCCCCCCACATTATGTGAGCTCATCGTAATGGCCCCTTAGCAGCCTGCTCCCGTCCTTCACAACCAGCCTCCCTAGTCCCTTAACCTTTGCTACGTTGCTGATGGGGGGAGTGTACTCAACATGATGTTATCCACATAATTGTAGATTGATGACAAATAAATAAAAGAATAAATAGATGAATGAATGAATGAATGAATGAGAGAATGCCGCCGCCAGTTTAAAAGCGACACGTGCATCCCTATGATTACCACAGCACTATTCTCAATAGCCAAGCTCAGTGTCCACCAGTAGATGAACATTGGAATATTATTCCGTCATATGAAAACAAATCCTACCATTGGCAGAAACATGGATGGTGTGAGAGTGCATCATACTCAGTGCAATAAGGCAGGCAGGTGGAGAAACACAAATATCAAATGATTTCACTCGCCTGTGCAGGAGAACCAAGAGACCTCCGAAGAAGAAAAACGGCACCAGAAGAGTGCACTAACAGTTACCAAAGGGAAAGGGATGGAGGTGCACAGGTGGGAACGGAGCAGTAAGTCAGGGGGAGCGGGGGACAATGTGCACATTACCTTTGGCATGCATAAAGTGGAAGGGGGGCATGGGGAGGGACGTACAACGCAGAGAAGACAACAAGGGATTCTACAGCATCTTACTATGCTCATGGACCGTGACTGCAATGAGGTATCTGGGGGCATTTCGTTGTGGGGGGCAGTTTAGTCAACCACATGTGACTCACGTCGATGTAGACTAATGATAAATAAATAAATAAATAACAGATATCTAAGTGAGTAATTGACTAACTAAATACATTCACACATCCATACATACAAAAATAACCACTAGAATACAGCAGCCCAGTTTAAAAAAGACCTCTGAACCCGTATGATTATCAAGCACTATCCATAACTGCAAAGGTAAGTGTCTATCAGAGGATGAACAGTGGAATATTATTCTGCCATATGAAGAAACCAATCCTACCATGTGCAACAACATGGAGGGAGGTAGCGGGTATCATGCTCAGCGAAATAAGCCACGCAGAGAAAGACAAGTGTCAACTGATTTTGCTCACCTGGGGACTACCGGAAATAAGAAAGGGAGTGATAGAACAGGACAGTAGCACCCGCAGCGAACCCAAGAATGGACTCACGGTTACCAAAGGGAATGGGACTGAGGAGGACGGGTTAGGAGGGAGGGGAGAGAGGGAAAATGGGGCAGTACGAGTGGCACACAGGCTGCGGCCCGGCGGCGTGCTTAGGTAAGTCCGTATAACATAGCGATGATCAGCAGCACTTCTACGGCATATTCCTGGGCTGTTGGACAGCCACTCTTACGGGCTACGTGGTGGGGACTTGACAGTGGGGGTAGTCTAGGAACCATAATGTTGTTCATGTAACTGTGAAGTAGTGTCAACAAAATTAAAAGGAACACACAGTACCTTGGCTCTGGATTCCATTTACCCTGATGCTGTCAAGTTGGTCAGTGTCCACCTCACCAGAATCACACCTGCTCCTCTCAGCATACACATTATGTCTCTAGGACAGAGGAACCACTGTGACATCGTGGAATCTCCAGGCAACAGTGATGCGCTCACAAACTTCACCCACGGGGAGGGGCACTGCCCAGCCGTGGAGAGCTGCATCATCTTACCAAACATTAGAGTTACTTACCTACATATATATATATATATATATATATATATATATGTATAATGATATCACTCATCATTACAGTCTCAGAACAAACAAAAAACTGAAGAACAAAACAGCAGCAGTCTCAGAAAACCCATGAATGGACTAAAAGTTAACAGAGGGAAAGAGATTGAGGTGAATGGGTGGGCATGGAGGGATTAGGGAGGGGGGAAGTAAGGACACATTAGAATAAGAATATATAATGTGGGAGCGGGGGTCACAGGCAGGGCTGCAAAACCCAGAAAAGACAAGTAGGGCTTCTACAGTATCTTACTATGCTCATGGACTGTGACTGCAATGGGGTATCTCGGGGCACGTGCGTGATGGGAGGAGTCTAGTAAACATCATGTTACTCATCTAATTGTGTAGTAATGACACAAAGATACACAGATAGATAGGTAGACAGATAAAAGAATGCATGAATGAATGGATGCATGGAAGGATGAATACATACATACATACATATATTCAAACGTACATACATAAAGAATGCAGCAGCCCAGTTCAAGAAAGACATCTGCACCCCTAAATGTATGGCAGCACGATTCTCAATAACCAATCTACAATTATATAAGGAACATTAAGGATACTGGACTGCCTAGATCATCCAGTCGCCCCCGCAGTCCCCATTACACTCACTGTTCACCAGCAGAGTAACATGCTACAGAATCACTGCTTGAATTCTCTGAACTATACTGCCTTCCCCATAGAATTCCCCCCTACATTATGTGAGCTCATCGTAATGCCCCCTTAGCAGCCTGCTCCCGTCCTTCACAACCAGCCTCCCTAGTCCCTTAACCTTTGCTACGTTGGTGATGGGGGGAGTGTACTCAACATGATGTTATCCACATAATTGTAGATTGATGACAAATAAATAAAAGAATAAATAGATGAATGAATGAATGAATGAATGAGAGAATGCCGCCGCCAGTTTAAAAGCGACACGTGCATCCCTATGATTACCACAGCACTATTCTCAATAGCCAAGCTCAGTGTCCACCAGTAGATGAACATTGGAATATTATTCCGTCATATGAAAACAAATCCTACCATTGGCAGAAACATGGATGGTGTGAGAGTGCATCATACTCAGTGCAATAAGGCAGGCAGGTGGAGAAACACAAATATCAAATGATTTCACTCGCCTGTGCAGGAGAACCAAGAGACCTCCGAAGAAGAAAAACGGCACCAGAAGAGTGCACTAACAGTTACCAAAGGGAAAGGGATGGAGGTGCACAGGTGGGAACGGAGCAGTAAGTCAGGGGGAGCGGGGGACAATGTGCACATTACCTTTGGCATGCATAAAGTGGAAGGGGGGCATGGGGAGGGACGTACAACGCAGAGAAGACAACAAGGGATTCTACAGCATCTTACTATGCTCATGGACCGTGACTGCAATGAGGTATCTGGGGGCATTTCGTTGTGGGGGGCAGTTTAGTCAACCACATGTGACTCACGTCGATGTAGACTAATGATAAATAAATAAATAAATAACAGATATCTAAGTGAGTAATTGACTAACTAAATACATTCACACATCCATACATACAAAAATAACCACTAGAATACAGCAGCCCAGTTTAAAAAAGACCTCTGAACCCGTATGATTATCAAGCACTATCCATAACTGCAAAGGTAAGTGTCTATCAGAGGATGAACAGTGGAATATTATTCTGCCATATGAAGAAACCAATCCTACCATGTGCAACAACATGGAGGGAGGTAGCGGGTATCATGCTCAGCGAAATAAGCCACGCAGAGAAAGACAAGTGTCAACTGATTTCGCTCACCTGGGGACTACCGGAAATAAGAAAGGGAGTGATAGAACAGGACAGTAGCACCCGCAGCGAACCCAAGAATGGACTCACGGTTACCAAAGGGAATGGGACTGAGGAGGACGGGTTAGGAGGGAGGGGAGAGAGGGAAAATGGGGCAGTACGAGTGGCACACAGGCTGCGGCCCGGCGGCGTGCTTAGGGAAGTCCGTATAACATAGCGATGATCAGCAGCACTTCTACGGCATATTCCTGGGCTGTTGGACAGCCACTCTTACGGGCTACGTGGTGGGGACTTGACAGTGGGGGTAGTCTAGGAACCATAATGTTGTTCATGTAACTGTGAAGTAGTGTCAACAAAATTAAAAGGAACACACAGTACCTTGGCTCTGGATTCCATTTACCCTGATGCTGTCAAGTTGGTCAGTGTCCACCTCACCGGAATCACACCTGCTCCTCTCAGCATACACATTATGTCTCTAGGACAGAGGCACCACTGTGACATCGTGGAATCTCCAGGCAACAGTGCTGCGCTCACAAACTTCACCCACGGGGAGGGGCACTGCCCAGCCATGGAGAGCTGCATCATCTTACCAAACATTAGAGTTACTTACCTACATATATATATATATATATATATATATATATATGTATAATGATATCACTCATCATTACAGTCTCAGAACAAACAAAAAACTGAAGAACAAAACAGCAGCAGTCTCAGAAAACCCATGAATGGACTAAAAGTTAACAGAGGGAAAGAGATTGAGGTGAATGGGTGGGCATGGAGGGATTAGGGAGGGCGGAAGTAAGGACACATTAGAATAAGAATATATAATGTGGGAGCGGGGGTCACAGGCAGGGCTGCAAAACACAGAAAAGACAAGTAGGGCTTCTACAGTATCTTACTATGCTCATGGACTGTGACTGCAATGGGGTATCTCGGGGCACGTGCGTGATGGGAGGAGTCTAGTAAACATAATGTTACTCATCTAATTGTGTAGTAATGACACAAAGATACACAGATAGATAGGTAGACAGATAAAAGAAAGCATAAATGAATGGATGCATGGAAGGATGAATACATACATACATACATACATTCAAACATACATACATAAAGAATGCAGCAGCCCAGTTCAAGAAAGACATCTGCACCCCTAAATGTATGGCAGCACGATTCTCAATAACCAATCTACAATTATATAAGGAACATTAAGGATACTGGACTGCCCAGATCATCCAGTCGCCCCCGCAGTCCCCATTACACTCACTGTTCACCAGCAGAGTAACATGCTACAGAATCACTGCTTGAATTCTCTGAACTATACTGCCTTCCCCATAGAATTCCCCCCCACATTATGTGAGCTCATCGTAATGCCCCCTTAGCAGCCTGCTCCCGTCCTTCACAACCAGCCTCCCTAGTCCCTTAACCTTTGCTACGTTGGTGATGGGGGGAGTGTACTCAACATGATGTTATCCACATAATTGTAGATTGATGACAAATAAATAAAAGAATAAATAGATGAATGAATGAATGAATGAATGAGAGAATGCCGCCGCCGCCAGTTTAAAAGCGACACGTGCATCCCTATGATTACCACAGCACTATTCTCAATAGCCAAGCTCAGTGTCCACCAGTAGATGAACATTGGAATATTATTCCGTCATATGAAAACAAATCCTACCATTGGCAGAAACATGGATGGTGTGAGAGTGCATCATACTCAGTGCAATAAGGCAGGCAGGTGGAGAAACACAAATATCAAATGATTTCACTCGCCTGTGCAGGAGAACCAAGAGACCTCCGAAGAAGAAAAACGGCACCAGAAGAGTGCACTAACAGTTACCAAAGGGAAAGGGATGGAGGTGCACAGGTGGGAACGGAGCAGTAAGTCAGGGGGAGCGGGGGACAATGTGCACATTACCTTTGGCATGCATAAAGTGGAAGGGGGGCATGGGGAGGGACGTACAACGCAGAGAAGACAACAAGGGATTCTACAGCATCTTACTATGCTCATGGACCGTGACTGCAATGAGGTATCTGGGGGCATTTCGTTGTGGGGGGCAGTTTAGTCAACCACATGTGACTCACGTCGATGTAGACTAATGATAAATAAATAAATAAATAACAGATATCTAAGTGAGTAATTGACTAACTAAATACATTCACACATCCATACATACAAAAATAACCACTAGAATACAGCAGCCCAGTTTAAAAAAGACCTCTGAACCCGTATGATTATCAAGCACTATCCATAACTACAAAGGTAAGTGTCTATCAGAGGATGAACAGTGGAATATTATTCTGCCATATGAAGAAACCAATCCTACCATGTGCAACAACATGGAGGGAGGTAGCGGGTATCATGCTCAGCGAAATAAGCCACGCAGAGAAAGACAAGTGTCAACTGATTTCGCTCACCTGGGGACTACCGGAAAGAAGAAAGGGAGTGATAGAACAGGACAGTAGCACCCGCAGCGAACCCAAGAATGGACTCACGGTTACCAAAGGGAATGGGACTGAGGAGGACGGGTTAGGAGGGAGGGGAGAGAGGGAAAATGGGGCAGTACGAGTGGCACACAGGCTGCGGCCCGGCGGCGTGCTTAGGTAAGTCCGTATAACATAGCGATGATCAGCAGCACTTCTACGGCATATTCCTGGGCTGTAGGACAGCCACTCTTACGGGCTACGTGGTGGGGACTTGACAGTGGGGGTAGTCTAGGAACCATAATGTTGTTCATGTAACTGTGAAGTAGTGTCAACAAAATTAAAAGGAACACACAGTACCTTGGCTCTGGATTCCATTTACCCTGATGCTGTCAAGTTGGTCAGTGTCCACCTCACCGGAATCACACCTGCTCCTCTCAGCATACACATTATGTCTCTAGGACAGAGGCACCACTGTGACATCGTGGAATCTCCAGGCAACAGTGATGCGCTCACAAACTTCACCCACGGGGAGGGGCACTGCCCAGCCGTGGAGAGCTGCATCATCTTACCAAACATTAGAGTTACTTACCTACATATATATATAAATATATATATATATATGTATAATGATATCACTCATCATTACAGTCTCAGAACAAACAAAAAACTGAAGAACAAAACAGCAGCAGTCTCAGAAAACCCATGAATGGACTAAAAGTTAACAGAGGGAAAGAGACTGAGGTGAATGGGTGGGCATGGAGGGATTAGGGAGGGGGGAAGTAAGGACACATTAGAATAAGAATATATAATGTGGGAGCGGGGGTCACAGGCAGGGCTGCAAAACACAGAAAAGACAAGTAGGGCTTCTACAGTATCTTACTATGCTCATGGACTGTGACTGCAATGGGGTATCTCGGGGCACGTGCGTGATGGGAGGAGTCTAGTAAACATCATGTTACTCATCTAATTGTGTATTAATGACACAAAGATACACAGAGAGATAGGTAGACAGATAAAAGAATGCATGAATGAATGGATGCATGGAAGGATGAATACATACATACATACATACATTCAAACATACATACATAAAGAATGCAGCAGCCCAGTTCAAGAAAGACATCTGCACCCCTAAATGTATGGCAGCACGATTCTCAATAACCAATCTACAATTATATAAGGAACATTAAGGATACTGGACTGCCCAGATCATCCAGTCGCCCCCGCAGACCCCATTACACTCACTGTTCACCAGCAGAGTAACATGCTACAGAATCACTGCTTGAATTCTCTGAACTATACTGCCTTCCCCATAGAATTCCCCCCCACATTATGTGAGCTCATCGTAATGCCCCCTTAGCAGCCTGCTCCCGTCCTTCACAACCAGCCTCCCTAGTCCCTTAACCTTTGCTACGTTGGTGATGGGGGGAGTGTACTCAACATGATGTTATCCACATAATTGTAGATTGATGACAAATAAATAAAAGAATAAATAGATGAATGAATGAATGAATGAATGAGAGAATGCCGCCGCCAGTTTAAAAGCGACACGTGCATCCCTATGATTACCACAGCACTATTCTCAATAGCCAAGCTCAGTGTCCACCAGTAGATGAACATTGGAATATTATTCCGTCATATGAAAACAAATCCTACCATTGGCAGAAACATGGATGGTGTGAGAGTGCATCATACTCAGTGCAATAAGGCAGGCAGGTGGAGAAACACAAATATCAAATGATTTCACTCGCCTGTGCAGGAGAACCAAGAGACCTCCGAAGAAGAAAAACGGCACCAGAAGAGTGCACTAACAGTTACCAAAGGGAAAGGGATGGAGGTGCACAGGTGGGAACGGAGCAGTAAGTCAGGGGGAGCGGGGGACAATGTGCACATTACCTTTGGCATGCATAAAGTGGAAGGGGGGCATGGGGAGGGACGTACAATGCAGAGAAGACAACAAGGGATTCTACAGCATCTTACTATGCTCATGGACCGTGACTGCAATGAGGTATCTGGGGGCATTTCGTTGTGGGGGGCAGTTTAGTCAACCACATGTGACTCACGTCGATGTAGACTAATGATAAATAAATAAATAAATAACAGATATCTAAGTGAGTAATTGACTAACTAAATACATTCACACATTCATACATACAAAAATAACCACTAGAATACAGCAGCCCAGTTTAAAAAAGACCTCTGAACCCGTATGATTATCAAGCACTATCCATAACTGCAAAGGTAAGTGTCTATCAGAGGATGAACAGTGGAATATTATTCTGCCATATGAAGAAACCAATCCTACCATGTGCAACAACATGGAGGGAGGTAGCGGGTATCATGCTCAGCGAAATAAGCCACGCAGAGAAAGACAAGTGTCAACTGATTTCGCTCACCTGGGGACTACCGGAAAGAAGAAAGGGAGTGATAGAACAGGACAGTAGCACCCGCAGCGAACCCAAGAATGGACTCACGGTTACCAAAGGGAATGGGACTGAGGAGGACGGGTTAGGAGGGAGGGGAGAGAGGGAAAATGGGGCAGTACGAGTGGCACACAGGCTGCGGCCCGGCGGCGTGCTTAGGTAAGTCCGTATAACATAGCGATGATCAGCAGCACTTCTACGGCATATTCCTGGGCTGTAGGACAGCCACTCTTACGGGCTACGTGGTGGGGACTTGTCAGTGGGGGTAGTCTAGGAACCATAATGTTGTTCATGTAACTGTGAAGTAGTGTCAACAAAATTAAAAGGAACACACAGTACCTTGGCTCTGGATTCCATTTACCCTGATGCTGTCAAGTTGGTCAGTGTCCACCTCACCGGAATCACACCTGCTCCTCTCAGCATACACATTATGTCTCTAGGACAGAGGCACCACTGTGACATCGTGGAATCTCCAGGCAACAGTGAGGCGCTCACAAACTTCACCCACGGGGAGGGGCACTGCCCAGCCGTGGAGAGCTGAATCATCTTACCAAACATTAGAGTTACTTACCTACATATATATATGTATAATGATATCACTCATCATTACAGTCTCAGAATAAACAAAAAACTGAAGAACAAAACAGCAGCAGTCTCAGAAAACCCATGAATGGACTAAAAGTTAACAGAGGGAAAGAGAATGAGGTGAATGGGTGGGCAGAGAGGGATTAGGGAGGGGGGAAGTAAGGACACATTAGAATAAGAATATATAATGTGGGAGCGGGGGTCACAGGCAGGGCTGCAAAACCCAGAAAAGACAAGTAGGGCTTCTACAGTATCTTACTATGCTCATGGACTGTGACTGCAATGGGGTATCTCGGGCACGTGCGTGATGGGAGGAGTCTAGTAGACATCATGTTACTCATCTAATTGTGTATTAATGACACAAAGATACACAGAGAGATAGGTAGACAGATAAAAGAATGCATGAATGAATGGATGCATGGAAGGATGAATACATACATACATACATACATTCAAACGTACTTACATAAGGAATGCAGCAGCCCAGTTCAAGAAAGACATCTGCACCCCTAAATGTATGGCAGCACGATTCTCAATAACCAATCTACAATTATATAAGGAACATTACGGATACTGGACTGCCCAGATCATCCAGTCGCCCCCGCAGACCCCATTACACTCACTGTTCACCAGCAGAGTAACATGCTACAGAATCACTGCTTGAATTCTCTGAACTATACTGCCTTCCCCATAGAATTCCCCCCCACATTATGTGAGCTCATCGTAATGCCCCCTTAGCAGCCTGCTCCCGTCCTTCACAACCAGCCTCCCTAGTCCCTTAACCTTTGCTACGTTGGTGATGGGGGGAGTGTACTCAACATGATGTTATCCACATAATTGTAGATTGATGACAAATAAATAAAAGAATAAATAGATGAATGAATGAATGAATGAATGAGAGAATGCCGCCGTCAGTTTAAAAGCGACACGTGCATCCCTATGATTACCAGAGCACTATTCTCAATAGAAAAGCTCAGTGAACACCAGTAGATGAACATTGTAATATTATTCCGTCATATGAAAACAAATCCTACCATTGGCAGAAACATGGATGGTGTGAGAGTGCATCATACTCAGTGCAATAAGGCAGGCAGGTGGAGAAACACAAATATCAAATGATTTCACTCGCCTGTGCAGGAGAAGCAAGAGACCTCCGAAGAAGAAAAACGGCACCAGAAGAATGCACTAACAGTTACCAAAGGGAAAGGGATGGAGGTGCACAGGTGGGAACGGAGCAGTAAGTCAGGGGGAGCGGGGGACAATGTGCACATTACCTTTGGCATGCATAAAGTGGAAGGGGGGCATGGGGAGGGACGTACAATGCAGAGAAGACAACAAGGGATTCTACAGCATCTTACTATGCTCATGGACCGTGACTGCAATGAGGTATCTGGGGGCATTTCGTTGTGGGGGGCAGTTTAGTCAACCACATGTGACTCACGTCGATGTAGACTAATGATAAATAAATAAATAAATAACAGATATCTAAGTGAGTAATTGACTAACTAAATACATTCACACATCCATACATACAAAAATAACCACTAGAATACAGCAGCCCAGTTTAAAAAAGACCTCTGAACCCGTATGATTATCAAGCACTATCCATAACTGCAAAGGTAAGTGTCTATCAGAGGATGAACAGTGGAATATTATTCTGCCATATGAAGAAACCAATCCTACCATGTGCAACAACATGGAGGGAGGTAGCGGGTATCATGCTCAGCGAAATAAGCCACGCAGAGAAAGACAAGTGTCAACTGATTTCGCTCACCTGGGGACTACCGGAAAGAAGAAAGGGAGTGATAGAACAGGACAGTAGCACCCGCAGCGAACCCAAGAATGGACTCACGGTTACCAAAGGGAATGGGACTGAGGAGGACGGGTTAGGAGGGAGGGGAGAGAGGGAAAATGGGGCAGTACGAGTGGCACACAGGCTGCGGCCCGGCGGCGTGCTTAGGTAAGTCCGTATAACATAGCGATGATCAGCAGCACTTCTACGGCATATTCCTGGGCTGTTGGACAGCCACTCTTACGGGCTACGTGGTGGGGACTTGACAGTGGGGGTAGTCTAGGAACCATAATGTTGTTCATGTAACTGTGAAGTAGTGTCAACAAAATTAAAAGGAACACACAGTACCTTGGCTCTGGATTCCATTTACCCTGATGCTGTCAAGTTGGTCAGTGTCCACCTCACCGGAATCACACCTGCTCCTCTCAGCATACACATTATGTCTCTAGGACAGAGGAACCACTGTGACATCGTGGAATCTCCAGGCAACAGTGAGGCGCTCACAAACTTCACCCACGGGGAGGGGCACTGCCCAGCCGTGGAGAGCTGCATCATCTTACCAAACATTAGAGTTACTTACCTACATATATATATATATATATATATATATATATATATATATATATATATATGTATGTATAATGATATCACTCATCATTACAGTCTCAGAACAAACAAAAAACTGAAGAACAAAACAGCAGCAGTCTCAGAAAACCCATGAATGGACTAAAAGTTAACAGAGGGAAAGAGACTGAGGTGAATGGGTGGGCAGGGAGGGATTAGGGAGGGGGGAAGTAAGGACACATTAGAATAAGAATATATAATGTGGGAGCGGGGGTCACAGGCAGGGCTGCAAAACACAGAAAAGACAAGTAGGGCTTCTACAGTATCTTACTATGCTCATGGACTGTGACTGCAATGGGGTATCTCGGGCACGTGCGTGATGGGAGGAGTCTAGTAGACATCATGTTACTCATCTAATTGTGTATTAATGACACAAAGATACACAGAGAGATAGGTAGACAGATAAAAGAATGCATGAATGAATGGATGCATGGAAGGATGAATACATACATACATACATACATTCAAACATACATACATAAAGAATGCAGCAGCCCAGTTCAAGAAAGACATCTGCACCCCTAAATGTATGGCAGCACGATTCTCAATAACCAATCTACAATTATATAAGGAACATTAAGGATACTGGACTGCCCAGATCATCCAGTCGCCCCCGCAGACCCCATTACACTCACTGTTCACCAGCAGAGTAACATGCTACAGAATCACTGCTTGAATTCTCTGAACTATACTGCCTTCCCCATAGAATTCCCCCCCACATTATGTGAGCTCATCGTAATGCCCCCTTAGCAGCCTGCTCCCGTCCTTCACAACCAGCCTCCCTAGTCCCTTAACCTTTGCTATGTTGGTGATGGGGGGAGTGTACTCAACATGATGTTATCCACATAATTGTAGATTGATGACAAATAAATAAAAGAATAAATAGATGAATGAATGAATGAATGAATGAGAGAATGCCGCCGCCGCCAGTTTAAAAGCGACACGTGCATCCCTATGATTACCACAGCACTATTCTCAATAGCCAAGCTCAGTGTCCACCAGTAGATGAACATTGGAATATTATTCCGTCATATGAAAACAAATCCTACTATTGGAAGAAACATGGATGGTGTGAGAGTGCATCATACTCAGTGCAATAAGGCAGGCAGGTGGAGAAACACAAATATCAAATGATTTCACTCGCCTGTGCAGGAGAACCAAGAGACCTCCGAAGAAGAAAAACGGCACCAGAAGAGTGCACTAACAGTTACCAAAGGGAAAGGGATGGAGGTGCACAGGTGGGAACGGAGCAGTAAGTCAGGGGGAGCGGGGGACAATGTGCACATTACCTTTGGCATGCATAAAGTGGAAGGGGGGCATGGGGAGGGACGTACAATGCAGAGAAGACAACAAGGGATTCTACAGCATCTTACTATGCTCATGGACCGTGACTGCAATGAGGTATCTGGGGGCATTTCGTTGTGGGGGGCATTTTAGTCTACCACATGTGAAACACGTCGATGTAGACTAATGATAAATAAATAAATAAATAACAGATATCTAAGTGAGTAATTGACTAACTAAATACATTCACACATCCATACATACAAAAATAACCACTAGAATACAGCAGCCCAGTTTAAAAAAGACCTCTGAACCCGTATGATTATCAAGCACTATCCATAACTGCAAAGGTAAGTGTCTATCAGAGGATGAACAGTGGAATATTATTCTGCCATATGAAGAAACCAATCCTACCATGTGCAACAACATGGAGGGAGGTAGCGGGTATCATGCTCAGCGAAATAAGCCACGCAGAGAAAGACAAGTGTCAACTGATTTCGCTCACCTGGGGACTACCGGAAAGAAGAAAGGGAGTGATAGAACAGGACAGTAGCACCCGCAGCGAACCCAAGAATGGACTCACGGTTACCAAAGGGAATGGGACTGAGGAGGACGGGTTAGGAGGGAGGGGAGAGAGGGAAAATGGGGCAGTACGAGTGGCACACAGGCTGCGGCCCGGCGGCGTGCTTAGGGAAGTCCGTATAACATAGCGATGATCAGCAGCACTTCTACGGCATATTCCTGGGCTGTTGGACAGCCACTCTTACGGGCTACGTGGTGGGGACTTGACAGTGGGGGTACTCTAGGAACCATAATGTTGTTCATGTAACTGTGAAGTAGTGTCAACAAAATTAAAAGGAACACACAGTACCTTGGCTCTGGATTCCATTTACCCTGATGCTGTCAAGTTGGTCAGTGTCCACCTCACCGGAATCACACCTGCTCCTCTCAGCATACACATTATGTCTCTAGGACAGAGGAACCACTGTGACATCGTGGAATCTCCAGGCAACAGTGAGGCGCTCACAAACTTCACCCACGGGGAGGGGCACTGCCCAGCCGTGGAGAGCTGCATCATCTTACCAAACATTAGAGTTACTTACCTACATATATATATATATATATATATATATATATATATATGTATGTATAATGATATCACTCATCATTACAGTCTCAGAACAAACAAAAAACTGAAGAACAAAACAGCAGCAGTCTCAGAAAACCCATGAATGGACTAAAAGTTAACAGAGGGAAAGAGACTGAGGTGAATGGGTGGGCAGGGAGGGATTAGGGAGGGGGGAAGTAAGGACACATTAGAATAAGAATATATAATGTGGGAGCGGGGGTCACAGGCAGGGCTGCAAAACACAGAAAAGACAAGTAGGGCTTCTACAGTATCTTACTATGCTCATGGACTGTGACTGCAATGGGGTATCTCGGGGCACGTGAGTGATGGGAGGAGTCTAGTAGACATCATGTTACTCATCTAATTGTGTATTAATGACACAAAGATACACAGAGAGATAGGTAGACAGATAAAAGAATGCATGAATGAATGGATGCATGGAAGGATGAATACATACATACATACATACATTCAAACATACATACATAAAGAATGCAGCAGCCCAGTTCAAGAAAGACATCTGCACCCCTAAATGTATGGCAGCACGATTCTCAATAACCAATCTACAATTATATAAGGAACATTAAGGATACTGGACTGCCCATATCATCCAGTCGCCCCCGCAGACCCCATTACACTCACTGTTCACCAGCAGAGTAACATGCTACAGAATCACTGCTTGAATTCTCTGAACTATACTGCCTTCCCCATAGAATTCCCCCCCACATTATGTGAGCTCATCGTAATGCCCCCTTAGCAGCCTGCTCCCGTCCTTCACAACCAGCCTCCCTAGTCCCTTAACCTTTGCTACGTTGGTGATGCGGGGAGTGTACTCAACATGATGTTATCCACATAATTGTAGATTGATGACAAATAAATAAAAGAATAAATAGATGAATGAATGAATGAATGAGAGAATGCCGCCGTCAGTTTAAAAGCGACACGTGCATCCCTATGATTACCACAGCACTATTCTCAATAGAAAAGCTCAGTGTCCACCAGTAGATGAACATTGGAATATTATTCCATGATATGAAAACAAATCCTACCATTGGCAGAAACATGGATGGTGTGAGAGTGCATCATACTCAGTGCAATAAGGCAGGCAGGTGGAGAAACACAAATATCAAATGATTTCACTCGCCTGTGCAGGAGAACCAAGAGACCTCCGAAGAAGAAAAACGGCACCAGAAGAGTGCACTAACAGTTACCAAAGGGAAAGGGATGGAGGTGCACAGGTGGGAACGGAGCAGTAAGTCAGGGGGAGCGGGGGACAATGTGCACATTACCTTTGGCATGCATAAAGTGGAAGGGGGGCATGGGGAGGGACGTACAATGCAGAGAAGACAACAAGGGATTCTACAGCATCTTACTATGCTCATGGACCGTGACTGCAATGAGGTATCTGGGGGCATTTCGTTGTGGGGGGCAGTTTAGTCAACCACATGTGACTCACGTCGATGTAGACTAATGATAAATAAATAAATAAATAACAGATATCTAAGTGAGTAATTGACTAACTAAATACATTCACACATCCATACATACAAAAATAACCACTAGAATACAGCAGCCCAGTTTAAAAAAGACCTCTGAACCCGTATGATTATCAAGCACTATCCATAACTGCAAAGGTAAGTGTCTATCAGAGGATGAACAGTGGAATATTATTCTGCCATATGAAGAAACCAATCCTACCATGTGCAACAACATGGAGGGAGGTAGCGGGTATCATGCTCAGCGAAATAAGCCACGCAGAGAAAGACAAGTGTCAACTGATTTCGCTCACCTGGGGACTACCGGAAAGAAGAAAGGGAGTGATAGAACAGGACAGTAGCACCCGCAGCGAACCCAAGAATGGACTCACGGTTACCAAAGGGAATGGGACTGAGGAGGACGGGTTAGGAGGGAGGGGAGAGAGGGAAAATGGGGCAGTACGAGTGGCACACAGGCTGCGGCCCGGCGGCGTGCTTAGGTAAGTCCGTATAACATAGCGATGATCAGCAGCACTTCTACGGCATATTCCTGGGCTGTAGGACAGCCACTCTTACGGGCTACGTGGTGGGGACTTGTCAGTGGGGGTAGTCTAGGAACCATAATGTTGTTCATGTAACTGTGAAGTAGTGTCAACAAAATTAAAAGGAACACACAGTACCTTGGCTCTGGATTCCATTTACCCTGATGCTGTCAAGTTGGTCAGTGTCCACCTCACCGGAATCACACCTGCTCCTCTCAGCATACACATTATGTCTCTAGGACAGAGGCACCACTGTGACATCGTGGAATCTCCAGGCAACAGTGATGCGCTCACAAACTTCACCCACGGGGAGGGGCACTGCCCACCCGTGGAGAGCTGCATCAACTTACCAAACATGAGAGTTACTTACCTACATATATATATAAATATATATATATATATGTATAATGATATCACTCATCATTACAGTCTCAGAACAAACAAAAAACTGAAGAACAAAACAGCAGCAGTCTCAGAAAACCCATGAATGGACTAAAAGTTAACAGAGGGAAAGAAACTGAGGTGAATGGGTGGGCATGGAGGGATTAGGGAGGGGGGAAGTAAGGACACATTAGAATAAGAATATATAATGTGGGAGCGGGGGTCACAGGCAGGGCTGCAAAACACAGAAAAGACAAGTAGGGCTTCTACAGTATCTTACTATGCTCATGGACTGTGACTGCAATGGGGTATCTCGGGGCACGTGCGTGATGGGAGGAGTCTAGTAGACATCATGTTACTCATCTAATTGTGTAGTAATGACACAAAGATACACAGAGAGATAGGTAGACAGATAAAAGAATGCATGAATGAATGGATGCATGGAAGGATGAATACATACATACATACATACATTCAAACGTACATACATAAAGAATGCAGCAGCCCAGTTCAAGAAAGACATCTGCACCCCTAAATGTATGGCAGCACGATTCTCAATAACCAATCTACAATTATATAAGGAACATTAAGGATACTGGACTGCCCAGATCATCCAGTCGCCCCCGCAGACCCCATTACACTCACTGTTCACCAGCAGAGTAACATGCTACAGAATCACTGCTTGAATTCTCTGAACTATACTGCCTTCCCCATAGAATTCCCCCCCACATTATGTGAGCTCATCGTAATGCCCCCTTAGCAGCCTGCTCCTGTCCTTCACAACCAGCCTCCCTAGTCCCTTAACCTTTGCTACGTTGGTGATGGGGGGAGTGTACTCAACATGATGTTATCCACATAATTGTAGATTGATGACAAATAAATAAAAGAATAAATAGATGAATGAATGAATGAATGAGAGAATGCCGCCGCGAGTTTAAAAGCGACACGTGCATCCCTATGATTACCACAGCACTATTCTCAATAGCCAAGCTCAGTGTCCACCAGTAGATGAACATTGGAATATTATTCCGTCATATGAAAACAAATCCTACCATTGGAAGAAACATGGATGGTGTGAGAGTGCATCATACTCAGTGCAATAAGGCAGGCAGGTGGAGAAACACAAATATCAAATGATTTCACTCGCCTGTGCAGGAGAACCAAGAGACCTCCGAAGAAGAAAAACGGCACCAGAAGAGTGCACTAACAGTTACCAAAGGGAAAGGGATGGAGGTGCACAGGTGGGAACGGAGCAGTAAGTCAGGGGGAGCGGGGGACAATGTGCACATTACCTTTGGCATGCATAAAGTGGAAGGGGGGCATGGGGAGGGACGTACAATGCAGAGAAGACAACAAGGGATTCTACAGCATCTTACTATGCTCATGGACTGTGACTGCAATGAGGTATCTGGGGGCATTTCGTTGTGGGGGGCAGTTTAGTCAACCACATGTGACTCACGTCGATGTAGACTAATGATAAATAAATAAATAAATAACAGATATCTAAGTGAGTAATTGACTAACTAAATACATTCACACATCCATACATACAAAAATAACCACTAGAATACAGCAGCCCAGTTTAAAAAAGACCTCTGAACCCGTATGATTATCAAGCACTATCCATAACTGCAAAGGTAAGTGTCTATCAGAGGATGAACAGTGGAATATTATTCTGCCATATGAAGAAACCAATCCTACCATGTGCAACAACATGGAGGGAGGTAGCGGGTATCATGCTCAGCGAAATAAGCCACGCAGAGAAAGACAAGTGTCAACTGATTTCGCTCACCTGGGGACTACCGGAAAGAAGAAAGGGAGTGATAGAACAGGACAGTAGCACCCGCAGCGAACCCAAGAATGGACTCACGGTTACCAAAGGGAATGGGACTGAGGAGGACGGGTTAGGAGGGAGGGGAGAGAGGGAAAATGGGGCAGTACGAGTGGCACACAGGCTGCGGCCCGGCGGCGTGCTTAGGTAAGTCCGTATAACATAGCGATGATCAGCAGCACTTCTACGGCATATTCCTGGGCTGTTGGACAGCCACTCTTACGGGCTACGTGGTGGGGACTTGACAGTGGGGGTAGTCTAGGAACCATAATGTTGTTCATGTAACTGTGAAGTAGTGTCAACAAAATTAAAAGGAACACACAGTACCTTGGCTCTGGATTCCATTTACCCTGATGCTGTCAAGTTGGTCAGTGTCCACCTCACCGGAATCACACCTGCTCCTCTCAGCATACACATTATGTCTCTAGGACAGAGGCACCACTGTGACATCGTGGAATCTCCAGGCAACAGTGAGGCGCTCACAAACTTCACCCACGGGGAGGGGCACTGCCCATCCGTGGAGAGCTGAATCATCTTACCAAACATTAGAGTTACTTACCTACATATATATATGTATAATGATATCACTCATCATTACAGTCTCAGAATAAACAAAAAACTGAAGAACAAAACAGCAGCAGTCTCAGAAAACCCATGAATGGACTAAAAGTTAACAGAGGGAAAGAGACTGAGGTGAATGGGTGGGCAGAGAGGGATTAGGGAGGGGGGAAGTAAGGACACATTAGAATAAGAATATATAATGTGGGAGCGGGGGTCACAGGCAGGGCTGCAAAACCCAGAAAAGACAAGTAGGGCTTCTACAGTATCTTACTATGCTCATGGACTGTGACTGCAATGGGGTATCTCGGGCACGTGCGTGATGGGAGGAGTCTAGTAGACATCATGTTACTCATCTAATTGTGTATTAATGACACAAAGATACACAGAGAGATAGGTAGACAGATAAAAGAATGCATGAATGAATGGATGCATGGAAGGATGAATACATACATACATACATACATTCAAACGTACTTACATAAGGAATGCAGCAGCCCAGTTCAAGAAAGACATCTGCACCCCTAAATGTATGGCAGCACGATTCTCAATAACCAATCTACAATTATATAAGGAACATTACGGATACTGGACTGCCCAGATCATCCAGTCGCCCCCGCAGACCCCATTACACTCACTGTTCACCAGCAGAGTAACATGCTACAGAATCACTGCTTGAATTCTCTGAACTATACTGCCTTCCCCATAGAATTCCCCCCCACATTATGTGAGCTCATCGTAATGCCCCCTTAGCAGCCTGCTCCCGTCCTTCACAACCAGCCTCCCTAGTCCCTTAACCTTTGCTACGTTGGTGATGGGGGGAGTGTACTCAACATGATGTTATCCACATAATTGTAGATTGATGACAAATAAATAAAAGAATAAATAGATGAATGAATGAATGAATGAATGAGAGAATGCCGCCGTCAGTTTAAAAGCGACACGTGCATCCCTATGATTACCAGAGCACTATTCTCAATAGAAAAGCTCAGTGAACACCAGTAGATGAACATTGTAATATTATTCCGTCATATGAAAACAAATCCTACCATTGGCAGAAACATGGATGGTGTGAGAGTGCATCATACTCAGTGCAATAAGGCAGGCAGGTGGAGAAACACAAATATCAAATGATTTCACTCGCCTGTGCAGGAGAAGCAAGAGACCTCCGAAGAAGAAAAACGGCACCAGAAGAGTGCACTAACAGTTACCAAAGGGAAAGGGATGGAGGTGCACAGGTGGGAACGGAGCAGTAAGTCAGGGGGAGCGGGGGACAATGTGCACATTACCTTTGGCATGCATAAAGTGGAAGGGGGGCATGGGGAGGGACGTACAATGCAGAGAAGACAACAAGGGATTCTACAGCATCTTACTATGCTCATGGACCGTGACTGCAATGAGGTATCTGGGGGCATTTCGTTGTGGGGGGCAGTTTAGTCAACCACATGTGACTCACGTCGATGTAGACTAATGATAAATAAATAAATAAATAACAGATATCTAAGTGAGTAATTGACTAACTAAATACATTCACACATCCATACATACAAAAATAACCACTAGAATACAGCAGCCCAGTTTAAAAAAGACCTCTGAACCCGTATGATTATCAAGCACTATCCATAACTGCAAAGGTAAGTGTCTATCAGAGGATGAACAGTGGAATATTATTCTGCCATATGAAGAAACCAATCCTACCATGTGCAACAACATGGAGGGAGGTAGCGGGTATCATGCTCAGCGAAATAAGCCACGCAGAGAAAGACAAGTGTCAACTGATTTCGCTCACCTGGGGACTACCGGAAATAAGAAAGGGAGTGATAGAACAGGACAGTAGCACCCGCAGCGAACCCAAGAATGGACTCACGGTTACCAAAGGGAATGGGACTGAGGAGGACGGGTTAGGAGGGAGGGGAGAGAGGGAAAATGGGGCAGTACGAGTGGCACACAGGCTGCGGCCCGGCGGCGTGCTTAGGGAAGTCCGTATAACATAGCGATGATCAGCAGCACTTCTACGGCATATTCCTGGGCTGTTGGACAGCCACTCTTACGGGCTACGTGGTGGGGACTTGACAGTGGGGGTAGTCTAGGAACCATAATGTTGTTCATGTAACTGTGAAGTAGTGTCAACAAAATTAAAAGGAACACACAGTACCTTGGCTCTGGATTCCATTTACCCTGATGCTGTCAAGTTGGTCAGTGTCCACCTCACCGGAATCACACCTGCTCCTCTCAGCATACACATTATGTCTCTAGGACAGAGGAACCACTGTGACATCGTGGAATCTCCAGGCAACAGTGAGGCGCTCACAAACTTCACCCACGGGGAGGGGCACTGCCCAGCCGTGGAGAGCTGCATCATCTTACCAAACATTAGAGTTACTTACCTACATATATATATATATATATATATATATATATATATATATATATATATATGTATGTATAATGATATCACTCATCATTACAGTCTCAGAACAAACAAAAAACTGAAGAACAAAACAGCAGCAGTCTCAGAAAACCCATGAATGGACTAAAAGTTAACAGAGGGAAAGAGACTGAGGTGAATGGGTGGGCAGGGAGGGATTAGGGAGGGGGGAAGTAAGGACACATTAGAATAAGAATATATAATGTGGGAGCGGGGGTCACAGGCAGGGCTGCAAAACACAGAAAAGACAAGTAGGGCTTCTACAGTATCTTACTATGCTCATGGACTGTGACTGCAATGGGGTATCTCGGGCACGTGCGTGATGGGAGGAGTCTAGTAGACATCATGTTACTCATCTAATTGTGTATTAATGACACAAAGATACACAGAGAGATAGGTAGACAGATAAAAGAATGCATGAATGAATGGATGCATGGAAGGATGAATACATACATACATACATACATTCAAACATACATACATAAAGAATGCAGCAGCCCAGTTCAAGAAAGACATCTGCACCCCTAAATGTATGGCAGCACGATTCTCAATAACCAATCTACAATTATATAAGGAACATTAAGGATACTGGACTGCCCAGATCATCCAGTCGCCCCCGCAGACCCCATTACACTCACTGTTCACCAGCAGAGTAACATGCTACAGAATCACTGCTTGAATTCTCTGAACTATACTGCCTTCCCCATAGAATTCCCCCCCACATTATGTGAGCTCATCGTAATGCCCCCTTAGCAGCCTGCTCCCGTCCTTCACAACCAGCCTCCCTAGTCCCTTAACCTTTGCTATGTTGGTGATGGGGGGAGTGTACTCAACATGATGTTATCCACATAATTGTAGATTGATGACAAATAAATAAAAGAATAAATAGATGAATGAATGAATGAATGAATGAGAGAATGCCGCCGCCGCCAGTTTAAAAGCGACACGTGCATCCCTATGATTACCACAGCACTATTCTCAATAGCCAAGCTCAGTGTCCACCAGTAGATGAACATTGGAATATTATTCCGTCATATGAAAACAAATCCTACTATTGGAAGAAACATGGATGGTGTGAGAGTGCATCATACTCAGTGCAATAAGGCAGGCAGGTGGAGAAACACAAATATCAAATGATTTCACTCGCCTTTGCAGGAGAACCAAGAGACCTCCGAAGAAGAAAAACGGCACCAGAAGAGTGCACTAACAGTTACCAAAGGGAAAGGGATGGAGGTGCACAGGTGGGAACGGAGCAGTAAGTCAGGGGGAGCGGGGGACAATGTGCACATTACCTTTGGCATGCATAAAGTGGAAGGGGGGCATGGGGAGGGACGTACAATGCAGAGAAGACAACAAGGGATTCTACAGCATCTTACTATGCTCATGGACCGTGACTGCAATGAGGTATCTGGGGGCATTTCGTTGTGGGGGGCATTTTAGTCTACCACATGTGAAACACGTCGATGTAGACTAATGATAAATAAATAAATAAATAACAGATATCTAAGTGAGTAATTGACTAACTAAATACATTCACACATCCATACATACAAAAATAACCACTAGAATACAGCAGCCCAGTTTAAAAAAGACCTCTGAACCCGTATGATTATCAAGCACTATCCATAACTGCAAAGGTAAGTGTCTATCAGAGGATGAACAGTGGAATATTATTCTGCCATATGAAGAAACCAATCCTACCATGTGCAACAACATGGAGGGAGGTAGCGGGTATCATGCTCAGCGAAATAAGCCACGCAGAGAAAGACAAGTGTCAACTGATTTCGCTCACCTGGTGACTACCGGAAAGAAGAAAGGGAGTGATAGAACAGGACAGTAGCACCCGCAGCGAACCCAAGAATGGACTCACGGTTACCAAAGGGAATGGGACTGAGGAGGACGGGTTAGGAGGGAGGGGAGAGAGGGAAAATGGGGCAGTACGAGTGGCACACAGGCTGCGGCCCGGCGGCGTGCTTAGGGAAGTCCGTATAACATAGCGATGATCAGCAGCACTTCTACGGCATATTCCTGGGCTGTTGGACAGCCACTCTTACGGGCTACGTGGTGGGGACTTGACAGTGGGGGTAGTCTAGGAACCATAATGTTGTTCATGTAACTGTGAAGTAGTGTCAACAAAATTAAAAGGAACACACAGTACCTTGGCTCTGGATTCCATTTACCCTGATGCTGTCAAGTTGGTCAGTGTCCACCTCACCGGAATCACACCTGCTCCTCTCAGCATACACATTATGTCTCTAGGACAGAGGAACCACTGTGACATCGTGGAATCTCCAGGCAACAGTGAGGCGCTCACAAACTTCACCCACGGGGAGGGGCACTGCCCAGCCGTGGAGAGCTGCATCATCTTACCAAACATTAGAGTTACTTACCTACATATATATATATATATATATATATATATATATATATATATGTATGTATAATGATATCACTCATCATTACAGTCTCAGAACAAACAAAAAACTGAAGAACAAAACAGCAGCAGTCTCAGAAAACCCATGAATGGACTAAAAGTTAACAGAGGGAAAGAGACTGAGGTGAATGGGTGGGCAGGGAGGGATTAGGGAGGGGGGAAGTAAGGACACATTAGAATAAGAATATATAATGTGGGAGCGGGGGTCACAGGCAGGGCTGCAAAACACAGAAAAGACAAGTAGGGCTTCTACAGTATCTTACTATGCTCATGGACTGTGACTGCAATGGGGTATCTCGGGGCACGTGAGTGATGGGAGGAGTCTAGTAGACATCATGTTACTCATCTAATTGTGTATTAATGACACAAAGATACACAGAGAGATAGGTAGACAGATAAAAGAATGCATGAATGAATGGATGCATGGAAGGATGAATACATACATACATACATACATTCAAACATACATACATAAAGAATGCAGCAGCCCAGTTCAAGAAAGACATCTGCACCCCTAAATGTATGGCAGCACGATTCTCAATAACCAATCTACAATTATATAAGGAACATTAAGGATACTGGACTGCCCATATCATCCAGTCGCCCCCGCAGACCCCATTACACTCACTGTTCACCAGCAGAGTAACATGCTACAGAATCACTGCTTGAATTCTCTGAACTATACTGCCTTCCCCATAGAATTCCCCCCCACATTATGTGAGCTCATCGTAATGCCCCCTTAGCAGCCTGCTCCCGTCCTTCACAACCAGCCTCCCTAGTCCCTTAACCTTTGCTACGTTGGTGATGCGGGGAGTGTACTCAACATGATGTTATCCACATAATTGTAGATTGATGACAAATAAATAAAAGAATAAATAGATGAATGAATGAATGAATGAGAGAATGCCGCCGTCAGTTTAAAAGCGACACGTGCATCCCTATGATTACCACAGCACTATTCTCAATAGAAAAGCTCAGTGTCCACCAGTAGATGAACATTGGAATATTATTCCATCATATGAAAACAAATCCTACCATTGGCAGAAACATGGATGGTGTGAGAGTGCATCATACTCAGTGCAATAAGGCAGGCAGGTGGAGAAACACAAATATCAAATGATTTCACTCGCCTGTGCAGGAGAACCAAGAGACCTCCGAAGAAGAAAAACGGCACCAGAAGAGTGCACTAACAGTTACCAAAGGGAAAGGGATGGAGGTGCACAGGTGGGAACGGAGCAGTAAGTCAGGGGGAGCGGGGGACAATGTGCACATTACCTTTGGCATGCATAAAGTGGAAGGGGGGCATGGGGAGGGACGTACAACACAGAGAAGACAACAAGGGATTCTACAGCATCATACTATGCTCATGGACCGTAACTGCAATGAGGTATCTGGGGGCATTTCGTTGCGGGGGGCAGTTTAGTCAACCACATGTGACTCACGTCGATGTAGACTAATGATAAATAAATAAATAAATAACAGATATCTAAGTGAGTAATTGACTAACTAAATACATTCACACATCCATACATACAAAAATAACCACTAGAATACAGCAGCCCAGTTTAAAAAAGACCTCTGAACCCGTATGATTATCAAGCACTATCCATAACGGCAAAGGTAAGTGTCTATCAGAGGATGAACAGTGGAATATTATTCTGCCATATGAATAAACCAATCCTACCATGTGCAACAACATGGAGGGAGGTAGCGGGTATCATGCTCAGCGAAATAAGCCACGCAGAGAAAGACAAGTGTCAACTGATTTCGCTCAACTGGGGACTACCGGAAATAAGAAAGGGAGTGATAGAACAGGACAGTAGCACCCACAGCGAACCCAAGAATGGACTCACGGTTACCAAAGGGAATGGGACTGAGGAGGACGGGTTAGGAGGGAGGGGAGAGAGGGAAAATGGGGCAGTACGAGTGGCACACAGGCTGCGGCCCGGCGGCGTGCTTAGGTAAGTCCGTATAACATAGCGATGATCAGCAGCACTTCTACGGCATATTCCTGGGCTGTTGGACAGCCACTCTTACGGGCTACGTGGTGGGGACTTGACAGTGGGGGTAGTCTAGGAACCATAATGTTGTTCATGTAACTGTGAAGTAGTGTCAACAAAATTAAAAGGAACACACAGTACCTTGGCTCTGGATTCCATTTACCCTGATGCTGTCAAGTTGGTCAGTGTCCACCTCACCGGAATCACACCTGCTCCTCTCAGCATACACATTATGTCTCTAGGACAGAGGAACCACTGTGACATCGTGGAATCTCCAGGCAACAGTGAGGCGCTCACAAACTTCACCCACGGGGAGGGGTACTGCCCAGCCGTGGAGAGCTGCATCATCTTACCAAACATTAGAGTTACTTACCTACATATATATATATATATATATATATATATATATATATATATATATATATGTATAATGATATCACTCATCATTACAGTCTCAGAACAAACAAAAAACTGAAGAACAAAACAGCAGCAGTCTCAGAAAACCCATGAATGGACTAAAAGTTAACAGAGGGAAAGAGACTGAGGTGAATGGGTGGGCATGGAGGGATTAGGGAGGGGGGAAGTAAGGACACATTAGAATAAGAATATATAATGTGGGAGCGGGGGTCACAGGCAGGGCTGCAAAACACAGAAAAGACAAGTAGGGCTTCTACAGTATCTTACTATGCTCATGGACTGTGACTGCAATGGGGTATCTCGGGGCACGTGCGTGATGGGAGGAGTCTAGTAAACATCATGTTACTCATCTAATTGTGTAGTAATGACACAAAGATACACAGAGAGATAGGTAGACAGATAAAAGAATGCATGAATGAATGGATGCATGGAAGGATGAATACATACATACATACATACATTCAAACGTACATACATAAAGAATGCAGCAGCCCAGTTCAAGAAAGACATCTGCACCCCTAAATGTATGGCAGCACGATTCTCAATAACCAATCTACAATTATATAAGGAACATTAAGGATACTGGACTGCCCAGATCATCCAGTCGCCCCCGCAGACCCCATTACACTCACTGTTCACCAGCAGAGTAACATGCTACAGAATCACTGCTTGAATTCTCTGAACTATACTGCCTTCCCCATAGAATTCCCCCCCACATTATGTGAGCTCATCGTAATGCCCCCTTAGCAGCCTGCTCCCGTCCTTCACAACCAGCCTCCCTAGTCCCTTAACCTTTGCTACGTTGGTGATGGGGGGAGTGTACTCAACATGATGTTATCCACATAATTGTAGATTGATGACAAATAAATAAAAGAATAAATAGATGAATGAATGAATGAATGAATGAATGAATGAGAGAATGCCGCCGCCAGTTTAAAAGCGACACGTGCATCCCTATGATTACCACAGCACTATTCTCAATAGCCAAGCTCAGTGTCCACCAGTAGATGAACATTGGAATATTATTCCGTCATATGAAAACAAATCCTACCATTGGCAGAAACATGGATGGTGTGAGAGTGCATCATACTCAGTGCAATAAGGCAGGCAGGTGGAGAAACACAAATATCAAATGATTTCACTCGCCTGTGCAGGAGAACCAAGAGACCTCCGAAGAAGAAAAACGGCACCAGAAGAGTGCACTAACAGTTACCAAAGGGAAAGGGATGGAGGTGCACAGGTGGGAACGGAGCAGTAAGTCAGGGGGAGCGGGGGACAATGTGCACATTACCTTTGGCATGCAGAAAGTGGAAGGGGGGCATGGGGAGGGACGTACAATGCAGAGAAGACAACAAGGGATTCTACAGCATCTTACTATGCTCATGGACCGTGACTGCAATGAGGTATCTGGGGGCATTTCGTTGTGGGGGGCAGTTTAGTCAACCACATGTGACTCACGTCGATATAGACTAATGATAAATAAATAAATAAATAACAGTTATCTAAGTGAGTAATTGACTAACTAAATACATTCACACATCCATACATACAAAAATAACCACTAGAATACAGCAGCCCAGTTTAAAAAAGACCTCTGAACCCATATGATTATCAAGCACTATCCATAACTGCAAAGGTAAGTGTCTATCAGAGGATGAACAGTGGAATATTATTCTGCCATATGAATAAACCAATCCTACCATGTGCAACAACATGGAGGGAGGTAGCGGCTATCATGCTCAGCGAAATAAGCCACGCAGAGAAAGACAAGTGTCAACTGATTTCGCTCACCTGGGGACTACCAGAAAGAAGAAAGGGAGTGATAGAACAGGACAGTAGCACCCGCAGCGAACGCAAGAATGGACTCACGGTTACCAAAGGGAATGGGACTGAGGAGGACGGGTTAGGAGGGAGGGGAGAGAGGGAAAATGGGGCAGTACGAGTGGCACACAGGCTGCGGCCCGGCGGCGTGCTTAGGTAAGTCCGTATAACATAGCGATGATCAGCAGCACTTCTACGGCATATTCCTGGGCTGTAGGACAGCCACTCTTACGGGCTACGTGGTGGGGACTTGTCAGTGGGGGTAGTCTAGGAACCATAATGTTGTTCATGTAACTGTGAAGTAGTGTCAACAAAATTAAAAGGAACACACAGTACCTTGGCTCTGGATTCCATTTACCCTGATGCTGTCAAGTTGGTCAGTGTCCACCTCACCGGAATCACACCTGCTCCTCTCAGCATACACATTATGTCTCTAGGACAGAGGCACCACTGTGACATCGTGTAATCTCCAGGCAACAGTGAGGCGCTCACAAACTTCACCCACGGGGAGGGGCACTGCCCATCCGTGGAGAGCTGCATCATCTTACCAAACATTAGAGTTACTTACCTACATATATATATGTATAATGATATCACTCATCATTACAGTCTCAGAATAAACAAAAAACTGAAGAACAAAACAGCAGCAGTCTCAGAAAACCCATGAATGGACTAAAAGTTAACAGAGGGAAAGAGACTGAGGTGAATGGGTGGGCAGAGAGGGATTAGGGAGGGGGGAAGTAAGGACACATTAGAATAAGAATATATAATGTGGGAGCGGGGGTCACAGGCAGGGCTGCAAAACCCAGAAAAGACAAGTAGGGCTTCTACAGTATCTTACTATGCTCATGGACTGTGACTGCAATGGGGTATCTCGGGGCACGTGCGTGATGGGAGGAGTCTAGTAGACATCATGTTACTCATCTAATTGTGTATTAATGACACAAAGATACACAGAGAGATAGGTAGACAGATAAAAGAATGCATGAATGAATGGATGCATGGAAGGATGAATACATACATACATACCTACATTCAAACGTACTTACATAAAGAATGCAGCAGCCCAGTTCAAGAAAGACATCTGCACCCCTAAATGTATGGCAGCACGATTCTCAATAACCAATCTACAATTATATAAGGAACATTAAGGATACTGGACTGCCCAGATCATCCAGTCGCCCCCGCAGACCCCATTACACTCACTGTTCACCAGCAGAGTAACATGCTACAGAATCACTGCTTGAATTCTCTGAACTATACTGCCTTCCCCATAGAATTCCCCCCCACATTATGTGAGCTCATCGTAATGCCCCCTTAGCAGCCTGCTCCCGTCCTTCACAACCAGCCTCCCTAGTCCCTTAACCTTTGCTACGTTGGTGATGGGGGGAGTGTACTCAACATGATGTTATCCACATAATTGTAGATTGATGACAAATAAATAAAAGAATAAATAGATGAATGAATGAATGAATGAATGAGAGAATGCCGCCGCCGCCAGTTTAAAAGCGACACGTGCATCCCTATGATTACCACAGCACTATTCTCAATAGCCAAGCTCAGTGTCCACCAGTAGATGAACATTGGAATATTATTCCGTCATATGAAAACAAATCCTACCATTGGCAGAAACATGGATGGTGTGAGAGTGCATCATACTCAGTGCAATAAGGCAGGCAGGTGGAGAAACACAAATATCAAATGATTTCACTCGCCTGTGCAGGAGAACCAAGAGACCTCCGAAGAAGAAAAACGGCACCAGAAGAGTGCACTAACAGTTACCAAAGGGAAAGGGATGGAGGTGCACAGGTGGGAACGGAGCAGTAAGTCAGGGGGAGCGGGGGACAATGTGCACATTACCTTTGGCATGCATAAAGTGGAAGGGGGGCATGGGGAGGGACGTACAATGCAGAGAAGACAACAAGGGATTCTACAGCATCTTACTATGCTCATGGACCGTGACTGCAATGAGGTATCTGGGGGCATTTCGTTGTGGGGGGCATTTTAGTCTACCACATGTGAAACACGTCGATGTAGACTAATGATAAATAAATAAATAAATAACAGATATCTAAGTGAGTAATTGACTAACTAAATACATTCACACATCCATACATACAAAAATAACCACTAGAATACAGCAGCCCAGTTTAAAAAAGACCTCTGAACCCGTATGATTATCAAGCACTATCCATAACTGCAAAGGTAAGTGTCTATCAGAGGATGAACAGTGGAATATTATTCTGCCATATGAAGAAACCAATCCTACCATGTGCAACAACATGGAGGGAGGTAGCGGGTATCATGCTCAGCGAAATACGCCACGCAGAGAAAGACAAGTGTCAACTGATTTCGCTCACCTGGGGACTACCGGAAATAAGAAAGGGAGTGATAGAACAGGACAGTAGCACCCGCAGCGAACCCAAGAATGGACTCACGGTTACCAAAGGGAATGGGACTGAGGAGGACGGGTTAGGAGGGAGGGGAGAGAGGGAAAATGGGGCAGTACGAGTGGCACACAGGCTGCGGCCCGGCGGCGTGCTTAGGTAAGTCCGTATAACATAGCGATGATCAGCAGCACTTCTACGGCATATTCCTGGGCTGTTGGACAGCCACTCTTACGGGCTACGTGGTGGGGACTTGACAGTGGGGGTAGTCTAGGAACCATAATGTTGTTCATGTAACTGTGAAGTAGTGTCAACAAAATTAAAAGGAACACACAGTACCTTGGCTCTGGATTCCATTTACCCTGATGCTGTCAAGTTGGTCAGTGTCCACCTCACCGGAATCACACCTGCTCCTCTCAGCATACACATTATGTCTCTAGGACAGAGGCACCACTGTGACATCGTGGAATCTCCAGGCAACAGTGAGGCGCTCACAAACTTCACCCACGGGGAGGGGCACTGCCCAGCCGTGGAGAGCTGCATCATCTTACCAAACATTAGAGTTACTTACCTACATATATATATATATATATATATATATATATATATATATATATATGTATGTATAATGATATCACTCATCATTACAGTCTCAGAACAAACAAAAAACTGAAGAACAAAACAGCAGCAGTCTCAGAAAACCCATGAATGGACTAAAAGTTAACAGAGGGAAAGAGACTGAGGTGAATGGGTGGGCAGGGAGGGATTAGGGAGGGGGGAAGTAAGGACACATTAGAATAAGAATGTATAATGTGGGAGCGGGGGTCACAGGCAGGGCTGCAAAACACAGAAAAGACAAGTAGGGCTTCAACAGTATCTTACTATGCTCATGGACTGTGACTGCAATGGGGTATCTCGGGGCACGTGAGTGATGGGAGGAGTCTAGTAGACATCATGTTACTCATCTAATTGTGTATTAATGACACAAAGATACACAGAGAGATAGGTAGACAGATAAAAGAATGCATGAATGAATGGATGCATGGAAGGATGAATACATACATACATACATATATTCAAACATACATACATAAAGAATGCAGCAGCCCAGTTCAAGAAAGACATCTGCACCCCTAAATGTATGGCAGCACGATTCTCAATAACCAATCTACAATTATATAAGGAACATTAAGGATACTGGACTGCCCAGATCATCCAGTCGCCCCCGCAGACCCCATTACACTCACTGTTCACCAGCAGAGTAACATGCTACAGAATCACTGCTTGAATTCTCTGAACTATACTGCCTTCCCCATAGAATTCTCCCCCACATTATGTGAGCTCATCGTAATGCCCCCTTAGCAGCCTGCTCCCGTCCTTCACAACCAGCCTCCCTAGTCCCTTAACCTTTGCTACGTTGGTGATGGGGGGAGTGTACTCAACATGATGTTATCCACATAATTGTAGATTGATGACAAATAAATAAAAGAATAAATAGATGAATGAATGAATGAATGAGAGAATGCCGCCGTCAGTTTAAAAGCGACACGTGCATCCCTATGATTACCACAGCACTATTCTCAATAGAAAAGCTCAGTGTCCACCAGTAGATGAACATTGGAATATTATTCCATCATATGAAAACAAATCCTACCATTGGCAGAAACATGGATGGTGTGAGAGTGCATCATACTCAGTGCAATAAGGCAGGCAGGTGGAGAAACACAAATATCAAATGATTTCACTCGCCTGTGCAGGAGAACCAAGAGACCTCCGAAGAAGAAAAACGGCACCAGAAGAGTGCACTAACAGTTACCAAAGGGAAAGGGATGGAGGTGCACAGGTGGGAACGGAGCAGTAAGTCAGGGGGAGCGGGGGACAATGTGCACATTACCTTTGGCATGCATAAAGTGGAAGGGGGGCATGGGGAGGGACGTACAACACAGAGAAGACAACAAGGGATTCTACAGCATCATACTATGCTCATGGACCGTAACTGCAATGAGGTATCTGGGGGCATTTCGTTGCGGGGGGCAGTTTAGTCAACCACATGTGACTCACGTCGATGTAGACTAATGATAAATAAGTAAATAAATAACAGATATCTAAGTGAGTAATTGACTAACTAAATACATTCACACATCCATACATACAAAAATAACCACTAGAATACAGCAGCCCAGTTTAAAAAAGACCTCTGAACCCGTATGATTATCAAGCACTATCCATAACGGCAAAGGTAAGTGTCTATCAGAGGATGAACAGTGGAATATTATTCTGCCATATGAATAAACCAATCCTACCATGTGCAACAACATGGAGGGAGGTAGCCGGTATCATGCTCAGCGAAATAAGCCACGCAGAGAAAGACAAGTGTCAACTGATTTCGCTCAACTGGGGACTACCGGAAATAAGAAAGGGAGTGATAGAACAGGACAGTAGCACCCGCAGCGAACCCAAGAATGGACTCACGGTTACCAAAGGGAATGGGACTGAGGAGGACGGGTTAGGAGGGAGGGGAGAGAGGGAAAATGGGGCAGTACGAGTGGCACACAGGCTGCGGCCCGGCGGCGTGCTTAGGTAAGTCCGTATAACATAGCGATGATCAGCAGCACTTCTACGGCATATTCCTGGGCTGTTGGACAGCCACTCTTACGGGCTACGTGGTGGGGACTTGACAGTGGGGGTAGTCTAGGAACCATAATGTTGTTCATGTAACTGTGAAGTAGTGTCAACAAAATTAAAAGGAACACACAGTACCTTGGCTCTGGATTCCATTTACCCTGATGCTGTCAAGTTGGTCAGTGTCCACCTCACCGGAATCACACCTGCTCCTCTCAGCATACACATTATGTCTCTAGGACAGAGGAACCACTGTGACATCGTGGAATCTCCAGGCAACAGTGAGGCGCTCACAAACTTCACCCACGGGGAGGGGTACTGCCCAGCCGTGGAGAGCTGCATCATCTTACCAAACATTAGAGTTACTTACCTACATATATATATATATATATATATATATATTATATATATATATATATATATATGTATAATGATATCACTCATCATTACAGTCTCAGAACAAACAAAAAACTGAAGAACAAAACAGCAGCAGTCTCAGAAAACCCATGAATGGACTAAAAGTTAACAGAGGGAAAGAGACTGAGGTGAATGGGTGGGCATGGAGGGATTAGGGAGGGGGGAAGTAAGGACACATTAGAATAAGAATATATAATGTGGGAGCGGGGGTCACAGGCAGGGCTGCAAAACACAGAAAAGACAAGTAGGGCTTCTACAGTATCTTACTATGCTCATGGACTGTGACTGCAATGGGGTATCTCGGGGCACGTGCGTGATGGGAGGAGTCTAGTAAACATCATGTTACTCATCTAATTGTGTAGTAATGACACAAAGATACACAGAGAGATAGGTAGACAGATAAAAGAATGCATGAATGAATGGATGCATGGAAGGATGAATACATACATACATACATACATTCAAACGTACATACATAAAGAATGCAGCAGCCCAGTTCAAGAAAGACATCTGCACCCCTAAATGTATGGCAGCACGATTCTCAATAACCAATCTACAATTATATAAGGAACATTAAGGATACTGGACTGCCCAGATCATCCAGTCGCCCCCGCAGACCCCATTACACTCACTGTTCACCAGCAGAGTAACATGCTACAGAATCACTGCTTGAATTCTCTGAACTATACTGCCTTCCCCATAGAATTCCCCCCCACATTATGTGAGCTCATCGTAATGCCCCCTTAGCAGCCTGCTCCCGTCCTTCACAACCAGCCTCCCTAGTCCCTTAACCTTTGCTACGTTGGTGATGGGGGGAGTGTACTCAACATGATGTTATCCACATAATTGTAGATTGATGACAAATAAATAAAAGAATAAATAGATGAATGAATGAATGAATGAATGAATGAATGAGAGAATGCCGCCGCCAGTTTAAAAGCGACACGTGCATCCCTATGATTACCACAGCACTATTCTCAATAGCCAAGCTCAGTGTCCACCAGTAGATGAACATTGGAATATTATTCCGTCATATGAAAACAAATCCTACCATTGGCAGAAACATGGATGGTGTGAGAGTGCATCATACTCAGTGCAATAAGGCAGGCAGGTGGAGAAACACAAATATCAAATGATTTCACTCGCCTGTGCAGGAGAACCAAGAGACCTCCGAAGAAGAAAAACGGCACCAGAAGAGTGCACTAACAGTTACCAAAGGGAAAGGGATGGAGGTGCACAGGTGGGAACGGAGCAGTAAGTCAGGGGGAGCGGGGGACAATGTGCACATTACCTTTGGCATGCAGAAAGTGGAAGGGGGGCATGGGGAGGGACGTACAATGCAGAGAAGACAACAAGGGATTCTACAGCATCTTACTATGCTCATGGACCGTGACTGCAATGAGGTATCTGGGGGCATTTCGTTGTGGGGGGCAGTTTAGTCAACCACATGTGACTCACGTCGATATAGACTAATGATAAATAAATAAATAAATAACAGTTATCTAAGTGAGTAATTGACTAACTAAATACATTCACACATCCATACATACAAAAATAACCACTAGAATACAGCAGCCCAGTTTAAAAAAGACCTCTGAACCCATATGATTATCAAGCACTATCCATAACTGCAAAGGTAAGTGTCTATCAGAGGATGAACAGTGGAATATTATTCTGCCATATGAAGAAACCAATCCTACCATGTGCAACAACATGGAGGGAGGTAGCGGCTATCATGCTCAGCGAAATAAGCCACGCAGAGAAAGACAAGTGTCAACTGATTTCGCTCACCTGGGGACTACCGGAAATAAGAAAGGGAGTGATAGAACAGGACAGTAGCACCCGCAGCGAACCCAAGAATGGACTCACGGTTACCAAAGGGAATGGGACTGAGGAGGACGGGTTAGGAGGGAGGGGAGAGAGGGAAAATGGGGCAGTACGAGTGGCACACAGGCTGCGGCCCGGCGGCGTGCTTAGGTAAGTCCGTATAACATAGCGATGATCAGCAGCACTTCTACGGCATATTCCTGGGCTGTAGGACAGCCACTCTTACGGGCTACGTGGTGGGGACTTGTCAGTGGGGGTAGTCTAGGAACCATAATGTTGTTCATGTAACTGTGAAGTAGTGTCAACAAAATTAAAAGGAACACACAGTACCTTGGCTCTGGATTCCATTTACCCTGATGCTGTCAAGTTGGTCAGTGTCCACCTCACCGGAATCACACCTGCTCCTCTCAGCATACACATTATGTCTCTAGGACAGAGGCACCACTGTGACATCGTGTAATCTCCAGGCAACAGTGAGGCGCTCACAAACTTCACCCACGGGGAGGGGCACTGCCCATCCGTGGAGAGCTGCATCATCTTACCAAACATTAGAGTTACTTACCTACATATATATATGTATAATGATATCACTCATCATTACAGTCTCAGAATAAACAAAAAACTGAAGAACAAAACAGCAGCAGTCTCAGAAAACCCATGAATGGACTAAAAGTTAACAGAGGGAAAGAGACTGAGGTGAATGGGTGGGCAGAGAGGGATTAGGGAGGGGGGAAGTAAGGACACATTAGAATAAGAATATATAATGTGGGAGCGGGGGTCACAGGCAGGGCTGCAAAACACAGAAAAGACAAGTAGGGCTTCTACAGTATCTTACTATGCTCATGGACTGTGACTGCAATGGGGTATCTCGGGGCACGTGCGTGATGGGAGGAGTCTAGTAGACATCATGTTACTCATCTAATTGTGTATTAATGACACAAAGATACACAGAGAGATAGGTAGACAGATAAAAGAATGCATGAATGAATGGATGCATGGAAGGATGAATACATACATACATACCTACATTCAAACGTACTTACATAAAGAATGCAGCAGCCCAGTTCAAGAAAGACATCTGCACCCCTAAATGTATGGCAGCACGATTCTCAATAACCAATCTACAATTATATAAGGAACATTAAGGATACTGGACTGCCCAGATCATCCAGTCGCCCCCGCAGACCCCATTACACTCACTGTTCACCAGCAGAGTAACATGCTACAGAATCACTGCTTGAATTCTCTGAACTATACTGCCTTCCCCATAGAATTCCCCCCCACATTATGTGAGCTCATCGTAATGCCCCCTTAGCAGCCTGCTCCCGTCCTTCACAACCAGCCTCCCTAGTCCCTTAACCTTTGCTACGTTGGTGATGGGGGGAGTGTACTCAACATGATGTTATCCACATAATTGTAGATTGATGACAAATAAATAAAAGAATAAATAGATGAATGAATGAATGAATGAATGAGAGAATGCCGCCGCCGCCAGTTTAAAAGCGACACGTGCATCCCTATGATTACCACAGCACTATTCTCAATAGCCAAGCTCAGTGTCCACCAGTAGATGAACATTGGAATATTATTCCGTCATATGAAAACAAATCCTACCATTGGCAGAAACATGGATGGTGTGAGAGTGCATCATACTCAGTGCAATAAGGCAGGCAGGTGGAGAAACACAAATATCAAATGATTTCACTCGCCTGTGCAGGAGAACCAAGAGACCTCCGAAGAAGAAAAACGGCACCAGAAGAGTGCACTAACAGTTACCAAAGGGAAAGGGATGGAGGTGCACAGGTGGGAACGGAGCAGTAAGTCAGGGGGAGCGGGGGACAATGTGCACATTACCTTTGGCATGCATAAAGTGGAAGGGGGGCATGGGGAGGGACGTACAATGCAGAGAAGACAACAAGGGATTCTACAGCATCTTACTATGCTCATGGACTGTGACTGCAATGAGGTATCTGGGGGCATTTCGTTGTGGGGGGCAGTTTAGTCAACCACATGTGACTCACGTCGATGTAGACTAATGATAAATAAATAAATAAATAACAGATATCTAAGTGAGTAATTGACTAACTAAATACATTCACACATCCATACATACAAAAATAACCACTAGAATACAGCAGCCCAGTTTAAAAAAGACCTCTGAACCCGTATGATTATCAAGCACTATCCATAACTGCAAAGGTAAGTGTCTATCAGAGGATGAACAGTGGAATATTATTCTGCCATATGAAGAAACCAATCCTACCATGTGCAACAACATGGAGGGAGGTAGCGGGTATCATGCTCAGCGAAATAAGCCACGCAGAGAAAGACAAGTGTCAACTGATTTTGCTCACCTGGGGACTACCGGAAAGAAGAAAGGGAGTGATAGAACAGGACAGTAGCACCCGCAGCGAACCCAAGAATGGACTCACGGTTACCAAAGGGAATGGGACTGAGGAGGACGGGTTAGGAGGGAGGGGAGAGAGGGAAAATGGGGCAGTACGAGTGGCACACAGGCTGCGGCCCGGCGGCGTGCTTAGGTAAGTCCGTATAACATAGCGATGATCAGCAGCACTTCTACGGCATATTCCTGGGCTGTTGGACAGCCACTCTTACGGGCTACGTGGTGGGGACTTGACAGTGGGGGTAGTCTAGGAACCATAATGTTGTTCATGTAACTGTGAAGTAGTGTCAACAAAATTAAAAGGAACACACAGTACCTTGGCTCTGGATTCCATTTACCCTGATGCTGTCAAGTTGGTCAGTGTCCACCTCACCGGAATCACACCTGCTCCTCTCAGCATACACATTATGTCTCTAGGACAGAGGCACCACTGTGACATCGTGGAATCTCCAGGCAACAGTGAGGCGCTCACAAACTTCACCCACGGGGAGGGGCACTGCCCATCCGTGGAGAGCTGCATCATCTTACCAAACATTAGAGTTACTTACCTACATATATATATGTATAATGATATCACTCATCATTACAGTCTCAGAATAAACAAAAAACTGAAGAACAAAACAGCAGCAGTCTCAGAAAACCCATGAATGGACTAAAAGTTAACAGAGGGAAAGAGACTGAGGTGAATGGGTGGGCAGAGAGGGATTAGGGAGGGGGGAAGTAAGGACACATTAGAATAAGAATATATAATGTGGGAGCGGGGGTCACAGGCAGGGCTGAAAAACCCAGAAAAGACAAGTAGGGCTTCTACAGTATCTTACTATGCTCATGGACTGTGACTGCAATGGGGTATCTCGGGCACGTGCGTGATGGGAGGAGTCTAGTAGACATCATGTTACTCATCTAATTGTGTATTAATGACACAAAGATACACAGAGAGATAGGTAGACAGATAAAAGAATGCATGAATGAATGGATGCATGGAAGGATGAATACATACATACATACATACATTCAAACGTACTTACATAAGGAATGCAGCAGCCCAGTTCAAGAAAGACATCTGCACCCCTAAATGTATGGCAGCACGATTCTCAATAACCAATCTACAATTATATAAGGAACATTACGGATACTGGACTACCCAGATCATCCAGTCGCCCCCGCAGACCCCATTACACTCACTGTTCACCAGCAGAGTAACATGCTACAGAATCACTGCTTGAATTCTCTGAACTATACTGCCTTCCCCATAGAATTCCCCCCCACATTATGTGAGCTCATCGTAATGCCCCCTTAGCAGCCTGCTCCCGTCCTTCACAACCAGCCTCCCTAGTCCCTTAACCTTTGCTACATTGGTGATGGGGGGAGTGTACTCAACATGATGTTATCCACATAATTGTAGATTGATGACAAATAAATAAAAGAATAAATAGATGAATGAATGAATGAATGAATGAGAGAATGCCGCCGTCAGTTTAAAAGCGACACGTGCATCCCTATGATTACCACAGCACTATTCTCAATAGAAAAGCTCAGTGAACACCAGTAGATGAACATTGTAATATTATTCCGTCATATGAAAACAAATCCTACCATTGGCAGAAACATGGATGGTGTGAGAGTGCATCATACTCAGTGCAATAAGGCAGGCAGGTGGAGAAACACAAATATCAAATGATTTCACTCGCCTGTGCAGGAGAAGCAAGAGACCTCCGAAGAAGAAAAACGGCACCAGAAGAGTGCACTAACAGTTACCAAAGGGAAAGGGATGGAGGTGCACAGGTGGGAACGGAGCAGTAAGTCAGGGGGAGCGGGGGACAATGTGCACATTACCTTTGGCATGCATAAAGTGGAAGGGGGGCATGGGGAGGGACGTACAATGCAGAGAAGACAACAAGGGATTCTACAGCATCTTACTATGCTCATGGACCGTGACTGCAATGAGGTATCTGGGGGCATTTCGTTGTGGGGGGCAGTTTAGTCAACCACATGTGACTCACGTCGATGTAGACTAATGATAAATAAATAAATAAATAACAGATATCTAAGTGAGTAATTGACTAACTAAATACATTCACACATCCATACATACAAAAATAACCACTAGAATACAGCAGCCCAGTTTAAAAAAGACCTCTGAACCCGTATGATTATCAAGCACTATCCATAACTGCAAAGGTAAGTGTCTATCAGAGGATGAACAGTGGAATATTATTCTGCCATATGAAGAAACCAATCCTACCATGTGCAACAACATGGAGGGAGGTAGCGGGTATCATGCTCAGCGAAATAAGCCACGCAGAGAAAGACAAGTGTCAACTGATTTCGCTCACCTGGGGACTACCGGAAATAAGAAAGGGAGTGATAGAACAGGACAGTAGCACCCGCAGCGAACCCAAGAATGGACTCACGGTTACCAAAGGGAATGGGACTGAGGAGGACGGGTTAGGAGGGAGGGGAGAGAGGGAAAATGGGGCAGTACGAGTGGCACACAGGCTGCGGCCCGGCGGCGTGCTTAGGGAAGTCCGTATAACATAGCGATGATCAGCAGCACTTCTACGGCATATTCCTGGGCTGTTGGACAGCCACTCTTATGGGCTACGTGGTGGGGACTTGACAGTGGGGGTAGTCTAGGAACCATAATGTTGTTCATGTAACTGTGAAGTAGTGTCAACAAAATTAAAAGGAACACACAGTACCTTGGCTCTGGATTCCATTTACCCTGATGCTGTCAAGTTGGTCAGTGTCCACCTCACCCGAATCACACCTGCTCCTCTCAGCATACACATTATGTCTCTAGGACAGAGGCACCACTGTGACATCGTGGAATCTCCAGGCAACAGTGCTGCCCTTACAAACTTCACCCACGGGGAGGGGCACTGCCCAGCCGTGGAGAGCTGCATCATCTTACCAAACATTAGAGTTACTTACCTACATATATATATATATATATATATATATGTATAATGATATCACTCATCATTACAGTATCAGGACAAACAAAACACTGAAGAACAAAACAGCAGCAGTCTCAGAAAACCCATGAATGGACTAAAAGTTAACACAGGGAAAGAGACTGAGGTGAATGGGTGGGCATGGAGGGATTAGGGAGGGGGGAAGTAAGGACACATTAGAATAAGAATATATAATGTGGGAGCGGGGGTCACAGGCAGGGCTGCAAAACACAGAAAAGACAAGTAGGGCTTCTACAGTATCTTACTATGCTCATGGACTGTGACTGCAATGGGGTATCTCGGGGCACGTGCGTGATGGGAGGAGTCTAGTAAACATCATGTTACTCATCTAATTGTGTATTAATGACACAAAGATACACAGAGAGATAGGTAGACAGATAAAAGAATGCATGAATGAATGGATGCATGGAAGGATGAATACATACATACATACATACATTCAAACATACATACATAAAGAATGCAGCAGCCCAGTTCAAGAAAGACATCTGCACCCCTAAATGTATGGCAGCACGATTCTCAATAACCAATCTACAATTATATAAGGAACATTAAGGATACTGGACTGCCCAGATCATCCAGTCGCCCCCGCAGACCCCATTACACTCACTGTTCACCAGCAGAGTAACATGCTACAGAATCACTGCTTGAATTCTCTGAACTATACTGCCTTCCCCATAGAATTCCCCCCCACATTATGTGAGCTCATCGTAATGCCCCCTTAGCAGCCTGCTCCCGTCCTTCACAACCAGCCTCCCTAGTCCCTTAACCTTTGCTATGTTGGTGATGGGGGGAGTGTACTCAACATGATGTTATCCACATAATTGTAGATTGATGACAAATAAATAAAAGAATAAATAGATGAATGAATGAATGAATGAATGAGAGAATGCCGCCGCCGCCAGTTTAAAAGCGACACGTGCATCCCTATGATTACCACAGCACTATTCTCAATAGCCAAGCTCAGTGTCCACCAGTAGATGAACATTGGAATATTATTCCGTCATATGAAAACAAATCCTACTATTGGAAGAAACATGGATGGTGTGAGAGTGCATCATACTCAGTGCAATAAGGCAGGCAGGTGGAGAAACACAAATATCAAATGATTTCACTCGCCTGTGCAGGAGAACCAAGAGACCTCCGAAGAAGAAAAACGGCACCAGAAGAGTGCACTAACAGTTACCAAAGGGAAAGGGATGGAGGTGCACAGGTGGGAACGGAGCAGTAAGTCAGGGGGAGCGGGGGACAATGTGCACATTACCTTTGGCATGCATAAAGTGGAAGGGGGGCATGGGGAGGGACGTACAATGCAGAGAAGACAACAAGGGATTCTACAGCATCTTACTATGCTCATGGACCGTGACTGCAATGAGGTATCTGGGGGCATTTCGTTGTGGGGGGCATTTTAGTCTACCACATGTGAAACACGTCGATGTAGACTAATGATAAATAAATAAATAAATAACAGATATCTAAGTGAGTAATTGACTAACTAAATACATTCACACATCCATACATACAAAAATAACCACTAGAATACAGCAGCCCAGTTTAAAAAAGACCTCTGAACCCGTATGATTATCAAGCACTATCCATAACTGCAAAGGTAAGTGTCTATCAGAGGATGAACAGTGGAATATTATTCTGCCATATGAAGAAACCAATCCTACCATGTGCAACAACATGGAGGGAGGTAGCGGGTATCATGCTCAGCGAAATAAGCCACGCAGAGAAAGACAAGTGTCAACTGATTTCGCTCACCTGGGGACTACCGGAAATAAGAAAGGGAGTGATAGAACAGGACAGTAGCACCCGCAGCGAACCCAAGAATGGACTCACGGTTACCAAAGGGAATGGGACTGAGGAGGACGGGTTAGGAGGGAGGGGAGAGAGGGAAAATGGGGCAGTACGAGTGGCACACAGGCTGCGGCCCGGCGGCGTGCTTAGGGAAGTCCGTATAACATAGCGATGATCAGCAGCACTTCTACGGCATATTCCTGGGCTGTTGGACAGCCACTCTTACGGGCTACGTGGTGGGGACTTGACAGTGGGGGTAGTCTAGGAACCATAATGTTGCTCATGTAACTGTGAAGTAGTGTCAACAAAATTAAAAGGAACACACAGTACCTTGGCTCTGGATTCCATTTACCCTGATGCTGTCAAGTTGATCAGTGTCCACCTCAAAGGAATCACACCTGCTCCTCTCAGCATACACATTATGTCTCTAGGACAGAGGAACCACTGTGACATCGTGGAATCTCCAGGCAACAGTGATGCGCTCACAAACTTCACCCACGGGGAGGGGCACTGCCCAGCCGTGGAGAGCTGCATCATCTTACCAAACATTAGAGTTACTTACCTACATATATATATGTATAATGATATCACTCATCATTACAGTCTCAGAACAAACAAAAAACTGAAGAACAAAACAGCAGCAGTCTCAGAAAACCCATGAATGGACTAAAAGTTAACAGAGGGAAAGAGACTGAGGTGAATGGGTGGGCATGGAGGGATTAGGGAGGGGGGAAGTAAGGACACATTAGAATAAGAATATATAATGTGGGAGCGGGGGTCACAGGCAGGGCTGCAAAACACAGAAAAGACAAGTAGGGCTTCTACAGTATCTTACTATGCTCATGGACTGTGACTGCAATGGGGTATCTCGGGCACGTGCGTGATGGGAGGAGTCTAGTAGACATCATGTTACTCATCTAATTGTGTATTAATGACACAAAGATACACAGAGAGATAGGTAGACAGATAAAAGAATGCATGAATGAATGGATGCATGGAAGGATGAATACATACATACATACATACATTCAAACGTACTTACATAAGGAATGCAGCAGCCCAGTTCAAGAAAGACATCTGCACCCCTAAATGTATGGCAGCACGATTCTCAATAACCAATCTACAATTATATAAGGAACATTACGGATACTGGACTGCCCAGATCATCCAGTCGCCCCCGCAGACCCCATTACACTCACTGTTCACCAGCAGAGTAACATGCTACAGAATCACTGCTTGAATTCTCTGAACTATACTGCCTTCCCCATAGAATTCCCCCCCACATTATGTGAGCTCATCGTAATGCCCCCTTAGCAGCCTGCTCCCGTCCTTCACAACCAGCCTCCCTAGTCCCTTAACCTTTGCTACGTTGGTGATGGGGGGAGTGTACTCAACATGATGTTATCCACATAATTGTAGATTGATGACAAATAAATAAAAGAATAAATAGATGAATGAATGAATGAATGAATGAGAGAATGCCGCCGTCAGTTTAAAAGCGACACGTGCATCCCTATGATTACCAGAGCACTATTCTCAATAGAAAAGCTCAGTGAACACCAGTAGATGAACATTGTAATATTATTCCGTCATATGAAAACAAATCCTACCATTGGCAGAAACATGGATGGTGTGAGAGTGCATCATACTCAGTGCAATAAGGCAGGCAGGTGGAGAAACACAAATATCAAATGATTTCACTCGCCTGTGCAGGAGAAGCAAGAGACCTCCGAAGAAGAAAAACGGCACCAGAAGAATGCACTAACAGTTACCAAAGGGAAAGGGATGGAGGTGCACAGGTGGGAACGGAGCAGTAAGTCAGGGGGAGCGGGGGACAATGTGCACATTACCTTTGGCATGCATAAAGTGGAAGGGGGGCATGGGGAGGGACGTACAATGCAGAGAAGACAACAAGGGATTCTACAGCATCTTACTATGCTCATGGACCGTGACTGCAATGAGGTATCTGGGGGCATTTCGTTGTGGGGGGCAGTTTAGTCAACCACATGTGACTCACGTCGATGTAGACTAATGATAAATAAATAAATAAATAACAGATATCTAAGTGAGTAATTGACTAACTAAATACATTCACACATCCATACATACAAAAATAACCACTAGAATACAGCAGCCCAGTTTAAAAAAGACCTCTGAACCCGTATGATTATCAAGCACTATCCATAACTGCAAAGGTAAGTGTCTATCAGAGGATGAACAGTGGAATATTATTCTGCCATATGAAGAAACCAATCCTACCATGTGCAACAACATGGAGGGAGGTAGCGGGTATCATGCTCAGCGAAATAAGCCACGCAGAGAAAGACAAGTGTCAACTGATTTCGCTCACCTGGGGACTACCGGAAATAAGAAAGGGAGTGATAGAACAGGACAGTAGCACCCGCAGCGAACCCAAGAATGGACTCACGGTTACCAAAGGGAATGGGACTGAGGAGGACGGGTTAGGAGGGAGGGGAGAGAGGGAAAATGGGGCAGTACGAGTGGCACACAGGCTGCGGCCCGGCGGCGTGCTTAGGGAAGTCCGTATAACATAGCGATGATCAGCAGCACTTCTACGGCATATTCCTGGGCTGTTGGACAGCCACTCTTACGGGCTACGTGGTGGGGACTTGACAGTGGGGGTAGTCTAGGAACCATAATGTTGTTCATGTAACTGTGAAGTAGTGTCAACAAAATTAAAAGGAACACACAGTACCTTGGCTCTGGATTCCATTTACCCTGATGCTGTCAAGTTGGTCAGTGTCCACCTCACCGGAATCACACCTGCTCCTCTCAGCATACACATTATGTCTCTAGGACAGAGGAACCACTGTGACATCGTGGAATCTCCAGGCAACAGTGAGGCGCTCACAAACTTCACCCACGGGGAGGGGCACTGCCCAGCCGTGGAGAGCTGCATCATCTTACCAAACATTAGAGTTACTTACCTACATATATATATATATATATATATATATATATATATATATATATATATGTATGTATAATGATATCACTCATCATTACAGTCTCAGAACAAACAAAAAACTGAAGAACAAAACAGCAGCAGTCTCAGAAAACCCATGAATGGACTAAAAGTTAACAGAGGGAAAGAGACTGAGGTGAATGGGTGGGCAGGGAGGGATTAGGGAGGGGGGAAGTAAGGACACATTAGAATAAGAATATATAATGTGGGAGCGGGGGTCACAGGCAGGGCTGCAAAACACAGAAAAGACAAGTAGGGCTTCTACAGTATCTTACTATGCTCATGGACTGTGACTGCAATGGGGTATCTCGGGCACGTGCGTGATGGGAGGAGTCTAGTAGACATCATGTTACTCATCTAATTGTGTATTAATGACACAAAGATACACAGAGAGATAGGTAGACAGATAAAAGAATGCATGAATGAATGGATGCATGGAAGGATGAATACATACATACATACATACATTCAAACATACATACATAAAGAATGCAGCAGCCCAGTTCAAGAAAGACATCTGCACCCCTAAATGTATGGCAGCACGATTCTCAATAACCAATCTACAATTATATAAGGAACATTAAGGATACTGGACTGCCCAGATCATCCAGTCGCCCCCGCAGACCCCATTACACTCACTGTTCACCAGCAGAGTAACATGCTACAGAATCACTGCTTGAATTCTCTGAACTATACTGCCTTCCCCATAGAATTCCCCCCCACATTATGTGAGCTCATCGTAATGCCCCCTTAGCAGCCTGCTCCCGTCCTTCACAACCAGCCTCCCTAGTCCCTTAACCTTTGCTATGTTGGTGATGGGGGGAGTGTACTCAACATGATGTTATCCACATAATTGTAGATTGATGACAAATAAATAAAAGAATAAATAGATGAATGAATGAATGAATGAATGAGAGAATGCCGCCGCCGCCAGTTTAAAAGCGACACGTGCATCCCTATGATTACCACAGCACTATTCTCAATAGCCAAGCTCAGTGTCCACCAGTAGATGAACATTGGAATATTATTCCGTCATATGAAAACAAATCCTACTATTGGAAGAAACATGGATGGTGTGAGAGTGCATCATACTCAGTGCAATAAGGCAGGCAGGTGGAGAAACACAAATATCAAATGATTTCACTCGCCTGTGCAGGAGAACCAAGAGACCTCCGAAGAAGAAAAACGGCACCAGAAGAGTGCACTAACAGTTACCAAAGGGAAAGGGATGGAGGTGCACAGGTGGGAACGGAGCAGTAAGTCAGGGGGAGCGGGGGACAATGTGCACATTACCTTTGGCATGCATAAAGTGGAAGGGGGGCATGGGGAGGGACGTACAATGCAGAGAAGACAACAAGGGATTCTACAGCATCTTACTATGCTCATGGACCGTGACTGCAATGAGGTATCTGGGGGCATTTCGTTGTGGGGGGCATTTTAGTCTACCACATGTGAAACACGTCGATGTAGACTAATGATAAATAAATAAATAAATAACAGATATCTAAGTGAGTAATTGACTAACTAAATACATTCACACATCCATACATACAAAAATAACCACTAGAATACAGCAGCCCAGTTTAAAAAAGACCTCTGAACCCGTATGATTATCAAGCACTATCCATAACTGCAAAGGTAAGTGTCTATCAGAGGATGAACAGTGGAATATTATTCTGCCATATGAAGAAACCAATCCTACCATGTGCAACAACATGGAGGGAGGTAGCGGGTATCATGCTCAGCGAAATAAGCCACGCAGAGAAAGACAAGTGTCAACTGATTTCGCTCACCTGGGGACTACCGGAAAGAAGAAAGGGAGTGATAGAACAGGACAGTAGCACCCGCAGCGAACCCAAGAATGGACTCACGGTTACCAAAGGGAATGGGACTGAGGAGGACGGGTTAGGAGGGAGGGGAGAGAGGGAAAATGGGGCAGTACGAGTGGCACACAGGCTGCGGCCCGGCGGCGTGCTTAGGGAAGTCCGTATAACATAGCGATGATCAGCAGCACTTCTACGGCATATTCCTGGGCTGTTGGACAGCCACTCTTACGGGCTACGTGGTGGGGACTTGACAGTGGGGGTACTCTAGGAACCATAATGTTGTTCATGTAACTGTGAAGTAGTGTCAACAAAATTAAAAGGAACACACAGTACCTTGGCTCTGGATTCCATTTACCCTGATGCTGTCAAGTTGGTCAGTGTCCACCTCACCGGAATCACACCTGCTCCTCTCAGCATACACATTATGTCTCTAGGACAGAGGAACCACTGTGACATCGTGGAATCTCCAGGCAACAGTGAGGCGCTCACAAACTTCACCCACGGGGAGGGGCACTGCCCAGCCGTGGAGAGCTGCATCATCTTACCAAACATTAGAGTTACTTACCTACATATATATATATATATATATATATATATATATATGTATGTATAATGATATCACTCATCATTACAGTCTCAGAACAAACAAAAAACTGAAGAACAAAACAGCAGCAGTCTCAGAAAACCCATGAATGGACTAAAAGTTAACAGAGGGAAAGAGACTGAGGTGAATGGGTGGGCAGGGAGGGATTAGGGAGGGGGGAAGTAAGGACACATTAGAATAAGAATATATAATGTGGGAGCGGGGGTCACAGGCAGGGCTGCAAAACACAGAAAAGACAAGTAGGGCTTCTACAGTATCTTACTATGCTCATGGACTGTGACTGCAATGGGGTATCTCGGGGCACGTGAGTGATGGGAGGAGTCTAGTAGACATCATGTTACTCATCTAATTGTGTATTAATGACACAAAGATACACAGAGAGATAGGTAGACAGATAAAAGAATGCATGAATGAATGGATGCATGGAAGGATGAATACATACATACATACATACATTCAAACATACATACATAAAGAATGCAGCAGCCCAGTTCAAGAAAGACATCTGCACCCCTAAATGTATGGCAGCACGATTCTCAATAACCAATCTACAATTATATAAGGAACATTAAGGATACTGGACTGCCCATATCATCCAGTCGCCCCCGCAGACCCCATTACACTCACTGTTCACCAGCAGAGTAACATGCTACAGAATCACTGCTTGAATTCTCTGAACTATACTGCCTTCCCCATAGAATTCCCCCCCACATTATGTGAGCTCATCGTAATGCCCCCTTAGCAGCCTGCTCCCGTCCTTCACAACCAGCCTCCCTAGTCCCTTAACCTTTGCTACGTTGGTGATGCGGGGAGTGTACTCAACATGATGTTATCCACATAATTGTAGATTGATGACAAATAAATAAAAGAATAAATAGATGAATGAATGAATGAATGAGAGAATGCCGCCGTCAGTTTAAAAGCGACACGTGCATCCCTATGATTACCACAGCACTATTCTCAATAGAAAAGCTCAGTGTCCACCAGTAGATGAACATTGGAATATTATTCCATGATATGAAAACAAATCCTACCATTGGCAGAAACATGGATGGTGTGAGAGTGCATCATACTCAGTGCAATAAGGCAGGCAGGTGGAGAAACACAAATATCAAATGATTTCACTCGCCTGTGCAGGAGAACCAAGAGACCTCCGAAGAAGAAAAACGGCACCAGAAGAGTGCACTAACAGTTACCAAAGGGAAAGGGATGGAGGTGCACAGGTGGGAACGGAGCAGTAAGTCAGGGGGAGCGGGGGACAATGTGCACATTACCTTTGGCATGCATAAAGTGGAAGGGGGGCATGGGGAGGGACGTACAATGCAGAGAAGACAACAAGGGATTCTACAGCATCTTACTATGCTCATGGACCGTGACTGCAATGAGGTATCTGGGGGCATTTCGTTGTGGGGGGCAGTTTAGTCAACCACATGTGACTCACGTCGATGTAGACTAATGATAAATAAATAAATAAATAACAGATATCTAAGTGAGTAATTGACTAACTAAATACATTCACACATCCATACATACAAAAATAACCACTAGAATACAGCAGCCCAGTTTAAAAAAGACCTCTGAACCCGTATGATTATCAAGCACTATCCATAACTGCAAAGGTAAGTGTCTATCAGAGGATGAACAGTGGAATATTATTCTGCCATATGAAGAAACCAATCCTACCATGTGCAACAACATGGAGGGAGGTAGCGGGTATCATGCTCAGCGAAATAAGCCACGCAGAGAAAGACAAGTGTCAACTGATTTCGCTCACCTGGGGACTACCGGAAAGAAGAAAGGGAGTGATAGAACAGGACAGTAGCACCCGCAGCGAACCCAAGAATGGACTCACGGTTACCAAAGGGAATGGGACTGAGGAGGACGGGTTAGGAGGGAGGGGAGAGAGGGAAAATGGGGCAGTACGAGTGGCACACAGGCTGCGGCCCGGCGGCGTGCTTAGGTAAGTCCGTATAACATAGCGATGATCAGCAGCACTTCTACGGCATATTCCTGGGCTGTAGGACAGCCACTCTTACGGGCTACGTGGTGGGGACTTGTCAGTGGGGGTAGTCTAGGAACCATAATGTTGTTCATGTAACTGTGAAGTAGTGTCAACAAAATTAAAAGGAACACACAGTACCTTGGCTCTGGATTCCATTTACCCTGATGCTGTCAAGTTGGTCAGTGTCCACCTCACCGGAATCACACCTGCTCCTCTCAGCATACACATTATGTCTCTAGGACAGAGGCACCACTGTGACATCGTGGAATCTCCAGGCAACAGTGATGCGCTCACAAACTTCACCCACGGGGAGGGGCACTGCCCACCCGTGGAGAGCTGCATCAACTTACCAAACATGAGAGTTACTTACCTACATATATATATAAATATATATATATATATGTATAATGATATCACTCATCATTACAGTCTCAGAACAAACAAAAAACTGAAGAACAAAACAGCAGCAGTCTCAGAAAACCCATGAATGGACTAAAAGTTAACAGAGGGAAAGAAACTGAGGTGAATGGGTGGGCATGGAGGGATTAGGGAGGGGGGAAGTAAGGACACATTAGAATAAGAATATATAATGTGGGAGCGGGGGTCACAGGCAGGGCTGCAAAACACAGAAAAGACAAGTAGGGCTTCTACAGTATCTTACTATGCTCATGGACTGTGACTGCAATGGGGTATCTCGGGGCACGTGCGTGATGGGAGGAGTCTAGTAGACATCATGTTACTCATCTAATTGTGTAGTAATGACACAAAGATACACAGAGAGATAGGTAGACAGATAAAAGAATGCATGAATGAATGGATGCATGGAAGGATGAATACATACATACATACATACATTCAAACGTACATACATAAAGAATGCAGCAGCCCAGTTCAAGAAAGACATCTGCACCCCTAAATGTATGGCAGCACGATTCTCAATAACCAATCTACAATTATATAAGGAACATTAAGGATACTGGACTGCCCAGATCATCCAGTCGCCCCCGCAGACCCCATTACACTCACTGTTCACCAGCAGAGTAACATGCTACAGAATCACTGCTTGAATTCTCTGAACTATACTGCCTTCCCCATAGAATTCCCCCCCACATTATGTGAGCTCATCGTAATGCCCCCTTAGCAGCCTGCTCCTGTCCTTCACAACCAGCCTCCCTAGTCCCTTAACCTTTGCTACGTTGGTGATGGGGGGAGTGTACTCAACATGATGTTATCCACATAATTGTAGATTGATGACAAATAAATAAAAGAATAAATAGATGAATGAATGAATGAATGAGAGAATGCCGCCGCGAGTTTAAAAGCGACACGTGCATCCCTATGATTACCACAGCACTATTCTCAATAGCCAAGCTCAGTGTCCACCAGTAGATGAACATTGGAATATTATTCCGTCATATGAAAACAAATCCTACCATTGGAAGAAACATGGATGGTGTGAGAGTGCATCATACTCAGTGCAATAAGGCAGGCAGGTGGAGAAACACAAATATCAAATGATTTCACTCGCCTGTGCAGGAGAACCAAGAGACCTCCGAAGAAGAAAAACGGCACCAGAAGAGTGCACTAACAGTTACCAAAGGGAAAGGGATGGAGGTGCACAGGTGGGAACGGAGCAGTAAGTCAGGGGGAGCGGGGGACAATGTGCACATTACCTTTGGCATGCATAAAGTGGAAGGGGGGCATGGGGAGGGACGTACAATGCAGAGAAGACAACAAGGGATTCTACAGCATCTTACTATGCTCATGGACTGTGACTGCAATGAGGTATCTGGGGGCATTTCGTTGTGGGGGGCAGTTTAGTCAACCACATGTGACTCACGTCGATGTAGACTAATGATAAATAAATAAATAAATAACAGATATCTAAGTGAGTAATTGACTAACTAAATACATTCACACATCCATACATACAAAAATAACCACTAGAATACAGCAGCCCAGTTTAAAAAAGACCTCTGAACCCGTATGATTATCAAGCACTATCCATAACTGCAAAGGTAAGTGTCTATCAGAGGATGAACAGTGGAATATTATTCTGCCATATGAAGAAACCAATCCTACCATGTGCAACAACATGGAGGGAGGTAGCGGCTATCATGCTCAGCGAAATAAGCCACGCAGAGAAAGACAAGTGTCAACTGATTTCGCTCACCTGGGGACTACCGGAAATAAGAAAGGGAGTGATAGAACAGGACAGTAGCACCCGCAGCGAACCCAAGAATGGACTCACGGTTACCAAAGGGAATGGGACTGAGGAGGACGGGTTAGGAGGGAGGGGAGAGAGGGAAAATGGGGCAGTACGAGTGGCACACAGGCTGCGGCCCGGCGGCGTGCTTAGGTAAGTCCGTATAACATAGCGATGATCAGCAGCACTTCTACGGCATATTCCTGGGCTGTAGGACAGCCACTCTTACGGGCTACGTGGTGGGGACTTGTCAGTGGGGGTAGTCTAGGAACCATAATGTTGTTCATGTAACTGTGAAGTAGTGTCAACAAAATTAAAAGGAACACACAGTACCTTGGCTCTGGATTCCATTTACCCTGATGCTGTCAAGTTGGTCAGTGTCCACCTCACCGGAATCACACCTGCTCCTCTCAGCATACACATTATGTCTCTAGGACAGAGGCACCACTGTGACATCGTGTAATCTCCAGGCAACAGTGATGCGCTCACAAACTTCACCCACGGGGAGGGGCACTGCCCAGCCGTGGAGAGCTGCATCATCTTACCAAACATTAGAGTTACTTACCTACATTTATATATATATATATATATTATATATATATATATATATATGTATAATGATATCACTCATCATTACAGTCTCAGAACAAACAAAAAACTGAAGAACAAAACAGCAGCAGTCTCAGAAAACCCATTAATGGACTAAAAGTTAACAGAGGGAAAGAGACTGAGGTGAATGGGTGGGCATGGAGGGATTAGGGAGGGGGGAAGTAAGGACACATTAGAATAAGAATATATAATGTGGGAGCGGGGGTCACAGGCAGGGCTGCAAAACCCAGAAAAGACAAGTAGGGCTTCTACAGTATCTTACTATGCTCATGGACTGTGACTGCAATGGGGTATCTCGGGGCACGTGCGTGATGGGAGGAGTCTAGTAGACATCATGTTACTCATCTAATTGTGTATTAATGACACAAAGATACACAGAGAGATAGGTAGACAGATAAAAGAATGCATGAATGAATGGATGCATGGAAGGATGAATACATACATACATACCTACATTCAAACGTACTTACATAAAGAATGCAGCAGCCCAGTTCAAGAAAGACATCTGTACCCCTAAATGTATGGCAGCACGATTCTCAATAACCAATCTACAATTATATAAGGAACATTAAGGATACTGGACTGCCCAGATCATCCAGTCGCCCCCGCAGTCCCCATTACACTCACTGTTCACCAGCAGAGTAACATGCTACAGAATCACTGCTTGAATTCTCTGAACTATACTGCCTTCCCCATAGAATTCCCCCCCACATTATGTGAGCTCATCGTAATGCCCCCTTAGCAGCCTGCTCCCGTCCTTCACAACCAGCCTCCCTAGTCCCTTAACCTTTGCTACGTTGGTGATGGGGGGAGTGTACTCAACATGATGTTATCCACATAATTGTAGATTGATGACAAATAAATAAAAGAATAAATAGATGAATGAATGAATGAATGAATGAGAGAATGCCGCCGCCGCCAGTTTAAAAGCGACACGTGCATCCCTATGATTACCACAGCACTATTCTCAATAGCCAAGCTCAGTGTCCACCAGTAGATGAACATTGGAATATTATTCCGTCATATGAAAACAAATCCTACCATTGGCAGAAACATGGATGGTGTGAGAGTGCATCATACTCAGTGCAATAAGGCAGGCAGGTGGAGAAACACAAATATCAAATGATTTCACTCGCCTGTGCAGGAGAACCAAGAGACCTCCGAAGAAGAAAAACGGCACCAGAAGAGTGCACTAACAGTTACCAAAGGGAAAGGGATGGAGGTGCACAGGTGGGAACGGAGCAGTAAGTCAGGGGGAGCGGGGGACAATGTGCACATTACCTTTGGCATGCATAAAGTGGAAGGGGGGCATGGGGAGGGACGTACAATGCAGAGAAGACAACAAGGGATTCTACAGCATCTTACTATGCTCATGGACTGTGACTGCAATGAGGTATCTGGGGGCATTTCGTTGTGGGGGGCAGTTTAGTCAACCACATGTGACTCACGTCGATGTAGACTAATGATAAATAAATAAATAAATAACAGATATCTAAGTGAGTAATTGACTAACTAAATACATTCACACATCCATACATACAAAAATAACCACTAGAATACAGCAGCCCAGTTTAAAAAAGACCTCTGAACCCGTATGATTATCAAGCACTATCCATAACTGCAAAGGTAAGTGTCTATCAGAGGATGAACAGTGGAATATTATTCTGCCATATGAAGAAACCAATCCTACCATGTGCAACAACATGGAGGGAGGTAGCGGGTATCATGCTCAGCGAAATAAGCCACGCAGAGAAAGACAAGTGTCAACTGATTTCGCTCACCTGGGGACTACCGGAAAGAAGAAAGGGAGTGATAGAACAGGACAGTAGCACCCGCAGCGAACCCAAGAATGGACTCACGGTTACCAAAGGGAATGGGACTGAGGAGGACGGGTTAGGAGGGAGGGGAGAGAGGGAAAATGGGGCAGTACGAGTGGCACACAGGCTGCGGCCCGGCGGCGTGCTTAGGGAAGTCCGTATAACATAGCGATGATCAGCAGCACTTCTACGGCATATTCCTGGGCTGTTGGACAGCCACTCTTACGGGCTACGTGGTGGGGACTTGACAGTGGGGGTAGTCTAGGAACCATAATGTTGTTCATGTAACTGTGAAGTAGTGTCAACAAAATTAAAAGGAACACACAGTACCTTGGCTCTGGATTCCATTTACCCTGATGCTGTCAAGTTGGTCAGTGTCCACCTCACCGGAATCACACCTGCTCCTCTCAGCATACACATTATGTCTCTAGGACAGAGGCACCACTGTGACATCGTGGAATCTCCAGGCAACAGTGAGGCGCTCACAAACTTCACCCACGGGGAGGGGCACTGCCCATCCGTGGAGAGCTGAATCATCTTACCAAACATTAGAGTTACTTACCTACATATATATATGTATAATGATATCACTCATCATTACAGTCTCAGAATAAACAAAAAACTGAAGAACAAAACAGCAGCAGTCTCAGAAAACCCATGAATGGACTAAAAGTTAACAGAGGGAAAGAGACTGAGGTGAATGGGTGGGCAGAGAGGGATTAGGGAGGGGGGAAGTAAGGACACATTAGAATAAGAATATATAATGTGGGAGCGGGGGTCACAGGCAGGGCTGCAAAACCCAGAAAAGACAAGTAGGGCTTCTACAGTATCTTACTATGCTCATGGACTGTGACTGCAATGGGGTATCTCGGGCACGTGCGTGATGGGAGGAGTCTAGTAGACATCATGTTACTCATCTAATTGTGTATTAATGACACAAAGATACACAGAGAGATAGGTAGACAGATAAAAGAATGCATGAATGAATGGATGCATGGAAGGATGAATACATACATACATACATACATTCAAACGTACTTACATAAGGAATGCAGCAGCCCAGTTCAAGAAAGACATCTGCACCCCTAAATGTATGGCAGCACGATTCTCAATAACCAATCTACAATTATATAAGGAACATTACGGATACTGGACTGCCCAGATCATCCAGTCGCCCCCGCAGACCCCATTACACTCACTGTTCACCAGCAGAGTAACATGCTACAGAATCACTGCTTGAATTCTCTGAACTATACTGCCTTCCCCATAGAATTCCCCCCCACATTATGTGAGCTCATCGTAATGCCCCCTTAGCAGCCTGCTCCCGTCCTTCACAACCAGCCTCCCTAGTCCCTTAACCTTTGCTACGTTGGTGATGGGGGGAGTGTACTCAACATGATGTTATCCACATAATTGTAGATTGATGACAAATAAATAAAAGAATAAATAGATGAATGAATGAATGAATGAATGAGAGAATGCCGCCGTCAGTTTAAAAGCGACACGTGCATCCCTATGATTACCAGAGCACTATTCTCAATAGAAAAGCTCAGTGAACACCAGTAGATGAACATTGTAATATTATTCCGTCATATGAAAACAAATCCTACCATTGGCAGAAACATGGATGGTGTGAGAGTGCATCATACTCAGTGCAATAAGGCAGGCAGGTGGAGAAACACAAATATCAAATGATTTCACTCGCCTGTGCAGGAGAAGCAAGAGACCTCCGAAGAAGAAAAACGGCACCAGAAGAGTGCACTAACAGTTACCAAAGGGAAAGGGATGGAGGTGCACAGGTGGGAACGGAGCAGTAAGTCAGGGGGAGCGGGGGACAATGTGCACATTACCTTTGGCATGCATAAAGTGGAAGGGGGGCATGGGGAGGGACGTACAATGCAGAGAAGACAACAAGGGATTCTACAGCATCTTACTATGCTCATGGACCGTGACTGCAATGAGGTATCTGGGGGCATTTCGTTGTGGGGGGCAGTTTAGTCAACCACATGTGACTCACGTCGATGTAGACTAATGATAAATAAATAAATAAATAACAGATATCTAAGTGAGTAATTGACTAACTAAATACATTCACACATCCATACATACAAAAATAACCACTAGAATACAGCAGCCCAGTTTAAAAAAGACCTCTGAACCCGTATGATTATCAAGCACTATCCATAACTGCAAAGGTAAGTGTCTATCAGAGGATGAACAGTGGAATATTATTCTGCCATATGAAGAAACCAATCCTACCATGTGCAACAACATGGAGGGAGGTAGCGGGTATCATGCTCAGCGAAATAAGCCACGCAGAGAAAGACAAGTGTCAACTGATTTCGCTCACCTGGGGACTACCGGAAATAAGAAAGGGAGTGATAGAACAGGACAGTAGCACCCGCAGCGAACCCAAGAATGGACTCACGGTTACCAAAGGGAATGGGACTGAGGAGGACGGGTTAGGAGGGAGGGGAGAGAGGGAAAATGGGGCAGTACGAGTGGCACACAGGCTGCGGCCCGGCGGCGTGCTTAGGGAAGTCCGTATAACATAGCGATGATCAGCAGCACTTCTACGGCATATTCCTGGGCTGTTGGACAGCCACTCTTACGGGCTACGTGGTGGGGACTTGACAGTGGGGGTAGTCTAGGAACCATAATGTTGTTCATGTAACTGTGAAGTAGTGTCAACAAAATTAAAAGGAACACACAGTACCTTGGCTCTGGATTCCATTTACCCTGATGCTGTCAAGTTGGTCAGTGTCCACCTCACCGGAATCACACCTGCTCCTCTCAGCATACACATTATGTCTCTAGGACAGAGGAACCACTGTGACATCGTGGAATCTCCAGGCAACAGTGAGGCGCTCACAAACTTCACCCACGGGGAGGGGCACTGCCCAGCCGTGGAGAGCTGCATCATCTTACCAAACATTAGAGTTACTTACCTACATATATATATATATATATATATATATATATATATATATATATATATATGTATGTATAATGATATCACTCATCATTACAGTCTCAGAACAAACAAAAAACTGAAGAACAAAACAGCAGCAGTCTCAGAAAACCCATGAATGGACTAAAAGTTAACAGAGGGAAAGAGACTGAGGTGAATGGGTGGGCAGGGAGGGATTAGGGAGGGGGGAAGTAAGGACACATTAGAATAAGAATATATAATGTGGGAGCGGGGGTCACAGGCAGGGCTGCAAAACACAGAAAAGACAAGTAGGGCTTCTACAGTATCTTACTATGCTCATGGACTGTGACTGCAATGGGGTATCTCGGGCACGTGCGTGATGGGAGGAGTCTAGTAGACATCATGTTACTCATCTAATTGTGTATTAATGACACAAAGATACACAGAGAGATAGGTAGACAGATAAAAGAATGCATGAATGAATGGATGCATGGAAGGATGAATACATACATACATACATACATTCAAACATACATACATAAAGAATGCAGCAGCCCAGTTCAAGAAAGACATCTGCACCCCTAAATGTATGGCAGCACGATTCTCAATAACCAATCTACAATTATATAAGGAACATTAAGGATACTGGACTGCCCAGATCATCCAGTCGCCCCCGCAGACCCCATTACACTCACTGTTCACCAGCAGAGTAACATGCTACAGAATCACTGCTTGAATTCTCTGAACTATACTGCCTTCCCCATAGAATTCCCCCCCACATTATGTGAGCTCATCGTAATGCCCCCTTAGCAGCCTGCTCCCGTCCTTCACAACCAGCCTCCCTAGTCCCTTAACCTTTGCTATGTTGGTGATGGGGGGAGTGTACTCAACATGATGTTATCCACATAATTGTAGATTGATGACAAATAAATAAAAGAATAAATAGATGAATGAATGAATGAATGAATGAGAGAATGCCGCCGCCGCCAGTTTAAAAGCGACACGTGCATCCCTATGATTACCACAGCACTATTCTCAATAGCCAAGCTCAGTGTCCACCAGTAGATGAACATTGGAATATTATTCCGTCATATGAAAACAAATCCTACTATTGGAAGAAACATGGATGGTGTGAGAGTGCATCATACTCAGTGCAATAAGGCAGGCAGGTGGAGAAACACAAATATCAAATGATTTCACTCGCCTTTGCAGGAGAACCAAGAGACCTCCGAAGAAGAAAAACGGCACCAGAAGAGTGCACTAACAGTTACCAAAGGGAAAGGGATGGAGGTGCACAGGTGGGAACGGAGCAGTAAGTCAGGGGGAGCGGGGGACAATGTGCACATTACCTTTGGCATGCATAAAGTGGAAGGGGGGCATGGGGAGGGACGTACAATGCAGAGAAGACAACAAGGGATTCTACAGCATCTTACTATGCTCATGGACCGTGACTGCAATGAGGTATCTGGGGGCATTTCGTTGTGGGGGGCATTTTAGTCTACCACATGTGAAACACGTCGATGTAGACTAATGATAAATAAATAAATAAATAACAGATATCTAAGTGAGTAATTGACTAACTAAATACATTCACACATCCATACATACAAAAATAACCACTAGAATACAGCAGCCCAGTTTAAAAAAGACCTCTGAACCCGTATGATTATCAAGCACTATCCATAACTGCAAAGGTAAGTGTCTATCAGAGGATGAACAGTGGAATATTATTCTGCCATATGAAGAAACCAATCCTACCATGTGCAACAACATGGAGGGAGGTAGCGGGTATCATGCTCAGCGAAATAAGCCACGCAGAGAAAGACAAGTGTCAACTGATTTCGCTCACCTGGTGACTACCGGAAAGAAGAAAGGGAGTGATAGAACAGGACAGTAGCACCCGCAGCGAACCCAAGAATGGACTCACGGTTACCAAAGGGAATGGGACTGAGGAGGACGGGTTAGGAGGGAGGGGAGAGAGGGAAAATGGGGCAGTACGAGTGGCACACAGGCTGCGGCCCGGCGGCGTGCTTAGGGAAGTCCGTATAACATAGCGATGATCAGCAGCACTTCTACGGCATATTCCTGGGCTGTTGGACAGCCACTCTTACGGGCTACGTGGTGGGGACTTGACAGTGGGGGTAGTCTAGGAACCATAATGTTGTTCATGTAACTGTGAAGTAGTGTCAACAAAATTAAAAGGAACACACAGTACCTTGGCTCTGGATTCCATTTACCCTGATGCTGTCAAGTTGGTCAGTGTCCACCTCACCGGAATCACACCTGCTCCTCTCAGCATACACATTATGTCTCTAGGACAGAGGAACCACTGTGACATCGTGGAATCTCCAGGCAACAGTGAGGCGCTCACAAACTTCACCCACGGGGAGGGGCACTGCCCAGCCGTGGAGAGCTGCATCATCTTACCAAACATTAGAGTTACTTACCTACATATATATATATATATATATATATATATATATATATATATGTATGTATAATGATATCACTCATCATTACAGTCTCAGAACAAACAAAAAACTGAAGAACAAAACAGCAGCAGTCTCAGAAAACCCATGAATGGACTAAAAGTTAACAGAGGGAAAGAGACTGAGGTGAATGGGTGGGCAGGGAGGGATTAGGGAGGGGGGAAGTAAGGACACATTAGAATAAGAATATATAATGTGGGAGCGGGGGTCACAGGCAGGGCTGCAAAACACAGAAAAGACAAGTAGGGCTTCTACAGTATCTTACTATGCTCATGGACTGTGACTGCAATGGGGTATCTCGGGGCACGTGAGTGATGGGAGGAGTCTAGTAGACATCATGTTACTCATCTAATTGTGTATTAATGACACAAAGATACACAGAGAGATAGGTAGACAGATAAAAGAATGCATGAATGAATGGATGCATGGAAGGATGAATACATACATACATACATACATTCAAACATACATACATAAAGAATGCAGCAGCCCAGTTCAAGAAAGACATCTGCACCCCTAAATGTATGGCAGCACGATTCTCAATAACCAATCTACAATTATATAAGGAACATTAAGGATACTGGACTGCCCATATCATCCAGTCGCCCCCGCAGACCCCATTACACTCACTGTTCACCAGCAGAGTAACATGCTACAGAATCACTGCTTGAATTCTCTGAACTATACTGCCTTCCCCATAGAATTCCCCCCCACATTATGTGAGCTCATCGTAATGCCCCCTTAGCAGCCTGCTCCCGTCCTTCACAACCAGCCTCCCTAGTCCCTTAACCTTTGCTACGTTGGTGATGCGGGGAGTGTACTCAACATGATGTTATCCACATAATTGTAGATTGATGACAAATAAATAAAAGAATAAATAGATGAATGAATGAATGAATGAGAGAATGCCGCCGTCAGTTTAAAAGCGACACGTGCATCCCTATGATTACCACAGCACTATTCTCAATAGAAAAGCTCAGTGTCCACCAGTAGATGAACATTGGAATATTATTCCATCATATGAAAACAAATCCTACCATTGGCAGAAACATGGATGGTGTGAGAGTGCATCATACTCAGTGCAATAAGGCAGGCAGGTGGAGAAACACAAATATCAAATGATTTCACTCGCCTGTGCAGGAGAACCAAGAGACCTCCGAAGAAGAAAAACGGCACCAGAAGAGTGCACTAACAGTTACCAAAGGGAAAGGGATGGAGGTGCACAGGTGGGAACGGAGCAGTAAGTCAGGGGGAGCGGGGGACAATGTGCACATTACCTTTGGCATGCATAAAGTGGAAGGGGGGCATGGGGAGGGACGTACAACACAGAGAAGACAACAAGGGATTCTACAGCATCATACTATGCTCATGGACCGTAACTGCAATGAGGTATCTGGGGGCATTTCGTTGCGGGGGGCAGTTTAGTCAACCACATGTGACTCACGTCGATGTAGACTAATGATAAATAAATAAATAAATAACAGATATCTAAGTGAGTAATTGACTAACTAAATACATTCACACATCCATACATACAAAAATAACCACTAGAATACAGCAGCCCAGTTTAAAAAAGACCTCTGAACCCGTATGATTATCAAGCACTATCCATAACGGCAAAGGTAAGTGTCTATCAGAGGATGAACAGTGGAATATTATTCTGCCATATGAATAAACCAATCCTACCATGTGCAACAACATGGAGGGAGGTAGCGGGTATCATGCTCAGCGAAATAAGCCACGCAGAGAAAGACAAGTGTCAACTGATTTCGCTCAACTGGGGACTACCGGAAATAAGAAAGGGAGTGATAGAACAGGACAGTAGCACCCACAGCGAACCCAAGAATGGACTCACGGTTACCAAAGGGAATGGGACTGAGGAGGACGGGTTAGGAGGGAGGGGAGAGAGGGAAAATGGGGCAGTACGAGTGGCACACAGGCTGCGGCCCGGCGGCGTGCTTAGGTAAGTCCGTATAACATAGCGATGATCAGCAGCACTTCTACGGCATATTCCTGGGCTGTTGGACAGCCACTCTTACGGGCTACGTGGTGGGGACTTGACAGTGGGGGTAGTCTAGGAACCATAATGTTGTTCATGTAACTGTGAAGTAGTGTCAACAAAATTAAAAGGAACACACAGTACCTTGGCTCTGGATTCCATTTACCCTGATGCTGTCAAGTTGGTCAGTGTCCACCTCACCGGAATCACACCTGCTCCTCTCAGCATACACATTATGTCTCTAGGACAGAGGAACCACTGTGACATCGTGGAATCTCCAGGCAACAGTGAGGCGCTCACAAACTTCACCCACGGGGAGGGGTACTGCCCAGCCGTGGAGAGCTGCATCATCTTACCAAACATTAGAGTTACTTACCTACATATATATATATATATATATATATATATATATATATATATATATATATGTATAATGATATCACTCATCATTACAGTCTCAGAACAAACAAAAAACTGAAGAACAAAACAGCAGCAGTCTCAGAAAACCCATGAATGGACTAAAAGTTAACAGAGGGAAAGAGACTGAGGTGAATGGGTGGGCATGGAGGGATTAGGGAGGGGGGAAGTAAGGACACATTAGAATAAGAATATATAATGTGGGAGCGGGGGTCACAGGCAGGGCTGCAAAACACAGAAAAGACAAGTAGGGCTTCTACAGTATCTTACTATGCTCATGGACTGTGACTGCAATGGGGTATCTCGGGGCACGTGCGTGATGGGAGGAGTCTAGTAAACATCATGTTACTCATCTAATTGTGTAGTAATGACACAAAGATACACAGAGAGATAGGTAGACAGATAAAAGAATGCATGAATGAATGGATGCATGGAAGGATGAATACATACATACATACATACATTCAAACGTACATACATAAAGAATGCAGCAGCCCAGTTCAAGAAAGACATCTGCACCCCTAAATGTATGGCAGCACGATTCTCAATAACCAATCTACAATTATATAAGGAACATTAAGGATACTGGACTGCCCAGATCATCCAGTCGCCCCCGCAGACCCCATTACACTCACTGTTCACCAGCAGAGTAACATGCTACAGAATCACTGCTTGAATTCTCTGAACTATACTGCCTTCCCCATAGAATTCCCCCCCACATTATGTGAGCTCATCGTAATGCCCCCTTAGCAGCCTGCTCCCGTCCTTCACAACCAGCCTCCCTAGTCCCTTAACCTTTGCTACGTTGGTGATGGGGGGAGTGTACTCAACATGATGTTATCCACATAATTGTAGATTGATGACAAATAAATAAAAGAATAAATAGATGAATGAATGAATGAATGAATGAATGAATGAGAGAATGCCGCCGCCAGTTTAAAAGCGACACGTGCATCCCTATGATTACCACAGCACTATTCTCAATAGCCAAGCTCAGTGTCCACCAGTAGATGAACATTGGAATATTATTCCGTCATATGAAAACAAATCCTACCATTGGCAGAAACATGGATGGTGTGAGAGTGCATCATACTCAGTGCAATAAGGCAGGCAGGTGGAGAAACACAAATATCAAATGATTTCACTCGCCTGTGCAGGAGAACCAAGAGACCTCCGAAGAAGAAAAACGGCACCAGAAGAGTGCACTAACAGTTACCAAAGGGAAAGGGATGGAGGTGCACAGGTGGGAACGGAGCAGTAAGTCAGGGGGAGCGGGGGACAATGTGCACATTACCTTTGGCATGCAGAAAGTGGAAGGGGGGCATGGGGAGGGACGTACAATGCAGAGAAGACAACAAGGGATTCTACAGCATCTTACTATGCTCATGGACCGTGACTGCAATGAGGTATCTGGGGGCATTTCGTTGTGGGGGGCAGTTTAGTCAACCACATGTGACTCACGTCGATATAGACTAATGATAAATAAATAAATAAATAACAGTTATCTAAGTGAGTAATTGACTAACTAAATACATTCACACATCCATACATACAAAAATAACCACTAGAATACAGCAGCCCAGTTTAAAAAAGACCTCTGAACCCATATGATTATCAAGCACTATCCATAACTGCAAAGGTAAGTGTCTATCAGAGGATGAACAGTGGAATATTATTCTGCCATATGAATAAACCAATCCTACCATGTGCAACAACATGGAGGGAGGTAGCGGCTATCATGCTCAGCGAAATAAGCCACGCAGAGAAAGACAAGTGTCAACTGATTTCGCTCACCTGGGGACTACCAGAAAGAAGAAAGGGAGTGATAGAACAGGACAGTAGCACCCGCAGCGAACGCAAGAATGGACTCACGGTTACCAAAGGGAATGGGACTGAGGAGGACGGGTTAGGAGGGAGGGGAGAGAGGGAAAATGGGGCAGTACGAGTGGCACACAGGCTGCGGCCCGGCGGCGTGCTTAGGTAAGTCCGTATAACATAGCGATGATCAGCAGCACTTCTACGGCATATTCCTGGGCTGTAGGACAGCCACTCTTACGGGCTACGTGGTGGGGACTTGTCAGTGGGGGTAGTCTAGGAACCATAATGTTGTTCATGTAACTGTGAAGTAGTGTCAACAAAATTAAAAGGAACACACAGTACCTTGGCTCTGGATTCCATTTACCCTGATGCTGTCAAGTTGGTCAGTGTCCACCTCACCGGAATCACACCTGCTCCTCTCAGCATACACATTATGTCTCTAGGACAGAGGCACCACTGTGACATCGTGTAATCTCCAGGCAACAGTGAGGCGCTCACAAACTTCACCCACGGGGAGGGGCACTGCCCATCCGTGGAGAGCTGCATCATCTTACCAAACATTAGAGTTACTTACCTACATATATATATGTATAATGATATCACTCATCATTACAGTCTCAGAATAAACAAAAAACTGAAGAACAAAACAGCAGCAGTCTCAGAAAACCCATGAATGGACTAAAAGTTAACAGAGGGAAAGAGACTGAGGTGAATGGGTGGGCAGAGAGGGATTAGGGAGGGGGGAAGTAAGGACACATTAGAATAAGAATATATAATGTGGGAGCGGGGGTCACAGGCAGGGCTGCAAAACCCAGAAAAGACAAGTAGGGCTTCTACAGTATCTTACTATGCTCATGGACTGTGACTGCAATGGGGTATCTCGGGGCACGTGCGTGATGGGAGGAGTCTAGTAGACATCATGTTACTCATCTAATTGTGTATTAATGACACAAAGATACACAGAGAGATAGGTAGACAGATAAAAGAATGCATGAATGAATGGATGCATGGAAGGATGAATACATACATACATACCTACATTCAAACGTACTTACATAAAGAATGCAGCAGCCCAGTTCAAGAAAGACATCTGCACCCCTAAATGTATGGCAGCACGATTCTCAATAACCAATCTACAATTATATAAGGAACATTAAGGATACTGGACTGCCCAGATCATCCAGTCGCCCCCGCAGACCCCATTACACTCACTGTTCACCAGCAGAGTAACATGCTACAGAATCACTGCTTGAATTCTCTGAACTATACTGCCTTCCCCATAGAATTCCCCCCCACATTATGTGAGCTCATCGTAATGCCCCCTTAGCAGCCTGCTCCCGTCCTTCACAACCAGCCTCCCTAGTCCCTTAACCTTTGCTACGTTGGTGATGGGGGGAGTGTACTCAACATGATGTTATCCACATAATTGTAGATTGATGACAAATAAATAAAAGAATAAATAGATGAATGAATGAATGAATGAATGAGAGAATGCCGCCGCCGCCAGTTTAAAAGCGACACGTGCATCCCTATGATTACCACAGCACTATTCTCAATAGCCAAGCTCAGTGTCCACCAGTAGATGAACATTGGAATATTATTCCGTCATATGAAAACAAATCCTACCATTGGCAGAAACATGGATGGTGTGAGAGTGCATCATACTCAGTGCAATAAGGCAGGCAGGTGGAGAAACACAAATATCAAATGATTTCACTCGCCTGTGCAGGAGAACCAAGAGACCTCCGAAGAAGAAAAACGGCACCAGAAGAGTGCACTAACAGTTACCAAAGGGAAAGGGATGGAGGTGCACAGGTGGGAACGGAGCAGTAAGTCAGGGGGAGCGGGGGACAATGTGCACATTACCTTTGGCATGCATAAAGTGGAAGGGGGGCATGGGGAGGGACGTACAATGCAGAGAAGACAACAAGGGATTCTACAGCATCTTACTATGCTCATGGACCGTGACTGCAATGAGGTATCTGGGGGCATTTCGTTGTGGGGGGCATTTTAGTCTACCACATGTGAAACACGTCGATGTAGACTAATGATAAATAAATAAATAAATAACAGATATCTAAGTGAGTAATTGACTAACTAAATACATTCACACATCCATACATACAAAAATAACCACTAGAATACAGCAGCCCAGTTTAAAAAAGACCTCTGAACCCGTATGATTATCAAGCACTATCCATAACTGCAAAGGTAAGTGTCTATCAGAGGATGAACAGTGGAATATTATTCTGCCATATGAAGAAACCAATCCTACCATGTGCAACAACATGGAGGGAGGTAGCGGGTATCATGCTCAGCGAAATACGCCACGCAGAGAAAGACAAGTGTCAACTGATTTCGCTCACCTGGGGACTACCGGAAATAAGAAAGGGAGTGATAGAACAGGACAGTAGCACCCGCAGCGAACCCAAGAATGGACTCACGGTTACCAAAGGGAATGGGACTGAGGAGGACGGGTTAGGAGGGAGGGGAGAGAGGGAAAATGGGGCAGTACGAGTGGCACACAGGCTGCGGCCCGGCGGCGTGCTTAGGTAAGTCCGTATAACATAGCGATGATCAGCAGCACTTCTACGGCATATTCCTGGGCTGTTGGACAGCCACTCTTACGGGCTACGTGGTGGGGACTTGACAGTGGGGGTAGTCTAGGAACCATAATGTTGTTCATGTAACTGTGAAGTAGTGTCAACAAAATTAAAAGGAACACACAGTACCTTGGCTCTGGATTCCATTTACCCTGATGCTGTCAAGTTGGTCAGTGTCCACCTCACCGGAATCACACCTGCTCCTCTCAGCATACACATTATGTCTCTAGGACAGAGGCACCACTGTGACATCGTGGAATCTCCAGGCAACAGTGAGGCGCTCACAAACTTCACCCACGGGGAGGGGCACTGCCCAGCCGTGGAGAGCTGCATCATCTTACCAAACATTAGAGTTACTTACCTACATATATATATATATATATATATATATATATATATATATATATATGTATGTATAATGATATCACTCATCATTACAGTCTCAGAACAAACAAAAAACTGAAGAACAAAACAGCAGCAGTCTCAGAAAACCCATGAATGGACTAAAAGTTAACAGAGGGAAAGAGACTGAGGTGAATGGGTGGGCAGGGAGGGATTAGGGAGGGGGGAAGTAAGGACACATTAGAATAAGAATGTATAATGTGGGAGCGGGGGTCACAGGCAGGGCTGCAAAACACAGAAAAGACAAGTAGGGCTTCAACAGTATCTTACTATGCTCATGGACTGTGACTGCAATGGGGTATCTCGGGGCACGTGAGTGATGGGAGGAGTCTAGTAGACATCATGTTACTCATCTAATTGTGTATTAATGACACAAAGATACACAGAGAGATAGGTAGACAGATAAAAGAATGCATGAATGAATGGATGCATGGAAGGATGAATACATACATACATACATATATTCAAACATACATACATAAAGAATGCAGCAGCCCAGTTCAAGAAAGACATCTGCACCCCTAAATGTATGGCAGCACGATTCTCAATAACCAATCTACAATTATATAAGGAACATTAAGGATACTGGACTGCCCAGATCATCCAGTCGCCCCCGCAGACCCCATTACACTCACTGTTCACCAGCAGAGTAACATGCTACAGAATCACTGCTTGAATTCTCTGAACTATACTGCCTTCCCCATAGAATTCTCCCCCACATTATGTGAGCTCATCGTAATGCCCCCTTAGCAGCCTGCTCCCGTCCTTCACAACCAGCCTCCCTAGTCCCTTAACCTTTGCTACGTTGGTGATGGGGGGAGTGTACTCAACATGATGTTATCCACATAATTGTAGATTGATGACAAATAAATAAAAGAATAAATAGATGAATGAATGAATGAATGAGAGAATGCCGCCGTCAGTTTAAAAGCGACACGTGCATCCCTATGATTACCACAGCACTATTCTCAATAGAAAAGCTCAGTGTCCACCAGTAGATGAACATTGGAATATTATTCCATCATATGAAAACAAATCCTACCATTGGCAGAAACATGGATGGTGTGAGAGTGCATCATACTCAGTGCAATAAGGCAGGCAGGTGGAGAAACACAAATATCAAATGATTTCACTCGCCTGTGCAGGAGAACCAAGAGACCTCCGAAGAAGAAAAACGGCACCAGAAGAGTGCACTAACAGTTACCAAAGGGAAAGGGATGGAGGTGCACAGGTGGGAACGGAGCAGTAAGTCAGGGGGAGCGGGGGACAATGTGCACATTACCTTTGGCATGCATAAAGTGGAAGGGGGGCATGGGGAGGGACGTACAACACAGAGAAGACAACAAGGGATTCTACAGCATCATACTATGCTCATGGACCGTAACTGCAATGAGGTATCTGGGGGCATTTCGTTGCGGGGGGCAGTTTAGTCAACCACATGTGACTCACGTCGATGTAGACTAATGATAAATAAGTAAATAAATAACAGATATCTAAGTGAGTAATTGACTAACTAAATACATTCACACATCCATACATACAAAAATAACCACTAGAATACAGCAGCCCAGTTTAAAAAAGACCTCTGAACCCGTATGATTATCAAGCACTATCCATAACGGCAAAGGTAAGTGTCTATCAGAGGATGAACAGTGGAATATTATTCTGCCATATGAATAAACCAATCCTACCATGTGCAACAACATGGAGGGAGGTAGCCGGTATCATGCTCAGCGAAATAAGCCACGCAGAGAAAGACAAGTGTCAACTGATTTCGCTCAACTGGGGACTACCGGAAATAAGAAAGGGAGTGATAGAACAGGACAGTAGCACCCGCAGCGAACCCAAGAATGGACTCACGGTTACCAAAGGGAATGGGACTGAGGAGGACGGGTTAGGAGGGAGGGGAGAGAGGGAAAATGGGGCAGTACGAGTGGCACACAGGCTGCGGCCCGGCGGCGTGCTTAGGTAAGTCCGTATAACATAGCGATGATCAGCAGCACTTCTACGGCATATTCCTGGGCTGTTGGACAGCCACTCTTACGGGCTACGTGGTGGGGACTTGACAGTGGGGGTAGTCTAGGAACCATAATGTTGTTCATGTAACTGTGAAGTAGTGTCAACAAAATTAAAAGGAACACACAGTACCTTGGCTCTGGATTCCATTTACCCTGATGCTGTCAAGTTGGTCAGTGTCCACCTCACCGGAATCACACCTGCTCCTCTCAGCATACACATTATGTCTCTAGGACAGAGGAACCACTGTGACATCGTGGAATCTCCAGGCAACAGTGAGGCGCTCACAAACTTCACCCACGGGGAGGGGTACTGCCCAGCCGTGGAGAGCTGCATCATCTTACCAAACATTAGAGTTACTTACCTACATATATATATATATATATATATATATATTATATATATATATATATATATATGTATAATGATATCACTCATCATTACAGTCTCAGAACAAACAAAAAACTGAAGAACAAAACAGCAGCAGTCTCAGAAAACCCATGAATGGACTAAAAGTTAACAGAGGGAAAGAGACTGAGGTGAATGGGTGGGCATGGAGGGATTAGGGAGGGGGGAAGTAAGGACACATTAGAATAAGAATATATAATGTGGGAGCGGGGGTCACAGGCAGGGCTGCAAAACACAGAAAAGACAAGTAGGGCTTCTACAGTATCTTACTATGCTCATGGACTGTGACTGCAATGGGGTATCTCGGGGCACGTGCGTGATGGGAGGAGTCTAGTAAACATCATGTTACTCATCTAATTGTGTAGTAATGACACAAAGATACACAGAGAGATAGGTAGACAGATAAAAGAATGCATGAATGAATGGATGCATGGAAGGATGAATACATACATACATACATACATTCAAACGTACATACATAAAGAATGCAGCAGCCCAGTTCAAGAAAGACATCTGCACCCCTAAATGTATGGCAGCACGATTCTCAATAACCAATCTACAATTATATAAGGAACATTAAGGATACTGGACTGCCCAGATCATCCAGTCGCCCCCGCAGACCCCATTACACTCACTGTTCACCAGCAGAGTAACATGCTACAGAATCACTGCTTGAATTCTCTGAACTATACTGCCTTCCCCATAGAATTCCCCCCCACATTATGTGAGCTCATCGTAATGCCCCCTTAGCAGCCTGCTCCCGTCCTTCACAACCAGCCTCCCTAGTCCCTTAACCTTTGCTACGTTGGTGATGGGGGGAGTGTACTCAACATGATGTTATCCACATAATTGTAGATTGATGACAAATAAATAAAAGAATAAATAGATGAATGAATGAATGAATGAATGAATGAATGAGAGAATGCCGCCGCCAGTTTAAAAGCGACACGTGCATCCCTATGATTACCACAGCACTATTCTCAATAGCCAAGCTCAGTGTCCACCAGTAGATGAACATTGGAATATTATTCCGTCATATGAAAACAAATCCTACCATTGGCAGAAACATGGATGGTGTGAGAGTGCATCATACTCAGTGCAATAAGGCAGGCAGGTGGAGAAACACAAATATCAAATGATTTCACTCGCCTGTGCAGGAGAACCAAGAGACCTCCGAAGAAGAAAAACGGCACCAGAAGAGTGCACTAACAGTTACCAAAGGGAAAGGGATGGAGGTGCACAGGTGGGAACGGAGCAGTAAGTCAGGGGGAGCGGGGGACAATGTGCACATTACCTTTGGCATGCAGAAAGTGGAAGGGGGGCATGGGGAGGGACGTACAATGCAGAGAAGACAACAAGGGATTCTACAGCATCTTACTATGCTCATGGACCGTGACTGCAATGAGGTATCTGGGGGCATTTCGTTGTGGGGGGCAGTTTAGTCAACCACATGTGACTCACGTCGATATAGACTAATGATAAATAAATAAATAAATAACAGTTATCTAAGTGAGTAATTGACTAACTAAATACATTCACACATCCATACATACAAAAATAACCACTAGAATACAGCAGCCCAGTTTAAAAAAGACCTCTGAACCCATATGATTATCAAGCACTATCCATAACTGCAAAGGTAAGTGTCTATCAGAGGATGAACAGTGGAATATTATTCTGCCATATGAAGAAACCAATCCTACCATGTGCAACAACATGGAGGGAGGTAGCGGCTATCATGCTCAGCGAAATAAGCCACGCAGAGAAAGACAAGTGTCAACTGATTTCGCTCACCTGGGGACTACCGGAAAGAAGAAAGGGAGTGATAGAACAGGACAGTAGCACCCGCAGCGAACCCAAGAATGGACTCACGGTTACCAAAGGGAATGGGACTGAGGAGGACGGGTTAGGAGGGAGGGGAGAGAGGGAAAATGGGGCAGTACGAGTGGCACACAGGCTGCGGCCCGGCGGCGTGCTTAGGTAAGTCCGTATAACATAGCGATGATCAGCAGCACTTCTACGGCATATTCCTGGGCTGTAGGACAGCCACTCTTACGGGCTACGTGGTGGGGACTTGTCAGTGGGGGTAGTCTAGGAACCATAATGTTGTTCATGTAACTGTGAAGTAGTGTCAACAAAATTAAAAGGAACACACAGTACCTTGGCTCTGGATTCCATTTACCCTGATGCTGTCAAGTTGGTCAGTGTCCACCTCACCGGAATCACACCTGCTCCTCTCAGCATACACATTATGTCTCTAGGACAGAGGCACCACTGTGACATCGTGTAATCTCCAGGCAACAGTGAGGCGCTCACAAACTTCACCCACGGGGAGGGGCACTGCCCATCCGTGGAGAGCTGCATCATCTTACCAAACATTAGAGTTACTTACCTACATATATATATGTATAATGATATCACTCATCATTACAGTCTCAGAATAAACAAAAAACTGAAGAACAAAACAGCAGCAGTCTCAGAAAACCCATGAATGGACTAAAAGTTAACAGAGGGAAAGAGACTGAGGTGAATGGGTGGGCAGAGAGGGATTAGGGAGGGGGGAAGTAAGGACACATTAGAATAAGAATATATAATGTGGGAGCGGGGGTCACAGGCAGGGCTGCAAAACACAGAAAAGACAAGTAGGGCTTCTACAGTATCTTACTATGCTCATGGACTGTGACTGCAATGGGGTATCTCGGGGCACGTGCGTGATGGGAGGAGTCTAGTAGACATCATGTTACTCATCTAATTGTGTATTAATGACACAAAGATACACAGAGAGATAGGTAGACAGATAAAAGAATGCATGAATGAATGGATGCATGGAAGGATGAATACATACATACATACCTACATTCAAACGTACTTACATAAAGAATGCAGCAGCCCAGTTCAAGAAAGACATCTGCACCCCTAAATGTATGGCAGCACGATTCTCAATAACCAATCTACAATTATATAAGGAACATTAAGGATACTGGACTGCCCAGATCATCCAGTCGCCCCCGCAGACCCCATTACACTCACTGTTCACCAGCAGAGTAACATGCTACAGAATCACTGCTTGAATTCTCTGAACTATACTGCCTTCCCCATAGAATTCCCCCCCACATTATGTGAGCTCATCGTAATGCCCCCTTAGCAGCCTGCTCCCGTCCTTCACAACCAGCCTCCCTAGTCCCTTAACCTTTGCTACGTTGGTGATGGGGGGAGTGTACTCAACATGATGTTATCCACATAATTGTAGATTGATGACAAATAAATAAAAGAATAAATAGATGAATGAATGAATGAATGAATGAGAGAATGCCGCCGCCGCCAGTTTAAAAGCGACACGTGCATCCCTATGATTACCACAGCACTATTCTCAATAGCCAAGCTCAGTGTCCACCAGTAGATGAACATTGGAATATTATTCCGTCATATGAAAACAAATCCTACCATTGGCAGAAACATGGATGGTGTGAGAGTGCATCATACTCAGTGCAATAAGGCAGGCAGGTGGAGAAACACAAATATCAAATGATTTCACTCGCCTGTGCAGGAGAACCAAGAGACCTCCGAAGAAGAAAAACGGCACCAGAAGAGTGCACTAACAGTTACCAAAGGGAAAGGGATGGAGGTGCACAGGTGGGAACGGAGCAGTAAGTCAGGGGGAGCGGGGGACAATGTGCACATTACCTTTGGCATGCATAAAGTGGAAGGGGGGCATGGGGAGGGACGTACAATGCAGAGAAGACAACAAGGGATTCTACAGCATCTTACTATGCTCATGGACTGTGACTGCAATGAGGTATCTGGGGGCATTTCGTTGTGGGGGGCAGTTTAGTCAACCACATGTGACTCACGTCGATGTAGACTAATGATAAATAAATAAATAAATAACAGATATCTAAGTGAGTAATTGACTAACTAAATACATTCACACATCCATACATACAAAAATAACCACTAGAATACAGCAGCCCAGTTTAAAAAAGACCTCTGAACCCGTATGATTATCAAGCACTATCCATAACTGCAAAGGTAAGTGTCTATCAGAGGATGAACAGTGGAATATTATTCTGCCATATGAAGAAACCAATCCTACCATGTGCAACAACATGGAGGGAGGTAGCGGGTATCATGCTCAGCGAAATAAGCCACGCAGAGAAAGACAAGTGTCAACTGATTTTGCTCACCTGGGGACTACCGGAAAGAAGAAAGGGAGTGATAGAACAGGACAGTAGCACCCGCAGCGAACCCAAGAATGGACTCACGGTTACCAAAGGGAATGGGACTGAGGAGGACGGGTTAGGAGGGAGGGGAGAGAGGGAAAATGGGGCAGTACGAGTGGCACACAGGCTGCGGCCCGGCGGCGTGCTTAGGTAAGTCCGTATAACATAGCGATGATCAGCAGCACTTCTACGGCATATTCCTGGGCTGTTGGACAGCCACTCTTACGGGCTACGTGGTGGGGACTTGACAGTGGGGGTAGTCTAGGAACCATAATGTTGTTCATGTAACTGTGAAGTAGTGTCAACAAAATTAAAAGGAACACACAGTACCTTGGCTCTGGATTCCATTTACCCTGATGCTGTCAAGTTGGTCAGTGTCCACCTCACCGGAATCACACCTGCTCCTCTCAGCATACACATTATGTCTCTAGGACAGAGGCACCACTGTGACATCGTGGAATCTCCAGGCAACAGTGAGGCGCTCACAAACTTCACCCACGGGGAGGGGCACTGCCCATCCGTGGAGAGCTGCATCATCTTACCAAACATTAGAGTTACTTACCTACATATATATATGTATAATGATATCACTCATCATTACAGTCTCAGAATAAACAAAAAACTGAAGAACAAAACAGCAGCAGTCTCAGAAAACCCATGAATGGACTAAAAGTTAACAGAGGGAAAGAGACTGAGGTGAATGGGTGGGCAGAGAGGGATTAGGGAGGGGGGAAGTAAGGACACATTAGAATAAGAATATATAATGTGGGAGCGGGGGTCACAGGCAGGGCTGAAAAACCCAGAAAAGACAAGTAGGGCTTCTACAGTATCTTACTATGCTCATGGACTGTGACTGCAATGGGGTATCTCGGGCACGTGCGTGATGGGAGGAGTCTAGTAGACATCATGTTACTCATCTAATTGTGTATTAATGACACAAAGATACACAGAGAGATAGGTAGACAGATAAAAGAATGCATGAATGAATGGATGCATGGAAGGATGAATACATACATACATACATACATTCAAACGTACTTACATAAGGAATGCAGCAGCCCAGTTCAAGAAAGACATCTGCACCCCTAAATGTATGGCAGCACGATTCTCAATAACCAATCTACAATTATATAAGGAACATTACGGATACTGGACTACCCAGATCATCCAGTCGCCCCCGCAGACCCCATTACACTCACTGTTCACCAGCAGAGTAACATGCTACAGAATCACTGCTTGAATTCTCTGAACTATACTGCCTTCCCCATAGAATTCCCCCCCACATTATGTGAGCTCATCGTAATGCCCCCTTAGCAGCCTGCTCCCGTCCTTCACAACCAGCCTCCCTAGTCCCTTAACCTTTGCTACATTGGTGATGGGGGGAGTGTACTCAACATGATGTTATCCACATAATTGTAGATTGATGACAAATAAATAAAAGAATAAATAGATGAATGAATGAATGAATGAATGAGAGAATGCCGCCGTCAGTTTAAAAGCGACACGTGCATCCCTATGATTACCACAGCACTATTCTCAATAGAAAAGCTCAGTGAACACCAGTAGATGAACATTGTAATATTATTCCGTCATATGAAAACAAATCCTACCATTGGCAGAAACATGGATGGTGTGAGAGTGCATCATACTCAGTGCAATAAGGCAGGCAGGTGGAGAAACACAAATATCAAATGATTTCACTCGCCTGTGCAGGAGAAGCAAGAGACCTCCGAAGAAGAAAAACGGCACCAGAAGAGTGCACTAACAGTTACCAAAGGGAAAGGGATGGAGGTGCACAGGTGGGAACGGAGCAGTAAGTCAGGGGGAGCGGGGGACAATGTGCACATTACCTTTGGCATGCATAAAGTGGAAGGGGGGCATGGGGAGGGACGTACAATGCAGAGAAGACAACAAGGGATTCTACAGCATCTTACTATGCTCATGGACCGTGACTGCAATGAGGTATCTGGGGGCATTTCGTTGTGGGGGGCAGTTTAGTCAACCACATGTGACTCACGTCGATGTAGACTAATGATAAATAAATAAATAAATAACAGATATCTAAGTGAGTAATTGACTAACTAAATACATTCACACATCCATACATACAAAAATAACCACTAGAATACAGCAGCCCAGTTTAAAAAAGACCTCTGAACCCGTATGATTATCAAGCACTATCCATAACTGCAAAGGTAAGTGTCTATCAGAGGATGAACAGTGGAATATTATTCTGCCATATGAAGAAACCAATCCTACCATGTGCAACAACATGGAGGGAGGTAGCGGGTATCATGCTCAGCGAAATAAGCCACGCAGAGAAAGACAAGTGTCAACTGATTTCGCTCACCTGGGGACTACCGGAAATAAGAAAGGGAGTGATAGAACAGGACAGTAGCACCCGCAGCGAACCCAAGAATGGACTCACGGTTACCAAAGGGAATGGGACTGAGGAGGACGGGTTAGGAGGGAGGGGAGAGAGGGAAAATGGGGCAGTACGAGTGGCACACAGGCTGCGGCCCGGCGGCGTGCTTAGGGAAGTCCGTATAACATAGCGATGATCAGCAGCACTTCTACGGCATATTCCTGGGCTGTTGGACAGCCACTCTTATGGGCTACGTGGTGGGGACTTGACAGTGGGGGTAGTCTAGGAACCATAATGTTGTTCATGTAACTGTGAAGTAGTGTCAACAAAATTAAAAGGAACACACAGTACCTTGGCTCTGGATTCCATTTACCCTGATGCTGTCAAGTTGGTCAGTGTCCACCTCACCCGAATCACACCTGCTCCTCTCAGCATACACATTATGTCTCTAGGACAGAGGCACCACTGTGACATCGTGGAATCTCCAGGCAACAGTGCTGCCCTTACAAACTTCACCCACGGGGAGGGGCACTGCCCAGCCGTGGAGAGCTGCATCATCTTACCAAACATTAGAGTTACTTACCTACATATATATATATATATATATATATATGTATAATGATATCACTCATCATTACAGTATCAGGACAAACAAAACACTGAAGAACAAAACAGCAGCAGTCTCAGAAAACCCATGAATGGACTAAAAGTTAACACAGGGAAAGAGACTGAGGTGAATGGGTGGGCATGGAGGGATTAGGGAGGGGGGAAGTAAGGACACATTAGAATAAGAATATATAATGTGGGAGCGGGGGTCACAGGCAGGGCTGCAAAACACAGAAAAGACAAGTAGGGCTTCTACAGTATCTTACTATGCTCATGGACTGTGACTGCAATGGGGTATCTCGGGGCACGTGCGTGATGGGAGGAGTCTAGTAAACATCATGTTACTCATCTAATTGTGTATTAATGACACAAAGATACACAGAGAGATAGGTAGACAGATAAAAGAATGCATGAATGAATGGATGCATGGAAGGATGAATACATACATACATACATACATTCAAACATACATACATAAAGAATGCAGCAGCCCAGTTCAAGAAAGACATCTGCACCCCTAAATGTATGGCAGCACGATTCTCAATAACCAATCTACAATTATATAAGGAACATTAAGGATACTGGACTGCCCAGATCATCCAGTCGCCCCCGCAGACCCCATTACACTCACTGTTCACCAGCAGAGTAACATGCTACAGAATCACTGCTTGAATTCTCTGAACTATACTGCCTTCCCCATAGAATTCCCCCCCACATTATGTGAGCTCATCGTAATGCCCCCTTAGCAGCCTGCTCCCGTCCTTCACAACCAGCCTCCCTAGTCCCTTAACCTTTGCTATGTTGGTGATGGGGGGAGTGTACTCAACATGATGTTATCCACATAATTGTAGATTGATGACAAATAAATAAAAGAATAAATAGATGAATGAATGAATGAATGAATGAGAGAATGCCGCCGCCGCCAGTTTAAAAGCGACACGTGCATCCCTATGATTACCACAGCACTATTCTCAATAGCCAAGCTCAGTGTCCACCAGTAGATGAACATTGGAATATTATTCCGTCATATGAAAACAAATCCTACTATTGGAAGAAACATGGATGGTGTGAGAGTGCATCATACTCAGTGCAATAAGGCAGGCAGGTGGAGAAACACAAATATCAAATGATTTCACTCGCCTGTGCAGGAGAACCAAGAGACCTCCGAAGAAGAAAAACGGCACCAGAAGAGTGCACTAACAGTTACCAAAGGGAAAGGGATGGAGGTGCACAGGTGGGAACGGAGCAGTAAGTCAGGGGGAGCGGGGGACAATGTGCACATTACCTTTGGCATGCATAAAGTGGAAGGGGGGCATGGGGAGGGACGTACAATGCAGAGAAGACAACAAGGGATTCTACAGCATCTTACTATGCTCATGGACCGTGACTGCAATGAGGTATCTGGGGGCATTTCGTTGTGGGGGGCATTTTAGTCTACCACATGTGAAACACGTCGATGTAGACTAATGATAAATAAATAAATAAATAACAGATATCTAAGTGAGTAATTGACTAACTAAATACATTCACACATCCATACATACAAAAATAACCACTAGAATACAGCAGCCCAGTTTAAAAAAGACCTCTGAACCCGTATGATTATCAAGCACTATCCATAACTGCAAAGGTAAGTGTCTATCAGAGGATGAACAGTGGAATATTATTCTGCCATATGAAGAAACCAATCCTACCATGTGCAACAACATGGAGGGAGGTAGCGGGTATCATGCTCAGCGAAATAAGCCACGCAGAGAAAGACAAGTGTCAACTGATTTCGCTCACCTGGGGACTACCGGAAATAAGAAAGGGAGTGATAGAACAGGACAGTAGCACCCGCAGCGAACCCAAGAATGGACTCACGGTTACCAAAGGGAATGGGACTGAGGAGGACGGGTTAGGAGGGAGGGGAGAGAGGGAAAATGGGGCAGTACGAGTGGCACACAGGCTGCGGCCCGGCGGCGTGCTTAGGGAAGTCCGTATAACATAGCGATGATCAGCAGCACTTCTACGGCATATTCCTGGGCTGTTGGACAGCCACTCTTACGGGCTACGTGGTGGGGACTTGACAGTGGGGGTAGTCTAGGAACCATAATGTTGCTCATGTAACTGTGAAGTAGTGTCAACAAAATTAAAAGGAACACACAGTACCTTGGCTCTGGATTCCATTTACCCTGATGCTGTCAAGTTGATCAGTGTCCACCTCAAAGGAATCACACCTGCTCCTCTCAGCATACACATTATGTCTCTAGGACAGAGGAACCACTGTGACATCGTGGAATCTCCAGGCAACAGTGATGCGCTCACAAACTTCACCCACGGGGAGGGGCACTGCCCAGCCGTGGAGAGCTGCATCATCTTACCAAACATTAGAGTTACTTACCTACATATATATATGTATAATGATATCACTCATCATTACAGTCTCAGAACAAACAAAAAACTGAAGAACAAAACAGCAGCAGTCTCAGAAAACCCATGAATGGACTAAAAGTTAACAGAGGGAAAGAGACTGAGGTGAATGGGTGGGCATGGAGGGATTAGGGAGGGGGGAAGTAAGGACACATTAGAATAAGAATATATAATGTGGGAGCGGGGGTCACAGGCAGGGCTGCAAAACACAGAAAAGACAAGTAGGGCTTCTACAGTATCTTACTATGCTCATGGACTGTGACTGCAATGGGGTATCTCGGGGCACGTGCGTGATGGGAGGAGTCTAGTAAACATCATGTTACTCATCTAATTGTGTAGTAATGACACAAAGATACACAGAGAGATAGGTAGACAGATAAAAGAATGCATGAATGAATGGATGCATGGAAGGATGAATACATACATACATACATACATTCAAACGTACATACATAAAGAATGCAGCAGCCCAGTTCAAGAAAGACATCTGCACCCCTAAATGTATGGCAGCACGATTCTCAATAACCAATCTACAATTATATAAGGAACATTAAGGATACTGGACTGCCCAGATCATCCAGTCGCCCCCGCAGACCCCATTACACTCACTGTTCACCAGCAGAGTAACATGCTACAGAATCACTGCTTGAATTCTCTGAACTATACTGCCTTCCCCATAGAATTCCCCCCCACATTATGTGAGCTCATCGTAATGCCCCCTTAGCAGCCTGCTCCCGTCCTTCACAACCAGCCTCCCTAGTCCCTTAACCTTTGCTACGTTGGTGATGGGGGGAGTGTACTCAACATGATGTTATCCACATAATTGTAGATTGATGACAAATAAATAAAAGAATAAATAGATGAATGAATGAATGAATGAATGAGAGAATGCCGCCGCCAGTTTAAAAGCGACACGTGCATCCCTATGATTACCACAGCACTATTCTCAATAGCCAAGCTCAGTGTCCACCAGTAGATGAACATTGGAATATTATTCCGTCATATGAAAACAAATCCTACCATTGGCAGAAACATGGATGGTGTGAGAGTGCATCATACTCAGTGCAGTAAGGCAGGCAGGTGGAGAAACACAAATATCAAATGATTTCACTCGCCTGTGCAGGAGAACCAAGAGACCTCCGAGGAAGAAAAACGGCACCAGAAGAGTGCACTAACAGTTACCAAAGGGAAAGGGATGGAGGTGCACAGGTGGGAACGGAGCAGTAAGTCAGGGGGAGCGGGGGACAATGTGCACATTACCTTTGGCATGCATAAAGTGGAAGGGGGGCATGGGGAGGGACGTACAATGCAGAGAAGACAACAAGGGATTCTACGGCATCTTACTATGCTCATGGACCGTGACTGCAATGAGGTATCTGGGGGCATTTCGTTGCGGGGGGCAGTTTAGTCAACCACATGTGACTCACGTCGATGTAGACTAATGATAAATAAATAAATAAATAACAGATATCTAAGTGAGTAATTGACTAACTAAATACATTCACACATCCATACATACAAAAATAACCACTAGAATACAGCAGCCCAGTTTAAAAAAGACCTCTGAACCCGTATGATTATCAAGCACTATCCATAACGGCAAAGGTAAGTGTCTATCAGAGGATGAACAGTGGAATATTATTCTGCCATATGAAGAAACCAATCCTACCATGTGCAACAACATGGAGCGAGGTAGCGGGTATCACGCTCAGCGAAATAAGCCACGCAGAGAAAGACAAGTGTCAACTGATTTCGCTCACCTGGGGACTACCGGAAATAAGAAAGGGAGTGATAGAACAGGACAGTAGCACCCGCAGCGAACCCAAGAATGGACTCACGGTTACCAAAGGGAATGGGACTGAGGAGGACGGGTTAGGAGGGAGGGGAGAGAGGGAAAATGGGGCAGTACGAGTGGCACACAGGCTGCGGCCCGGCGGCGTGCTTAGGTAAGTCCGTATAACATAGCGATGATCAGCAGCACTTCTACGGCATATTCCTGGGCTGTTGGACAGCCACTCTTACGGGCTACGTGGTGGGAACTTGACAGTGGGGGTAGTCTAGGAACCATAATGTTGTTCATGTAACTGTGAAGTAGTGTCAACAAAATTAAAAGGAACACACAGTACCTTGGCTCTGGATTCCATTTACCCTGATGCTGTCAAGTTGGTCAGTGTCCACCTCACCGGAATCACACCTGCTCCTCTCAGCATACACATTATGTCTCTAGGACAGAGACACCACTGTGACATCGTGGAATCTCCAGGCAACAGTGATGCGCTCACAAACTTCACCCACGGGGAGGGGCACTGCCCATCCGTGGAGAGCTGCATCATCTTACCAAACATTAGAGTTACTTACCTACATATATATATATAAATATATATATATATATATGTATAATGATATCACTCATCATTACAGTCTCAGAACAAACAAAAAACTGAAGAACAAAACAGCAGCAGTCTCAGAAAACCCATGAATGGACTAAAAGTTAACAGAGGGAAGAGACTGAGGTGAATGGGTGGGCATGGAGGGATTAGGGAGGGGGGAAGTAAGGACACATTAGAATAAGAATATATAATGTGGGAGCGGGGGTCACAGGCAGGGCTGCAAAACCCAGAAAAGACAAGTAGGGCTTCAACAGTATCTTACTATGCTCATGGACTGTGACTGCAATGGGGTATCTCGGGGCACATGCGTGATGGGAGGAGTCTAGTAAACATCATGTTACTCATCTAATTGTGTATTAATGACACAAAGGTACACAGATAGATAGGTAGACAGATAAAAGAATGCATGAATGAATGGATGCATGGAAGGATGAATACATACATACATACATTCAAACATACATACATAAAGAATGCAGCATCCCAGTTCAAGAAAGACATCTGCACCCCTAAATGTATGGCAGCACGATTCTCAATAACCAATCTACAATTATATAAGGAACATTAAGGATACTGGACTGCCCAGATCATCCAGTCGCCCCCGCAGACCCCATTACACTCACTGTTCACCAGCAGAGTAACATGCTACAGAATCACTGCTTGAATTCTCTGAACTATACTGCCTTCCCCATAGAATTCCCCCCCACATTATGTGAGCTCATCGTAATGCCCCCTTAGCAGCCTGCCCCCGTCCTTCACAACCAGCCTCCCTAGTCCCTTAACCTTTGCTACGTTGGTGATGGGGGGAGTGTACTCAACATGATGTTATCCACATAATTGTAGATTGATGACAAATAAATAAAAGAATAAATAGATGAATGAATGAATGAATGAATGAGAGAATGCCGCCGCCAGTTTAAAAGCGACACGTGCATCCCTATGATTACCACAGCACTATTCTCAATAGCCAAGCTCAGTGTCCACCAGTAGATGAACATTGGAATATTATTCCGTCATATGAAAACAAATCCTACCATTGGCAGAAACATGGATGGTGTGAGAGTGCATCATACTCAGTGCAGTAAGGCAGGCAGGTGGAGAAACACAAATATCAAATGATTTCACTCGCCTGTGCAGGAGAACCAAGAGACCTCCGAGGAAGAAAAACGGCACCAGAAGAGTGCACTAACAGTTACCAAAGGGAAAGGGATGGAGGTGCACAGGTGGGAACGGAGCAGTAAGTCAGGGGGAGCGGGGGACAATGTGCACATTACCTTTGGCATGCATAAAGTGGAAGGGGGGCATGGGGAGGGACGTACAATGCAGAGAAGACAACAAGGGATTCTACGGCATCTTACTATGCTCATGGACCGTGACTGCAATGAGGTATCTGGGGGCATTTCGTTGCGGGGGGCAGTTTAGTCAACCACATGTGACTCACGTCGATGTAGACTAATGATAAATAAATAAATAAATAACAGATATCTAAGTGAGTAATTGACTAACTAAATACATTCACACATCCATACATACAAAAATAACCACTAGAATACAGCAGCCCAGTTTAAAAAAGACCTCTGAACCCGTATGATTATCAAGCACTATCCATAACGGCAAAGGTAAGTGTCTATCAGAGGATGAACAGTGGAATATTATTCTGCCATATGAAGAAACCAATCCTACCATGTGCAACAACATGGAGCGAGGTAGCGGGTATCACGCTCAGCGAAATAAGCCACGCAGAGAAAGACAAGTGTCAACTGATTTCGCTCACCTGGGGACTACCGGAAATAAGAAAGGGAGTGATAGAACAGGACAGTAGCACCCGCAGCGAACCCAAGAATGGACTCACGGTTACCAAAGGGAATGGGACTGAGGAGGACGGGTTAGGAGGGAGGGGAGAGAGGGAAAATGGGGCAGTACGAGTGGCACACAGGCTGCGGCCCGGCGGCGTGCTTAGGTAAGTCCGTATAACATAGCGATGATCAGCAGCACTTCTACGGCATATTCCTGGGCTGTTGGACAGCCACTCTTACGGGCTACGTGGTGGGGACTTGACAGTGGGGGTAGTCTAGGAACCATAATGTTGTTCATGTAACTGTGAAGTAGTGTCAACAAAATTAAAAGGAACACACAGTACCTTGGCTCTGGATTCCATTTACCCTGATGCTGTCAAGTTGGTCAGTGTCCACCTCACCGGAATCACACCTGCTCCTCTCAGCATACACATTATGTCTCTAGGACAGAGGCACCACTGTGACATCGTGGAATCTCCAGGCAACAGTGATGCGCTCACAAACTTCACCCACGGGGAGGGGCACTGCCCAGCCGTGGAGAGCTGCATCATCTTACCAAACATTAGAGTTACTTACCTACATATATATATGTATAATGATATCACTCATCATTACAGTCTCAGAACAAACAAAAAACTGAAGAACAAAACAGCAGCAGTCGCAGAAAACCCATGAATGGACTAAAAGTTAACAGAGGGAAAGAGACTGAGGTGAATGGGTGGGCATGGAGGGATTAGGGAGGGGGGAAGTAAGGACACATTAGAATAAGAATATATAATGTGGGAGCGGGGGTCACAGGCAGGGCTGCAAAACACAGAAAAGACAAGTAGGGCTTCTACAGTATCTTACTATGCTCATGGACTGTGACTGCAATGGGGTATCTCGGGGCACGTGCGTGATGGGAGGAGTCTAGTAAACATCATGTTACTCATCTAATTGTCTATTAATGACACAAAGATACACAGATAGATAGGTAGACAGATAAAAGAATGCATGAATGAATGGATGCATGGAAGGATGAATACATATATACATACATACATTCAAACATACATACATAAAGAATGCAGCAGCCCAGTTCAAGAAAGACATCTGCACCCCTAAATGTATGGCAGCACGATTCTCAATAACCAATCTACAATTATATAAGGAACATTAAGGATACTGGACTGCCCAGATCATCCAGTCGCCCCCGCAGACCCCATTACACTCACTGTTCACCAGCAGAGTAACATGCTACAGAATCACTGCTTGAATTCTCTGAACTATACTGCCTTCCCCATAGAATTCCCCCCCACATTATGTGAGCTCATCGTAATGCCCCCTTAGCAGCCTGCTCCCGTCCTTCACAACCAGCCTCCCTAGTCCCTTAACCTTTGCTACGTTGGTGATGGGGGGAGTGTACTCAACATGATGTTATCCACATAATTGTAGATTGATGACAAATAAATAAAAGAATAAATAGATGAATGAATGAATGAATGAATGAGAGAATGCCGCCGCCAGTTTAAAAGCGACACGTGCATCCCTATGATTACCACAGCACTATTCTCAATAGCCAAGCTCAGTGTCCACCAGTAGATGAACATTGGAATATTATTCTGTCATATGAAAACAAATCCTACCATTGGCAGAAACATGGATGGTGTGAGAGTGCATCATACTCAGTGCAGTAAGGCAGGCAGGTGGAGAAACACAAATATCAAATGATTTCACTCGCCTGTGCAGGAGAACCAAGAGACCTCCGAGGAAGAAAAACGGCACCAGAAGAGTGCACTAACAGTTACCAAAGGGAAAGGGATGGAGGTGCACAGGTGGGAACGGAGCAGCAAGTCAGGGGGAGCGGGGGACAATGTGCACATTACCTTTGGCATGCATAAAGTGGAAGGGGGGCATGGGGAGGGACGTACAATGCAGAGAAGACAACAAGGGATTCTACAGCATCTTACTATGCTCATGGACCGTGACTGCAATGAGGTATCTGGGGGCATTTCGTTGCGGGGGGCAGTTTAGTCAACCACATGTGACTCACGTCGATGTAGACTAATGATAAATAAATAAATAAATAACAGATATCTAAGTGAGTAATTGACTAACTAAATACATTCACACATCCATACATACAAAAATAACCACTAGAATACAGCAGCCCAGTTTAAAAAAGACCTCTGAACCCGTATGATTATCAAGCACTATCCATAACGGCAAAGGTAAGTGTCTATCAGAGGATGAACAGTGGAATATTATTCTGCCATATGAGGAAACCAATCCTACCATGTGCAACAACATGGAGGGAGGTAGCGGGTATCACGCTCAGCGAAATAAGCCACGCAGAGAAAGACAAGTGTCAACTGATTTCGCTCACCTGGGGACTACCGGAAATAAGAAAGGTAGTGATAGAACAGGACAGTAGCACCCGCAGCGAACCCAAGAATGGACTCACGGTTACCAAAGGGAATGGGACTGAGGAGGACGGGTTAGGAGGGAGGGGAGAGAGGGAAAATGGGGCAGTACGAGTGGCACACAGGCTGCGGCCCGGCGGCGTGCTTAGGTAAGTCCGTATAACATAGCGATGATCAGCAGCACTTCTACGGCATATTCCTGGGCTGTTGGACAGCCACTCTTACGGGCTACGTGGTGGGGACTTGACAGTGGGGGTAGTCTAGGAACCATAATGTTGTTCATGTAACTGTGAAGTAGTGTCAACAAAATTAAAAGGAACACACAGTACCTTGGCTCTGGATTCCATTTACCCTGATGCTGTCAAGTTGGTCAGTGTCCACCTCACCCGAATCACACCTGCTCCTCTCAGCATACACATTATGTCTCTAGGACAGAGGCACCACTGTGACATCGTGGAATCTCCAGGCAACAGTGATGCGCTCACAAACTTCACCCACGGGGAGGGGCACTGCCCAGCCGTGGAGAGCTGCATCATCTTACCAAACATTAGAGTTACTTACCTACATATATATATATATATATATATATGTATGTATGTATAATGATATCACTCATCATTACAGTCTCAGAACAAACAAAAAACTGAAGAACAAAACAGCAGCAGTCTCAGAAAACCCATGAATGGACTAAAAGTTAACAGAGGGAAAGAGACTGAGGTGAATGGGTGGGCATGGAGGGATTAGGGAGGGGGGAAGTAAGGACACATTAGAATAAGAATATATAATGTGGGAGCGGGGGTCACAGGCAGGGCTGCAAAACCCAGAAAAGACAAGTAGGGCTTCTACAGTATCTTACTATGCTCATGGACTGTGACTGCAATGGGGTATCTCGGGGCACGTGCGTGATGGGAGGAGTCTAGTAGACATCATGTTACTCATCTAATTGTGTATTAATGACACAAAGATACACAGAGAGATAGGTAGACAGATAAAAGAATGCATGAATGAATGGATGCATGGAAGGATGAATACATACATACATACATACATTCAAACATACATACATAAAGAATGCAGCAGCCCAGTTCAAGAAAGACATCTGCACCCCTAAATGTATGGCAGCACGATTCTCAATAACCAATCTACAATTATATAAGGAACATTAAGGATACTGGACTGCCCAGATCATCCAGTCGCCCCCGCAGACCCCATTACACTCACTGTTCACCAGCAGAGTAACATGCTACAGAATCACTGCTTGAATTCTCTGAACTATACTGCCTTCCCCATAGAATTCCCCCCCACATTATGTGAGCTCATCGTAATGCCCCCTTAGCAGCCTGCTCCCGTCCTTCACAACCAGCCTCCCTAGTCCCTTAACCTTTGCTATGTTGGTGATGGGGGGAGTGTACTCAACATGATGTTATCCACATAATTGTAGATTGATGACAAATAAATAAAAGAATAAATAGATGAATGAATGAATGAATGAATGAGAGAATGCCGCCGCCGCCAGTTTAAAAGCGACACGTGCATCCCTATGATTACCACAGCACTATTCTCAATAGCCAAGCTCAGTGTCCACCAGTAGATGAACATTGGAATATTATTCCGTCATATGAAAACAAATCCTACCATTGGCAGAAACATGGATGGTGTGAGAGTGCATCATACTCAGTGCAATAAGGCAAGCAGGTGGAGAAACACAAATATCAAATGATTTCACTCGCCTGTGCAGGAGAACCAAGAGACCTCCGAAGAAGAAAAACGGCACCAGAAGAGTGCACTAACAGTTACCAAAGGGAAAGGGATGGAGGTGCACAGGTGGGAACGGAGCAGTAAGTCAGGGGGAGCGGGGGACAATGTGCACATTACCTTTGGCATGCATAAAGTGGAAGGGGGCATGGGGAGGGATGTACAATGCAGAGAAGACAACAAGGGATTCTACAGCATCTTACTATGCTCATGGACCGTGACTGCAATGAGGTATCTGGGGGCATTTCGTTGTGGGGGGCAGTTTAGTCAACCACATGTGACTCACGTCGATGTAGACTAATTATAAATAAATAAATAAATAACAGATATCTAAGTGAGTAATTGACTAACTAAATACATTCACACATCCATACATACAAAAATAACCACTAGAATACAGCAGCCCAGTTTAAAAAAGACCTCTGAACCCGTATGATTATCAAGCACTATCCATAACTGCAAAGGTAAGTGTCTATCAGAGGATGAACAGTGGAATATTATTCTGCCATATGAAGAAACCAATCCTACCATGTGCAACAACATGGAGGGAGGTAGCGGGTATCATGCTCAGCGAAATAAGCCACGCAGAGAAAGACAAGTGTCAACTGATTTCGCTCACCTGGGGACTACCGGAAAGAAGAAAGGGAGTGATAGAACAGGACAGTAGCACCCGCAGCGAACCCAAGAATGGACTCACGGTTACCAAAGGGAATGGGACTGAGGAGGACGGGTTAGGAGGGAGGGGAGAGAGGGAAAATGGGGCAGTACGAGTGGCACACAGGCTGCGGCCCGGCGGCGTGCTTAGGTAAGTCCGTATAACATAGCGATGATCAGCAGCACTTCTACGGCATATTCCTGGGCTGTAGGACAGCCACTCTTACGGGCTACGTGGTGGGGACTTGTCAGTGGGGGTAGTCTAGGAACCATAATGTTGTTCATGTAACTGTGAAGTAGTGTCAACAAAATTAAAAGGAACACACAGTACCTTGGCTCTGGATTCCATTTACCCTGATGCTGTCAAGTTGGTCAGTGTCCACCTCACCGGAATCACACCTGCTCCTCTCAGCATACACATTATGTCTCTAGGACAGAGGCACCACTGTGACATCGTGTAATCTCCAGGCAACAGTGAGGCGCTCACAAACTTCACCCACGGGGAGGGGCACTGCCCATCCGTGGAGAGCTGCATCATCTTACCAAACATTAGAGTTACTTACCTACATATATATATGTATAATGATATCACTCATCATTACAGTCTCAGAATAAACAAAAAACTGAAGAACAAAACAGCAGCAGTCTCAGAAAACCCATGAATGGACTAAAAGTTAACAGAGGGAAAGAGACTGAGGTGAATGGGTGGGCAGAGAGGGATTAGGGAGGGGGGAAGTAAGGACACATTAGAATAAGAATATATAATGTGGGAGCGGGGGTCACAGGCAGGGCTGCAAAACACAGAAAAGACAAGTAGGGCTTCTACAGTATCTTACTATGCTCATGGACTGTGACTGCAATGGGGTATCTCGGGGCACGTGCGTGATGGGAGGAGTCTAGTAGACATCATGTTACTCATCTAATTGTGTATTAATGACACAAAGATACACAGAGAGATAGGTAGACAGATAAAAGAATGCATGAATGAATGGATGCATGGAAGGATGAATACATACATACATACCTACATTCAAACGTACTTACATAAAGAATGCAGCAGCCCAGTTCAAGAAAGACATCTGCACCCCTAAATGTATGGCAGCACGATTCTCAATAACCAATCTACAATTATATAAGGAACATTAAGGATACTGGACTGCCCAGATCATCCAGTCGCCCCCGCAGACCCCATTACACTCACTGTTCACCAGCAGAGTAACATGCTACAGAATCACTGCTTGAATTCTCTGAACTATACTGCCTTCCCCATAGAATTCCCCCCCACATTATGTGAGCTCATCGTAATGCCCCCTTAGCAGCCTGCTCCCGTCCTTCACAACCAGCCTCCCTAGTCCCTTAACCTTTGCTACGTTGGTGATGGGGGGAGTGTACTCAACATGATGTTATCCACATAATTGTAGATTGATGACAAATAAATAAAAGAATAAATAGATGAATGAATGAATGAATGAATGAGAGAATGCCGCCGCCGCCAGTTTAAAAGCGACACGTGCATCCCTATGATTACCACAGCACTATTCTCAATAGCCAAGCTCAGTGTCCACCAGTAGATGAACATTGGAATATTATTCCGTCATATGAAAACAAATCCTACCATTGGCAGAAACATGGATGGTGTGAGAGTGCATCATACTCAGTGCAATAAGGCAGGCAGGTGGAGAAACACAAATATCAAATGATTTCACTCGCCTGTGCAGGAGAACCAAGAGACCTCCGAAGAAGAAAAACGGCACCAGAAGAGTGCACTAACAGTTACCAAAGGGAAAGGGATGGAGGTGCACAGGTGGGAACGGAGCAGTAAGTCAGGGGGAGCGGGGGACAATGTGCACATTACCTTTGGCATGCATAAAGTGGAAGGGGGGCATGGGGAGGGACGTACAATGCAGAGAAGACAACAAGGGATTCTACAGCATCTTACTATGCTCATGGACTGTGACTGCAATGAGGTATCTGGGGGCATTTCGTTGTGGGGGGCAGTTTAGTCAACCACATGTGACTCACGTCGATGTAGACTAATGATAAATAAATAAATAAATAACAGATATCTAAGTGAGTAATTGACTAACTAAATACATTCACACATCCATACATACAAAAATAACCACTAGAATACAGCAGCCCAGTTTAAAAAAGACCTCTGAACCCGTATGATTATCAAGCACTATCCATAACTGCAAAGGTAAGTGTCTATCAGAGGATGAACAGTGGAATATTATTCTGCCATATGAAGAAACCAATCCTACCATGTGCAACAACATGGAGGGAGGTAGCGGGTATCATGCTCAGCGAAATAAGCCACGCAGAGAAAGACAAGTGTCAACTGATTTTGCTCACCTGGGGACTACCGGAAAGAAGAAAGGGAGTGATAGAACAGGACAGTAGCACCCGCAGCGAACCCAAGAATGGACTCACGGTTACCAAAGGGAATGGGACTGAGGAGGACGGGTTAGGAGGGAGGGGAGAGAGGGAAAATGGGGCAGTACGAGTGGCACACAGGCTGCGGCCCGGCGGCGTGCTTAGGTAAGTCCGTATAACATAGCGATGATCAGCAGCACTTCTACGGCATATTCCTGGGCTGTTGGACAGCCACTCTTACGGGCTACGTGGTGGGGACTTGACAGTGGGGGTAGTCTAGGAACCATAATGTTGTTCATGTAACTGTGAAGTAGTGTCAACAAAATTAAAAGGAACACACAGTACCTTGGCTCTGGATTCCATTTACCCTGATGCTGTCAAGTTGGTCAGTGTCCACCTCACCGGAATCACACCTGCTCCTCTCAGCATACACATTATGTCTCTAGGACAGAGGCACCACTGTGACATCGTGGAATCTCCAGGCAACAGTGAGGCGCTCACAAACTTCACCCACGGGGAGGGGCACTGCCCATCCGTGGAGAGCTGCATCATCTTACCAAACATTAGAGTTACTTACCTACATATATATATGTATAATGATATCACTCATCATTACAGTCTCAGAATAAACAAAAAACTGAAGAACAAAACAGCAGCAGTCTCAGAAAACCCATGAATGGACTAAAAGTTAACAGAGGGAAAGAGACTGAGGTGAATGGGTGGGCAGAGAGGGATTAGGGAGGGGGGAAGTAAGGACACATTAGAATAAGAATATATAATGTGGGAGCGGGGGTCACAGGCAGGGCTGAAAAACCCAGAAAAGACAAGTAGGGCTTCTACAGTATCTTACTATGCTCATGGACTGTGACTGCAATGGGGTATCTCGGGCACGTGCGTGATGGGAGGAGTCTAGTAGACATCATGTTACTCATCTAATTGTGTATTAATGACACAAAGATACACAGAGAGATAGGTAGACAGATAAAAGAATGCATGAATGAATGGATGCATGGAAGGATGAATACATACATACATACATACATTCAAACGTACTTACATAAGGAATGCAGCAGCCCAGTTCAAGAAAGACATCTGCACCCCTAAATGTATGGCAGCACGATTCTCAATAACCAATCTACAATTATATAAGGAACATTACGGATACTGGACTACCCAGATCATCCAGTCGCCCCCGCAGACCCCATTACACTCACTGTTCACCAGCAGAGTAACATGCTACAGAATCACTGCTTGAATTCTCTGAACTATACTGCCTTCCCCATAGAATTCCCCCCCACATTATGTGAGCTCATCGTAATGCCCCCTTAGCAGCCTGCTCCCGTCCTTCACAACCAGCCTCCCTAGTCCCTTAACCTTTGCTACATTGGTGATGGGGGGAGTGTACTCAACATGATGTTATCCACATAATTGTAGATTGATGACAAATAAATAAAAGAATAAATAGATGAATGAATGAATGAATGAATGAGAGAATGCCGCCGTCAGTTTAAAAGCGACACGTGCATCCCTATGATTACCACAGCACTATTCTCAATAGAAAAGCTCAGTGAACACCAGTAGATGAACATTGTAATATTATTCCGTCATATGAAAACAAATCCTACCATTGGCAGAAACATGGATGGTGTGAGAGTGCATCATACTCAGTGCAATAAGGCAGGCAGGTGGAGAAACACAAATATCAAATGATTTCACTCGCCTGTGCAGGAGAAGCAAGAGACCTCCGAAGAAGAAAAACGGCACCAGAAGAGTGCACTAACAGTTACCAAAGGGAAAGGGATGGAGGTGCACAGGTGGGAACGGAGCAGTAAGTCAGGGGGAGCGGGGGACAATGTGCACATTACCTTTGGCATGCATAAAGTGGAAGGGGGGCATGGGGAGGGACGTACAATGCAGAGAAGACAACAAGGGATTCTACAGCATCTTACTATGCTCATGGACCGTGACTGCAATGAGGTATCTGGGGGCATTTCGTTGTGGGGGGCATTTTAGTCTACCACATGTGAAACACGTCGATGTAGACTAATGATAAATAAATAAATAAATAACAGATATCTAAGTGAGTAATTGACTAACTAAATACATTCACACATCCATACATACAAAAATAACCACTAGAATACAGCAGCCCAGTTTAAAAAAGACCTCTGAACCCGTATGATTATCAAGCACTATCCATAACTGCAAAGGTAAGTGTCTATCAGAGGATGAACAGTGGAATATTATTCTGCCATATGAAGAAACCAATCCTACCATGTGCAACAACATGGAGGGAGGTAGCGGGTATCATGCTCAGCGAAATAAGCCACGCAGAGAAAGACAAGTGTCAACTGATTTCGCTCACCTGGGGACTACCGGAAATAAGAAAGGGAGTGATAGAACAGGACAGTAGCACCCGCAGCGAACCCAAGAATGGACTCACGGTTACCAAAGGGAATGGGACTGAGGAGGACGGGTTAGGAGGGAGGGGAGAGAGGGAAAATGGGGCAGTACGAGTGGCACACAGGCTGCGGCCCGGCGGCGTGCTTAGGGAAGTCCGTATAACATAGCGATGATCAGCAGCACTTCTACGGCATATTCCTGGGCTGTTGGACAGCCACTCTTACGGGCTACGTGGTGGGGACTTGACAGTGGGGGTAGTCTAGGAACCATAATGTTGCTCATGTAACTGTGAAGTAGTGTCAACAAAATTAAAAGGAACACACAGTACCTTGGCTCTGGATTCCATTTACCCTGATGCTGTCAAGTTGATCAGTGTCCACCTCAAAGGAATCACACCTGCTCCTCTCAGCATACACATTATGTCTCTAGGACAGAGGAACCACTGTGACATCGTGGAATCTCCAGGCAACAGTGATGCGCTCACAAACTTCACCCACGGGGAGGGGCACTGCCCAGCCGTGGAGAGCTGCATCATCTTACCAAACATTAGAGTTACTTACCTACATATATATATGTATAATGATATCACTCATCATTACAGTCTCAGAACAAACAAAAAACTGAAGAACAAAACAGCAGCAGTCTCAGAAAACCCATGAATGGACTAAAAGTTAACAGAGGGAAAGAGACTGAGGTGAATGGGTGGGCATGGAGGGATTAGGGAGGGGGGAAGTAAGGACACATTAGAATAAGAATATATAATGTGGGAGCGGGGGTCACAGGCAGGGCTGCAAAACACAGAAAAGACAAGTAGGGCTTCTACAGTATCTTACTATGCTCATGGACTGTGACTGCAATGGGGTATCTCGGGGCACGTGCGTGATGGGAGGAGTCTAGTAAACATCATGTTACTCATCTAATTGTGTAGTAATGACACAAAGATACACAGAGAGATAGGTAGACAGATAAAAGAATGCATGAATGAATGGATGCATGGAAGGATGAATACATACATACATACATACATTCAAACGTACATACATAAAGAATGCAGCAGCCCAGTTCAAGAAAGACATCTGCACCCCTAAATGTATGGCAGCACGATTCTCAATAACCAATCTACAATTATATAAGGAACATTAAGGATACTGGACTGCCCAGATCATCCAGTCGCCCCCGCAGACCCCATTACACTCACTGTTCACCAGCAGAGTAACATGCTACAGAATCACTGCTTGAATTCTCTGAACTATACTGCCTTCCCCATAGAATTCCCCCCCACATTATGTGAGCTCATCGTAATGCCCCCTTAGCAGCCTGCTCCCGTCCTTCACAACCAGCCTCCCTAGTCCCTTAACCTTTGCTACGTTGGTGATGGGGGGAGTGTACTCAACATGATGTTATCCACATAATTGTAGATTGATGACAAATAAATAAAAGAATAAATAGATGAATGAATGAATGAATGAATGAGAGAATGCCGCCGCCAGTTTAAAAGCGACACGTGCATCCCTATGATTACCACAGCACTATTCTCAATAGCCAAGCTCAGTGTCCACCAGTAGATGAACATTGGAATATTATTCCGTCATATGAAAACAAATCCTACCATTGGCAGAAACATGGATGGTGTGAGAGTGCATCATACTCAGTGCAGTAAGGCAGGCAGGTGGAGAAACACAAATATCAAATGATTTCACTCGCCTGTGCAGGAGAACCAAGAGACCTCCGAGGAAGAAAAACGGCACCAGAAGAGTGCACTAACAGTTACCAAAGGGAAAGGGATGGAGGTGCACAGGTGGGAACGGAGCAGTAAGTCAGGGGGAGCGGGGGACAATGTGCACATTACCTTTGGCATGCATAAAGTGGAAGGGGGGCATGGGGAGGGACGTACAATGCAGAGAAGACAACAAGGGATTCTACGGCATCTTACTATGCTCATGGACCGTGACTGCAATGAGGTATCTGGGGGCATTTCGTTGCGGGGGGCAGTTTAGTCAACCACATGTGACTCACGTCGATGTAGACTAATGATAAATAAATAAATAAATAACAGATATCTAAGTGAGTAATTGACTAACTAAATACATTCACACATCCATACATACAAAAATAACCACTAGAATACAGCAGCCCAGTTTAAAAAAGACCTCTGAACCCGTATGATTATCAAGCACTATCCATAACGGCAAAGGTAAGTGTCTATCAGAGGATGAACAGTGGAATATTATTCTGCCATATGAAGAAACCAATCCTACCATGTGCAACAACATGGAGCGAGGTAGCGGGTATCACGCTCAGCGAAATAAGCCACGCAGAGAAAGACAAGTGTCAACTGATTTCGCTCACCTGGGGACTACCGGAAATAAGAAAGGGAGTGATAGAACAGGACAGTAGCACCCGCAGCGAACCCAAGAATGGACTCACGGTTACCAAAGGGAATGGGACTGAGGAGGACGGGTTAGGAGGGAGGGGAGAGAGGGAAAATGGGGCAGTACGAGTGGCACACAGGCTGCGGCCCGGCGGCGTGCTTAGGTAAGTCCGTATAACATAGCGATGATCAGCAGCACTTCTACGGCATATTCCTGGGCTGTTGGACAGCCACTCTTACGGGCTACGTGGTGGGAACTTGACAGTGGGGGTAGTCTAGGAACCATAATGTTGTTCATGTAACTGTGAAGTAGTGTCAACAAAATTAAAAGGAACACACAGTACCTTGGCTCTGGATTCCATTTACCCTGATGCTGTCAAGTTGGTCAGTGTCCACCTCACCGGAATCACACCTGCTCCTCTCAGCATACACATTATGTCTCTAGGACAGAGACACCACTGTGACATCGTGGAATCTCCAGGCAACAGTGATGCGCTCACAAACTTCACCCACGGGGAGGGGCACTGCCCATCCGTGGAGAGCTGCATCATCTTACCAAACATTAGAGTTACTTACCTACATATATATATATAAATATATATATATATATATGTATAATGATATCACTCATCATTACAGTCTCAGAACAAACAAAAAACTGAAGAACAAAACAGCAGCAGTCTCAGAAAACCCATGAATGGACTAAAAGTTAACAGAGGGAAGAGACTGAGGTGAATGGGTGGGCATGGAGGGATTAGGGAGGGGGGAAGTAAGGACACATTAGAATAAGAATATATAATGTGGGAGCGGGGGTCACAGGCAGGGCTGCAAAACCCAGAAAAGACAAGTAGGGCTTCAACAGTATCTTACTATGCTCATGGACTGTGACTGCAATGGGGTATCTCGGGGCACATGCGTGATGGGAGGAGTCTAGTAAACATCATGTTACTCATCTAATTGTGTATTAATGACACAAAGGTACACAGATAGATAGGTAGACAGATAAAAGAATGCATGAATGAATGGATGCATGGAAGGATGAATACATACATACATACATTCAAACATACATACATAAAGAATGCAGCATCCCAGTTCAAGAAAGACATCTGCACCCCTAAATGTATGGCAGCACGATTCTCAATAACCAATCTACAATTATATAAGGAACATTAAGGATACTGGACTGCCCAGATCATCCAGTCGCCCCCGCAGACCCCATTACACTCACTGTTCACCAGCAGAGTAACATGCTACAGAATCACTGCTTGAATTCTCTGAACTATACTGCCTTCCCCATAGAATTCCCCCCCACATTATGTGAGCTCATCGTAATGCCCCCTTAGCAGCCTGCCCCCGTCCTTCACAACCAGCCTCCCTAGTCCCTTAACCTTTGCTACGTTGGTGATGGGGGGAGTGTACTCAACATGATGTTATCCACATAATTGTAGATTGATGACAAATAAATAAAAGAATAAATAGATGAATGAATGAATGAATGAATGAGAGAATGCCGCCGCCAGTTTAAAAGCGACACGTGCATCCCTATGATTACCACAGCACTATTCTCAATAGCCAAGCTCAGTGTCCACCAGTAGATGAACATTGGAATATTATTCCGTCATATGAAAACAAATCCTACCATTGGCAGAAACATGGATGGTGTGAGAGTGCATCATACTCAGTGCAGTAAGGCAGGCAGGTGGAGAAACACAAATATCAAATGATTTCACTCGCCTGTGCAGGAGAACCAAGAGACCTCCGAGGAAGAAAAACGGCACCAGAAGAGTGCACTAACAGTTACCAAAGGGAAAGGGATGGAGGTGCACAGGTGGGAACGGAGCAGTAAGTCAGGGGGAGCGGGGGACAATGTGCACATTACCTTTGGCATGCATAAAGTGGAAGGGGGGCATGGGGAGGGACGTACAATGCAGAGAAGACAACAAGGGATTCTACGGCATCTTACTATGCTCATGGACCGTGACTGCAATGAGGTATCTGGGGGCATTTCGTTGCGGGGGGCAGTTTAGTCAACCACATGTGACTCACGTCGATGTAGACTAATGATAAATAAATAAATAAATAACAGATATCTAAGTGAGTAATTGACTAACTAAATACATTCACACATCCATACATACAAAAATAACCACTAGAATACAGCAGCCCAGTTTAAAAAAGACCTCTGAACCCGTATGATTATCAAGCACTATCCATAACGGCAAAGGTAAGTGTCTATCAGAGGATGAACAGTGGAATATTATTCTGCCATATGAAGAAACCAATCCTACCATGTGCAACAACATGGAGCGAGGTAGCGGGTATCACGCTCAGCGAAATAAGCCACGCAGAGAAAGACAAGTGTCAACTGATTTCGCTCACCTGGGGACTACCGGAAATAAGAAAGGGAGTGATAGAACAGGACAGTAGCACCCGCAGCGAACCCAAGAATGGACTCACGGTTACCAAAGGGAATGGGACTGAGGAGGACGGGTTAGGAGGGAGGGGAGAGAGGGAAAATGGGGCAGTACGAGTGGCACACAGGCTGCGGCCCGGCGGCGTGCTTAGGTAAGTCCGTATAACATAGCGATGATCAGCAGCACTTCTACGGCATATTCCTGGGCTGTTGGACAGCCACTCTTACGGGCTACGTGGTGGGGACTTGACAGTGGGGGTAGTCTAGGAACCATAATGTTGTTCATGTAACTGTGAAGTAGTGTCAACAAAATTAAAAGGAACACACAGTACCTTGGCTCTGGATTCCATTTACCCTGATGCTGTCAAGTTGGTCAGTGTCCACCTCACCGGAATCACACCTGCTCCTCTCAGCATACACATTATGTCTCTAGGACAGAGGCACCACTGTGACATCGTGGAATCTCCAGGCAACAGTGATGCGCTCACAAACTTCACCCACGGGGAGGGGCACTGCCCAGCCGTGGAGAGCTGCATCATCTTACCAAACATTAGAGTTACTTACCTACATATATATATGTATAATGATATCACTCATCATTACAGTCTCAGAACAAACAAAAAACTGAAGAACAAAACAGCAGCAGTCGCAGAAAACCCATGAATGGACTAAAAGTTAACAGAGGGAAAGAGACTGAGGTGAATGGGTGGGCATGGAGGGATTAGGGAGGGGGGAAGTAAGGACACATTAGAATAAGAATATATAATGTGGGAGCGGGGGTCACAGGCAGGGCTGCAAAACACAGAAAAGACAAGTAGGGCTTCTACAGTATCTTACTATGCTCATGGACTGTGACTGCAATGGGGTATCTCGGGGCACGTGCGTGATGGGAGGAGTCTAGTAAACATCATGTTACTCATCTAATTGTCTATTAATGACACAAAGATACACAGATAGATAGGTAGACAGATAAAAGAATGCATGAATGAATGGATGCATGGAAGGATGAATACATATATACATACATACATTCAAACATACATACATAAAGAATGCAGCAGCCCAGTTCAAGAAAGACATCTGCACCCCTAAATGTATGGCAGCACGATTCTCAATAACCAATCTACAATTATATAAGGAACATTAAGGATACTGGACTGCCCAGATCATCCAGTCGCCCCCGCAGACCCCATTACACTCACTGTTCACCAGCAGAGTAACATGCTACAGAATCACTGCTTGAATTCTCTGAACTATACTGCCTTCCCCATAGAATTCCCCCCCACATTATGTGAGCTCATCGTAATGCCCCCTTAGCAGCCTGCTCCCGTCCTTCACAACCAGCCTCCCTAGTCCCTTAACCTTTGCTACGTTGGTGATGGGGGGAGTGTACTCAACATGATGTTATCCACATAATTGTAGATTGATGACAAATAAATAAAAGAATAAATAGATGAATGAATGAATGAATGAATGAGAGAATGCCGCCGCCAGTTTAAAAGCGACACGTGCATCCCTATGATTACCACAGCACTATTCTCAATAGCCAAGCTCAGTGTCCACCAGTAGATGAACATTGGAATATTATTCTGTCATATGAAAACAAATCCTACCATTGGCAGAAACATGGATGGTGTGAGAGTGCATCATACTCAGTGCAGTAAGGCAGGCAGGTGGAGAAACACAAATATCAAATGATTTCACTCGCCTGTGCAGGAGAACCAAGAGACCTCCGAGGAAGAAAAACGGCACCAGAAGAGTGCACTAACAGTTACCAAAGGGAAAGGGATGGAGGTGCACAGGTGGGAACGGAGCAGCAAGTCAGGGGGAGCGGGGGACAATGTGCACATTACCTTTGGCATGCATAAAGTGGAAGGGGGGCATGGGGAGGGACGTACAATGCAGAGAAGACAACAAGGGATTCTACAGCATCTTACTATGCTCATGGACCGTGACTGCAATGAGGTATCTGGGGGCATTTCGTTGCGGGGGGCAGTTTAGTCAACCACATGTGACTCACGTCGATGTAGACTAATGATAAATAAATAAATAAATAACAGATATCTAAGTGAGTAATTGACTAACTAAATACATTCACACATCCATACATACAAAAATAACCACTAGAATACAGCAGCCCAGTTTAAAAAAGACCTCTGAACCCGTATGATTATCAAGCACTATCCATAACGGCAAAGGTAAGTGTCTATCAGAGGATGAACAGTGGAATATTATTCTGCCATATGAGGAAACCAATCCTACCATGTGCAACAACATGGAGGGAGGTAGCGGGTATCACGCTCAGCGAAATAAGCCACGCAGAGAAAGACAAGTGTCAACTGATTTCGCTCACCTGGGGACTACCGGAAATAAGAAAGGTAGTGATAGAACAGGACAGTAGCACCCGCAGCGAACCCAAGAATGGACTCACGGTTACCAAAGGGAATGGGACTGAGGAGGACGGGTTAGGAGGGAGGGGAGAGAGGGAAAATGGGGCAGTACGAGTGGCACACAGGCTGCGGCCCGGCGGCGTGCTTAGGTAAGTCCGTATAACATAGCGATGATCAGCAGCACTTCTACGGCATATTCCTGGGCTGTTGGACAGCCACTCTTACGGGCTACGTGGTGGGGACTTGACAGTGGGGGTAGTCTAGGAACCATAATGTTGTTCATGTAACTGTGAAGTAGTGTCAACAAAATTAAAAGGAACACACAGTACCTTGGCTCTGGATTCCATTTACCCTGATGCTGTCAAGTTGGTCAGTGTCCACCTCACCCGAATCACACCTGCTCCTCTCAGCATACACATTATGTCTCTAGGACAGAGGCACCACTGTGACATCGTGGAATCTCCAGGCAACAGTGATGCGCTCACAAACTTCACCCACGGGGAGGGGCACTGCCCAGCCGTGGAGAGCTGCATCATCTTACCAAACATTAGAGTTACTTACCTACATATATATATATATATATATATATGTATGTATGTATAATGATATCACTCATCATTACAGTCTCAGAACAAACAAAAAACTGAAGAACAAAACAGCAGCAGTCTCAGAAAACCCATGAATGGACTAAAAGTTAACAGAGGGAAAGAGACTGAGGTGAATGGGTGGGCATGGAGGGATTAGGGAGGGGGGAAGTAAGGACACATTAGAATAAGAATATATAATGTGGGAGCGGGGGTCACAGGCAGGGCTGCAAAACCCAGAAAAGACAAGTAGGGCTTCTACAGTATCTTACTATGCTCATGGACTGTGACTGCAATGGGGTATCTCGGGGCACGTGCGTGATGGGAGGAGTCTAGTAGACATCATGTTACTCATCTAATTGTGTATTAATGACACAAAGATACACAGAGAGATAGGTAGACAGATAAAAGAATGCATGAATGAATGGATGCATGGAAGGATGAATACATACATACATACATACATTCAAACATACATACATAAAGAATGCAGCAGCCCAGTTCAAGAAAGACATCTGCACCCCTAAATGTATGGCAGCACGATTCTCAATAACCAATCTACAATTATATAAGGAACATTAAGGATACTGGACTGCCCAGATCATCCAGTCGCCCCCGCAGACCCCATTACACTCACTGTTCACCAGCAGAGTAACATGCTACAGAATCACTGCTTGAATTCTCTGAACTATACTGCCTTCCCCATAGAATTCCCCCCCACATTATGTGAGCTCATCGTAATGCCCCCTTAGCAGCCTGCTCCCGTCCTTCACAACCAGCCTCCCTAGTCCCTTAACCTTTGCTATGTTGGTGATGGGGGGAGTGTACTCAACATGATGTTATCCACATAATTGTAGATTGATGACAAATAAATAAAAGAATAAATAGATGAATGAATGAATGAATGAATGAGAGAATGCCGCCGCCGCCAGTTTAAAAGCGACACGTGCATCCCTATGATTACCACAGCACTATTCTCAATAGCCAAGCTCAGTGTCCACCAGTAGATGAACATTGGAATATTATTCCGTCATATGAAAACAAATCCTACCATTGGCAGAAACATGGATGGTGTGAGAGTGCATCATACTCAGTGCAATAAGGCAAGCAGGTGGAGAAACACAAATATCAAATGATTTCACTCGCCTGTGCAGGAGAACCAAGAGACCTCCGAAGAAGAAAAACGGCACCAGAAGAGTGCACTAACAGTTACCAAAGGGAAAGGGATGGAGGTGCACAGGTGGGAACGGAGCAGTAAGTCAGGGGGAGCGGGGGACAATGTGCACATTACCTTTGGCATGCATAAAGTGGAAGGGGGCATGGGGAGGGATGTACAATGCAGAGAAGACAACAAGGGATTCTACAGCATCTTACTATGCTCATGGACCGTGACTGCAATGAGGTATCTGGGGGCATTTCGTTGTGGGGGGCAGTTTAGTCAACCACATGTGACTCACGTCGATGTAGACTAATGATAAATAAATAAATAAATAACAGATATCTAAGTGAGTAATTGACTAACTAAATACATTCACACATCCATACATACAAAAATAACCACTAGAATACAGCAGCCCAGTTTAAAAAAGACCTCTGAACCCGTATGATTATCAAGCACTATCCATAACTGCAAAGGTAAGTGTCTATCAGAGGATGAACAGTGGAATATTATTCTGCCATATGAAGAAACCAATCCTACCATGTGCAACAACATGGAGGGAGGTAGCGGGTATCATGCTCAGCGAAATAAGCCACGCAGAGAAAGACAAGTGTCAACTGATTTCGCTCACCTGGGGACTACCGGAAAGAAGAAAGGGAGTGATAGAACAGGACAGTAGCACCCGCAGCGAACCCAAGAATGGACTCACGGTTACCAAAGGGAATGGGACTGAGGAGGACGGGTTAGGAGGGAGGGGAGAGAGGGAAAATGGGGCAGTACGAGTGGCACACAGGCTGCGGCCCGGCGGCGTGCTTAGGTAAGTCCGTATAACATAGCGATGATCAGCAGCACTTCTACGGCATATTCCTGGGCTGTTGGACAGCCACTCTTACGGGCTACGTGGTGGGGACTTGACAGTGGGGGTAGTCTAGGAACCATAATGTTGTTCATGTAACTGTGAAGTAGTGTCAACAAAATTAAAAGGAACACACAGTACCTTGGCTCTGGATTCCATTTACCCTGATGCTGTCAAGTTGGTCAGTGTCCACCTCACCGGAATCACACCTGCTCCTCTCAGCATACACATTATGTCTCTAGGACAGAGGAACCACTGTGACATCGTGGAATCTCCAGGCAACAGTGATGCGCTCACAAACTTCACCCACGGGGAGGGGCACTGCCCAGCCGTGGAGAGCTGCATCATCTTACCAAACATTAGAGTTACTTACCTACATATATATATATATATATATATTATATATATATATATATATATGTATAATGATATCACTCATCATTACAGTCTCAGAACAAACAAAAAACTGAAGAACAAAACAGCAGCAGTCTCAGAAAACCCATGAATGGACTAAAAGTTAACAGAGGGAAAGAGACTGAGGTGAATGGGTGGGCATGGAGGGATTAGGGAGGGGGGAAGTAAGGACACATTAGAATAAGAATATATAATGTGGGAGCGGGGGTCACAGGCAGGGCTGCAAAACACAGAAAAGACAAGTAGGGCTTCTACAGTATCTTACTATGCTCATGGACTGTGACTGCAATGGGGTATCTCGGGGCACGTGCGTGATGGGAGGAGTCTAGTAGACATCATGTTACTCATCTAATTGTGTATTAATGACACAAAGATACACAGAGAGATAGGTAGACAGATAAAAGAATGCATGAATGAATGGATGCATGGAAGGATGAATACATACATACATACATACATTCAAACATACATACATAAAGAATGCAGCAGCCCAGTTCAAGAAAGACATCTGCACCCCTAAATATATGGCAGCACGATTCTCAATAACCAATCTACAATTATATAAGGAACATTAAGGATACTGGACTGCCCAGATCATCCAGTCGCCCCCGCAGACCCCATTACACTCACTGTTCACCAGCAGAGTAACATGCTACAGAATCACTGCTTGAATTCTCTGAACTATACTGCCTTCCCCATAGAATTCCCCCCCACATTATGTGAGCTCATCGTAATGCCCCCTTAGCAGCCTGCTCCCGTCCTTCACAACCAGCCTCCCTAGTCCCTTAACCTTTGCTACGTTGGTGATGGGGGGAGTGTACTCAACATGATGTTATCCACATAATTGTAGATTGATGACAAATAAATAAAAGAATAAATAGATGAATGAATGAATGAATGAATGAGAGAATGCCGCCGCCGCCAGTTTAAAAGCGACACGTGCATCCCTATGATTACCACAGCACTATTCTCAATAGCCAAGCTCAGTGTCCACCAGTAGATGAACATTGGAATATTATTCCGTCATATGAAAACAAATCCTACCATTGGCAGAAACATGGATGGTGTGAGAGTGCATCATACTCAGTGCAATAAGGCAAGCAGGTGGAGAAACACAAATATCAAATGATTTCACTCGCCTGTGCAGGAGAACCAAGAGACCTCCGAAGAAGAAAAACGGCACCAGAAGAGTGCACTAACAGTTACCAAAGGGAAAGGGATGGAGGTGCACAGGTGGGAACGGAGCAGTAAGTCAGGGGGAGCGGGGGACAATGTGCACATTACCTTTGGCATGCATAAAGTGGAAGGGGGGCATGGGGAGGGACGTACAATGCAGAGAAGACAACAAGGGATTCTACAGCATCTTACTATGCTCATGGACCGTGACTGCAATGAGGTATCTGGGGGCATTTCGTTGTGGGGGGCAGTTTAGTCAACCACATGTGACTCACGTCGATGTAGACTAATGATAAATAAATAAATAAATAACAGATATCTAAGTGAGTAATTGACTGACTAAATACATTCACACATCCATACATACAAAAATAACCACTAGAATACAGCAGCCCAGTTTAAAAAAGACCTCTGAACCCGTATGATTATCAAGCACTATCCATAACTGCAAAGGTAAGTGTCTATCAGAGGATGAACAGTGGAATATTATTCTGCCATATGAAGAAACCAATCCTACCATGTGCAACAACATGGAGGGAGGTAGCGGGTATCATGCTCAGCGAAATAAGCCACGCAGAGAAAGACAAGTGTCAACTGATTTCGCTCACCTGGGGACTACCGGAAAGAAGAAAGGGAGTGATAGAACAGGACAGTAGCACCCGCAGCGAACCCAAGAATGGACTCACGGTTACCAAAGGGAATGGGACTGAGGAGGACGGGTTAGGAGGGAGGGGAGAGAGGGAAAATGGGGCAGTACGAGTGGCACACAGGCAGCGGCCCGGCGGCGTGCTTAGGTAAGTCCGTATAACATAGCGATGATCAGCAGCACTTCTACGGCATATTCCTGGGCTGTTGGACAGCCACTCTTACGGGCTACGTGGTGGGGACTTGACAGTGGGGGTAGTCTAGGAACCATAATGTTGTTCATGTAACTGTGAAGTAGTGTCACCAAAATTAAAAGGAACACACAGTACCTTGGCTCTGGATTCCATTTACCCTGATGCTGTCAAGTTGGTCAGTGTCCACCTCACCGGAATCACACCTGCTCCTCTCAGCATACACATTATGTCTCTAGGACAGAGGAACCACTGTGACATCGTGGAATCTCCAGGCAACAGTGATGCGCTCACAAACTTCACCCACGGGGAGGGGCACTGCCCAGCCGTGGAGAGCTGCATCATCTTACCAAACATTAGAGTTACTTACCTACATATATATATATATATATATATTATATATATATATATATATGTATAATGATATCACTCATCATTACAGTCTCAGAACAAACAAAAAACTGAAGAACAAAACAGCAGCAGTCTCAGAAAACCCATGAATGGACTAAAAGTTAACAGAGGGAAAGAGACTGAGGTGAATGGGTGGGCATGGAGGGATTAGGGAGGGGGGAAGTAAGGACACATTAGAATAAGAATATATAATGTGGGAGCGGGGGTCACAGGCAGGGCTGCAAAACCCAGAAAAGACAAGTAGGGCTTCTACAGTATCTTACTATGCTCATGGACTGTGACTGCAATGGGGTATCTCGGGGCACGTGCGTGATGGGAGGAGTCTAGTAGACATCATGTTACTCATCTAATTGTGTATTAATGACACAAAGATACACAGAGAGATAGGTAGACAGATAAAAGAATGCATGAATGAATGGATGCATGGAAGGATGAATACATACATACATACATACATTCAAACATACATACATAAAGAATGCAGCAGCCCAGTTCAAGAAAGACATCTGCACCCCTAAATATATGGCAGCACGATTCTCAATAACCAATCTACAATTATATAAGGAACATTAAGGATACTGGACTGCCCAGATCATCCAGTCGCCCCCGCAGACCCCATTACACTCACTGTTCACCAGCAGAGTAACATGCTACAGAATCACTGCTTGAATTCTCTGAACTATACTGCCTTCCCCATAGAATTCCCCCCCACATTATGTGAGCTCATCGTAATGCCCCCTTAGCAGCCTGCTCCCGTCCTTCACAACCAGCCTCCCTAGTCCCTTAACCTTTGCTACGTTGGTGATGGGGGGAGTGTACTCAACATGATGTTATCCACATAATTGTAGATTGATGACAAATAAATAAAAGAATAAATAGATGAATGAATGAATGAATGAATGAGAGAATGCCGCCGCCGCCAGTTTAAAAGCGACACGTGCATCCCTATGATTACCACAGCACTATTCTCAATAGCCAAGCTCAGTGTCCACCAGTAGATGAACATTGGAATATTATTCCGTCATATGAAAACAAATCCTACCATTGGCAGAAACATGCATGGTGTGAGAGTGCATCATACTCAGTGCAATAAGGCAAGCAGGTGGAGAAACACAAATATCAAATGATTTCACTCGCCTGTGCAGGAGAACCAAGAGACCTCCGAAGAAGAAAAACGGCACCAGAAGAGTGCACTAACAGTTACCAAAGGGAAAGGGATGGAGGTGCACAGGTGGGAACGGAGCAGTAAGTCAGGGGGAGCGGGGGACAATGTGCACATTACCTTTGGCATGCATAAAGTGGAAGGGGGGCATGGGGAGGGACGTACAATGCAGAGAAGACAACAAGGGATTCTACAGCATCTTACTATGCTCATGGACCGTGACTGCAATGAGGTATCTGGGGGCATTTCGTTGTGGGGGGCAGTTTAGTCAACCACATGTGACTCACGTCGATGTAGACTAATGATAAATAAATAAATAAATAACAGATATCTAAGTGAGTAATTGACTGACTAAATACATTCACACATCCATACATACAAAAATAACCACTAGAATACAGCAGCCCAGTTTAAAAAAGACCTCTGAACCCGTATGATTATCAAGCACTATCCATAACTGCAAAGGTAAGTGTCTATCAGAGGATGAACAGTGGAATATTATTCTGCCATATGAAGAAACCAATCCTACCATGTGCAACAACATGGAGGGAGGTAGCGGGTATCATGCTCAGCGAAATAAGCCACGCAGAGAAAGACAAGTGTCAACTGATTTCGCTCACCTGGGGACTACCGGAAAGAAGAAAGGGAGTGATAGAACAGGACAGTAGCACCCGCAGCGAACCCAAGAATGGACTCACGGTTACCAAAGGGAATGGGACTGAGGAGGACGGGTTAGGAGGGAGGGGAGAGAGGGAAAATGGGGCAGTACGAGTGGCACACAGGCAGCGGCCCGGCGGCGTGCTTAGGTAAGTCCGTATAACATAGCGATGATCAGCAGCACTTCTACGGCATATTCCTGGGCTGTTGGACAGCCACTCTTACGGGCTACGTGGTGGGGACTTGACAGTGGGGGTAGTCTAGGAACCATAATGTTGTTCATGTAACTGTGAAGTAGTGTCACCAAAATTAAAAGGAACACACAGTACCTTGGCTCTGGATTCCATTTACCCTGATGCTGTCAAGTTGGTCAGTGTCCACCTCACCGGAATCACACCTGCTCCTCTCAGCATACACATTATGTCTCTAGGACAGAGGAACCACTGTGACATCGTGGAATCTCCAGGCAACAGTGATGCGCTCACAAACTTCACCCACGGGGAGGGGCACTGCCCAGCCGTGGAGAGCTGCATCATCTTACCAAACATTAGAGTTACTTACCTACATATATATATATATATATATATATATTATATATATATATATATATATGTATAATGATATCACTCATCATTACAGTCTCAGAACAAACAAAAAACTGAAGAACAAAACAGCAGCAGTCTCAGAAAACCCATGAATGGACTAAAAGTTAACAGAGGGAAAGAGACTGAGGTGAATGGGTGGGCATGGAGGGATTAGGGAGGGGGGAAGTAAGGACACATTAGAATAAGAATATATAATGTGGGAGCGGGGGTCACAGGCAGGGCTGCAAAACCCAGAAAAGACAAGTAGGGCTTCTACAGTATCTTACTATGCTCATGGACTGTGACTGCAATGGGGTATCTCGGGGCACGTGCGTGATGGGAGGAGTCTAGTAGACATCATGTTACTCATCTAATTGTGTATTAATGACACAAAGATACACAGAGAGATAGGTAGACAGATAAAAGAATGCATGAATGAATGGATGCATGGAAGGATGAATACATACATACATACATACATTCAAACGTACTTACATAAGGAATGCAGCAGCCCAGTTCAAGAAAGACATCTGCACCCCTAAATGTATGGCAGCACGATTCTCAATAACCAATCTACAATTATATAAGGAACATTACGGATACTGGACTGCCCAGATCATCCAGTCGCCCCCGCAGACCCCATTACACTCACTGTTCACCAGCAGAGTAACATGCTACAGAATCACTGCTTGAATTCTCTGAACTATACTGCCTTCCCCATAGAATTCCCCCCCACATTATGTGAGCTCATCGTAATGCCCCCTTAGCAGCCTGCTCCCGTCCTTCACAACCAGCCTCCCTAGTCCCTTAACCTTTGCTACGTTGGTGATGGGGGGAGTGTACTCAACATGATGTTATCCACATAATTGTAGATTGATGACAAATAAATAAAAGAATAAATAGATGAATGAATGAATGAATGAATGAGAGAATGCCGCCGCCGCCAGTTTAAAAGCGACACGTGCATCCCTATGATTACCACAGCACTATTCTCAATAGCCAAGCTCAGTGTCCACCAGTAGATGAACATTGGAATATTATTCCGTCATATGAAAACAAATCCTACCATTGGCAGAAACATGGATGGTGTGAGAGTGCATCATACTCAGTGCAATAAGGCAGGCAGGTGGAGAAACACAAATATCAAATGATTTCACTCGCCTGTGCAGGAGAACCAAGAGACCTCCGAAGAAGAAAAACGGCACCAGAAGAGTGCACTAACAGTTACCAAAGGGAAAGGGATGGAGGTGCACAGGTGGGAACGGAGCAGTAAGTCAGGGGGAGCGGGGGACAATGTGCACATTACCTTTGGCATGCATAAAGTGGAAGGGGGGCATGGGGAGGGACGTACAATGCAGAGAAGACAACAAGGGATTCTACAGCATCTTACTATGCTCATGGACCGTGACTGCAATGAGGTATCTGGGGGCATTTCGTTGTGGGGGGCAGTTTAGTCAACCACATGTGACTCACGTCGATGTAGACTAATGATAAATAAATAAATAAATAACAGATATCTAAGTGAGTAATTGACTGACTAAATACATTCACACATCCATACATACAAAAATAACCACTAGAATACAGCAGCCCAGTTTAAAAAAGACCTCTGAACCCGTATGATTATCAAGCACTATCCATAACTGCAAAGGTAAGTGTCTATCAGAGGATGAACAGTGGAATATTATTCTGCCATATGAAGAAACCAATCCTACCATGTGCAACAACATGGAGGGAGGTAGCGGGTATCATGCTCAGCGAAATAAGCCACGCAGAGAAAGACAAGTGTCAACTGATTTCGCTCACCTGGGGACTACCGGAAAGAAGAAAGGGAGTGATAGAACAGGACAGTAGCACCCGCAGCGAACCCAAGAATGGACTCACGGTTACCAAAGGGAATGGGACTGAGGAGGACGGGTTAGGAGGGAGGGGAGAGAGGGAAAATGGGGCAGTACGAGTGGCACACAGGCAGCGGCCCGGCGGCGTGCTTAGGTAAGTCCGTATAACATAGCGATGATCAGCAGCACTTCTACGGCATATTCCTGGGCTGTTGGACAGCCACTCTTACGGGCTACGTGGTGGGGACTTGACAGTGGGGGTAGTCTAGGAACCATAATGTTGTTCATGTAACTGTGAAGTAGTGTCACCAAAATTAAAAGGAACACACAGTACCTTGGCTCTGGATTCCATTTACCCTGATGCTGTCAAGTTGGTCAGTGTCCACCTCACCGGAATCACACCTGCTCCTCTCAGCATACACATTATGTCTCTAGGACAGAGGAACCACTGTGACATCGTGGAATCTCCAGGCAACAGTGATGCGCTCACAAACTTCACCCACGGGGAGGGGCACTGCCCAGCCGTGGAGAGCTGCATCATCTTACCAAACATTAGAGTTACTTACCTACATATATATATATATATATATATTATATATATATATATATATATGTATAATGATATCACTCATCATTACAGTCTCAGAACAAACAAAAAACTGAAGAACAAAACAGCAGCAGTCTCAGAAAACCCATGAATGGACTAAAAGTTAACAGAGGGAAAGAGACTGAGGTGAATGGGTGGGCATGGAGGGATTAGGGAGGGGGGAAGTAAGGACACATTAGAATAAGAATATATAATGTGGGAGCGGGGGTCACAGGCAGGGCTGCAAAACCCAGAAAAGACAAGTAGGGCTTCTACAGTATCTTACTATGCTCATGGACTGTGACTGCAATGGGGTATCTCGGGGCACGTGCGTGATGGGAGGAGTCTAGTAGACATCATGTTACTCATCTAATTGTGTATTAATGACACAAAGATACACAGAGAGATAGGTAGACAGATAAAAGAATGCATGAATGAATGGATGCATGGAAGGATGAATACATACATACATACATACATTCAAACATACATACATAAAGAATGCAGCAGCCCAGTTCAAGAAAGACATCTGCACCCCTAAATGTATGGCAGCACGATTCTCAATAACCAATCTACAATTATATAAGGAACATTAAGGATACTGGACTGCCCAGATCATCCAGTCGCCCCCGCAGACCCCATTACACTCACTGTTCACCAGCAGAGTAACATGCTACAGAATCACTGCTTGAATTCTCTGAACTATACTGCCTTCCCCATAGAATTCCCCCCCACATTATGTGAGCTCATCGTAATGCCCCCTTAGCAGCCTGCTCCCGTCCTTCACAACCAGCCTCCCTAGTCCCTTAACCTTTGCTACGTTGGTGATGGGGGGAGTGTACTCAACATGATGTTATCCACATAATTGTAGATTGATGACAAATAAATAAAAGAATAAATAGATGAATGAATGAATGAATGAATGAGAGAATGCCGCCGCCGCCAGTTTAAAAGCGACACGTGCATCCCTATGATTACCACAGCACTATTCTCAATAGCCAAGCTCAGTGTCCACCAGTAGATGAACATTGGAATATTATTCCGTCATATGAAAACAAATCCTACCATTGGCAGAAACATGGATGGTGTGAGAGTGCATCATACTCAGTGCAATAAGGCAGGCAGGTGGAGAAACACAAATATCAAATGATTTCACTCGCCTGTGCAGGAGAACCAAGAGACCTCCGAAGAAGAAAAACGGCACCAGAAGAGTGCACTAACAGTTACCAAAGGGAAAGGGATGGAGGTGCACAGGTGGGAACGGAGCAGTAAGTCAGGGGGAGCGGGGGACAATGTGCACATTACCTTTGGCATGCATAAAGTGGAAGGGGGGCATGGGGAGGGACGTACAATGCAGAGAAGACAACAAGGGATTCTACAGCATCTTACTATGCTCATGGACCGTGACTGCAATGAGGTATCTGGGGGCATTTCGTTGCGGGGGGCAGTTTAGTCAACCACATGTGACTCACGTCGATGTAGACTAATGATAAATAAATAAATAAATAACAGATATCTAAGTGAGTAATTGACTGACTAAATACATTCACACATCCATACATACAAAAATAACCACTAGAATACAGCAGCCCAGTTTAAAAAAGACCTCTGAACCCGTATGATTATCAAGCACTATCCATAACTGCAAAGGTAAGTGTCTATCAGAGGATGAACAGTGGAATATTATTCTGCCATATGAAGAAACCAATCCTACCATGTGCAACAACATGGAGGGAGGTAGCGGGTATCATGCTCAGCGAAATAAGCCACGCAGAGAAAGACAAGTGTCAACTGATTTCGCTCACCTGGGGACTACCGGAAAGAAGAAAGGGAGTGATAGAACAGGACAGTAGCACCCGCAGCGAACCCAAGAATGGACTCACGGTTACCAAAGGGAATGGGACTGAGGAGGACGGGTTAGGAGGGAGGGGAGAGAGGGAAAATGGGGCAGTACGAGTGGCACACAGGCTGCGGCCCGGCGGCGTGCTTAGGGAAGTCCGTATAACATAGCGATGATCAGCAGCACTTCTACGGCATATTCCTGGGCTGTTGGACAGCCACTCTTACGGGCTACGTGGTGGGGACTTGACAGTGGGGGTAGTCTAGGAACCATAATGTTGTTCATGTAACTGTGAAGTAGTGTCAACAAAATTAAAAGGAACACACAGTACCTTGGCTCTGGATTCCATTTACCCTGATGCTGTCAAGTTGATCAGTGTCCACCTCAAAGGAATCACACCTGCTCCTCTCAGCATACACATTATGTCTCTAGGACAGAGGAACCACTGTGACATCGTGGAATCTCCAGGCAACAGTGATGCGCTCACAAACTTCACCCACGGGGAGGGGCACTGCCCAGCCGTGGAGAGCTGCATCATCTTACCAAACATTAGAGTTACTTACCTACATATATATATGTATAATGATATCACTCATCATTACAGTCTCAGAACAAACAAAAAACTGAAGAACAAAACAGCAGCAGTCTCAGAAAACCCATGAATGGACTAAAAGTTAACAGAGGGAAAGAGACTGAGGTGAATGGGTGGGCATGGAGGGATTAGGGAGGGGGGAAGTAAGGACACATTAGAATAAGAATATATAATGTGGGAGCGGGGGTCACAGGCAGGGCTGCAAAACCCAGAAAAGACAAGTAGGGCTTCTACAGTATCTTACTATGCTCATGGACTGTGACTGCAATGGG